>NC_064922.1:576998965-577308238 GCF_023897955.1 Schistocerca gregaria
GTTTGCCGTGGCATTCGGAGCTCCGTCGCAGTCTTTAACACTGGTAGCATGCCGCGACAGCGTGGACGTGAACCGTATGTGCAGTTGACGGACTTTGAGCGAGGGCGTATAGTGGCCATGCGGGAGGCCGGGTGGACGTACCGCCGAATTGCTCAACACGTGGGGCGTGAGGACTCCACAGTACATCGATGTTGTCGCCAGTGGTCGGCGGAAGGTGCACGTGCCCGTCGACCTGGGACCGGACCGCAGCGACGCACGGATGCCCGCCAAGACCGTAGGATTCTACGCAGTGCCGTAGGGAACCGCACCGCCACTTCCCAGCAAATTAGGGACACTGTTGCTCCTGGGGTATCGGCGAGGACCATTCGCAACCGTCTCCATGAAGCTGGGCTACGGTCCCGCAAACCGTTAGCCATCTTCCACTCACGCCCCAACATCGTGCAACCCACCTCCAGTGGTGTCGCGACAGGCGTGAATGGAGGGACGAATGGAGACGTGTTGCCTTCAGCGATTAGAGTCGCTTCTGCCTTGGTGCCAATGATGGTCGTATGCGTGTTTAGCGCCGTGCAGGTGAGTGCCACAATCAGGACTGCATACGACCGAGGCACACAGGGCCAACACCCGGCATCATGGTGTGGGGAGCGATCTCATACACTAGTCGTACACCTCTGGTGATCGTCGAGGGGACATTGAATAGTGCACGGTACATCCAAACCGTCATCGAACCCATCGTTCTACCATTCCTAGACCGGCAAGGGAACTTGCTGTTCCAACAGGACAATGCACGTCCGCATGTATCCCGTGCCACCCAACGTGCTCTAGAAGGTGTAAGTCAACTACCCTGGCCAGCAAAGTCTCCGGATCTGTGCCCCGTTGAGCATGTTTGGGACTGGATGAAGCGTCGTCCCACGCGGTCTGAACGTCCAGCACGAACGCTGGTCCAACTGAGGCGCCAGGTGGAAATGGCATGGCAAGCCGTTCCACAGGACTATATCCAGCATCTCTACGATCGTCTCCATGGGAGAATAGCAGCCTGCATTGCGGCGAAAGGTGGATATACACTGTACTAGTGCCGACATTGTGCATGCTCTGTTGCCTGCGTCTATGTGCCTGTAGTTCTGTCAGTGTTATCATGTGATGTATCTGACCCCATGAATGTGTCAATAAAGTTTCCCCTTCCTGGGACAATGAGTTCATGGTGTTCTTATCTCAATTTCCAGGAGTGTATAGATTATTATCACATATCGATTTCTTCTTATTTATAGAGAAATACGTTGTTTAATAGTTCCAATATTAAATGACGAATTATATATAGATTCAAGTCCACGTTCTCAATGTGACTGGTGAGGCAGTCTTTGAACGAATGTTTCTAAGTCTGTAATACAAACATAGATGACAAATATTTGGCAGTTCGGATAGTTCACTCCTCCCCTCTCTGGGGGTGGGGCAAGCCCATCCTCCATCCCCTCATTAACATATCCCCTCCCTCCAATCCCCTTCCCAAACCCTGCTTGACTTTGGGACTTGGCAGTGTGTCATGATTCCTGAAGTGACCTTGGAGATAAGGGAGTTGTGATGCTGTCTCAGCTGCACTGTGACGCACAGATAAAGTGCTCATTCTGATGTCAACACTTTTTGGATTAAAATATACACTGTCGCCCTACTGCTGTTTACAACAAGTAGACATAATCAAGTCTTCTTTGCTTAGTGCAAGTATCTTGTCTAATGAACACATGAGACCTAGACAAAAATACAGCAAGTGAAGAAATGACAGTGCTCACATCAGTGTTATGTTTTTGCAACTATCATACTTATTAAGTTATTTTCATGAAATCACAAGCGGGTGCTCACCATCTCACAGTTTCTGTACGGTGCAGTCGTGACAATACTGCAATGCATGTAGATTAAACTGGTGATGAGGGGATGCAGAGGTGCAGGCGGCAGGGGGTGGGGACGAAGGGTTGGAGGGAGGGGGGAGCCGATTCGTAGGGCTGCCATTGACACACATTCCAATTGTTTTCCTGTCAGATTCCAAGCAGCGATCATGTCATAGCCTTGTCACTCGTGGGCGGACTGGATGAAGTCAGAATTCCGGTAATTCTAACACCAAAAACTGCTGATGTCAGCGACTTGAGCCAGCAACTGCAGTGACCGTCTATTCCTACTGACAGCACACATTACTTTTTATGAATAAAAAGCCAGTAATGTTTCGTAGAAATTATAATTTCAGTAGAATATTCGACCACAGTTTATGTTCCAAAGCCTTTCTTAGTGACAGGGGTCAGTATTTCAGCGGTTATTTCTATTTCCTTTTTGGCGTATTGGTGTGATCACTGGAACTTTTTATTCCTTAAGTACACATCTTTCGTCTAGCGAGCCGTTGAATATGATTACTAAATAAGGAGCTATTACATCAGCATACGCCGAAAGGAACTGAGCTGTAATACAGTCTGGACCGGCAGACGTCCATTTTATTAAATGATGTACGTTACTTCGCCATGCTGAGTGTGTCTACCCCCAAATTATTCATGTTGGCAGCTGTCCATGTTTCGAAATCTTGAAATTTACTTCTTCTTTGGTGAAGGAATTTCCGAAAGCTCTTTTCAGTAACTGTACTGTCATGTGGTGAAAGTACTCCTTTTGTCTTGCCGCTAGTGTGCTTTACATACGACAAGTATCTGGCAGCACTTTCTATCTGATTTGGAGACAGTTTCGTTGTGGAAACTATTAAGCCATTTCGAACTGAGGTCCTTGCTAAAATTCGAACTTCTGTAAAACATAATCAATGTTGATAATTTGGGGTTCTTTTAAAGCTAGCATCGCTTTATCGCTTCTTCTATAATAGTTTTCTGGCCTGATTAGTGAATTATGGAGGATCTGATACTTTTAATTCTTCTTAGCTGGGGTTCACAGCAATTAACTTCTATGCCATCGAAGAGCCAAAGAACCGGAAAGTGGGGTATTAATTTAAAAGGTAACTTGAGAGAGTTGAGGTACATGTACTTATGCTGTTCACGTTATTCAGTCTATACACAGACCAAGAAATAAATACAGGAAAGAAATTTTTAAGAGATTATACACTTTGGAGAAGAAATAAAAAAAAAATTCGCCGTATACCGATGGCACTATTATTCTGTCAGAGACGGGAAAGCAGTAGGGAGATACGAGTTACAAATTTTTTTTAAAAAGTTTACAAGATTTTGAAAGTAAAGAGGATATTAAATCCAGACTAGCTGTGACGAGAACAGTTTTAGGGGGAAAGAGTGACGTATGGGGATATCTAACATTAAATTAACGACTAGGATGTCGCTTCTGGAACTATTGGTCTGTAACTTAGTCCTACGTGGAACTGAAAAATGGAGAAGAAGATGCACAGTTTCAAAGAAATTATAAGCTTTTGAAACGTTGGGCCTACAGATGCCAAAAGTGTCACCCTGTAATTGCGGTTGATGTCTTGTATCCATAAATGTAATGTACCTGTAGAATTCTGAAATGGTTAATTTAAGAGAGGTTACGAGCCACATAAGAGAAGTGTGTTTACCTACTTAGTAAATGATCAGTCATCTTAACATGATTGATCGCTGGTGTGTGTGATGTAAGAGTCAGTTAACGGTACCTCGCTTAATAAAAATTGCAGCTCGAAAATATCTGTCATACATTAGAAATTTCCAGAAACAAAACTTGTGAATGTCGATAGCGAAGATACAGCAACATAAAAGTTGCCTTAGACGTCCTGAATGCAGTCTTTAAAAAAGATAGAAGACACTTAGATACGGTAAGATTGCAGATCTATAATACAGCGGCGTCTGCATGTATAATCAGTATAGCAAATCCCGTGATTGAGTGAAAGTAGTGTAGGAACAGCAGGGAAAGAGAAGTGTTGAAAACAAATGGTTCAGATGGCTCTGAGCACTATGCGACTTCGGAGGTAATCAGTCGCCTAGAACTTAGAACTAATTAAACCTAAGTAACCTAAAGACATCACACACACCCATGCACGAGGCAGGATTCGAACCTGGAACCGTATGTTGAATAGAGAGTACATTTTTCATAGGTTTTGGAGAAAAAATAACTTGCTATAGTCGGTGTAACTAGTCTGGCTGGAACTTCAAGTTACTTCGATATTGAATGTGTTTTCTTAGAGAAAATCCGATACTATTATTGTGTATGGTGTGACACCAGGAGAAATTCGTAATCAGCATTTGTTTAAAGAGGAGCATTGTGGACACCATGGAAAGTGTTCAAAGTGTACAATACTGGTACACTGCCCAAGTGGATACAAGGAAACGTCCGCCACGCTCAGATACTGCTGGTGGAGTCTAGGCACCCAAGACCTTCCAGATGAAATTTTTAGGGATTGAAAACAGTTGGAATTTATGATTAAAAGCCGTTAGCAGTTTCGACGGAGGTGACTTCTTGAGAGCAATCGTGTTTTAGTCTGAGGATTAGAGATGCACCCGTTTTCGACAAAACAGGAACACTTTACCATACGATCCTGAAAAATAACGATTAAATCTGTGTGGCGGACCAGGATTCAAGCCTGCAGACTTTTTCGCGTCATGTTCTCTAACCAATTAGCTAGCCAAAAGCAGTTCACGTCCCGCCCTCACAGGTGAGTCTTGAATAGTTCAGTTGAAATAACACGTGCTTCCGAAAGCAACAAGACCGTGGTACGGGTTCCGGTCAAGTGCACAGTTTCAGTCTGCTAGGAAGTTTAAAATCGGCGCACACTCCAGTACGAAGTGGAAATTAATTTTGGAAACTGGAATGTCATAATTAAGATGGCGATGGCATCATGATTTGTACAGGTACGGTGTTCAATCTTAAATTTAAATGCGAACTACAGGCTAATTTTCAGGCTAAATATACTGCACAGACGTAATAGGGGACATCCCAGTTCATTTTATGTATTAAGCAGGATGTGGAGATGCTAGAGAGAGAGAGAGAGAGAGAGAGAGAAAGAGAAAAGATATTGTGCGAATGTGACCTGCGTTTTCGCCTCTGTTAACATGATGGAATATACGTAATGCTCTGTGTGGACGTATGAGACAGAGATGACGCCAGCACCTTACATTCTTAAAGACCTTAAAATTATATAAAAGGGACAAGGAACTGATTGTCTAGTGACAACAGTACAGCTCCTAAAAAGTGACCCAAGGAAATTAAGATGAAACATTATTATTTGTCGACGGTATTCTTTTCGTTATTTTCCTGGCTAACATAATAAAATAGGTTGATGAATACTGTTAGTACTAATTACATGATTTTTATTATTAGGTATTTTGTGTCCATACATGATGGATTATTTCTACTCAGTTCTTTCAGAATAGTAGGTCCATTCTTTGTATAATTTCTTTATTTGTGCATCGTCTGTTACATCAGCTGTACTGTACGTAAGTTCTTCTTATAATTCTGTGAAGAAGTAAATGCAAGAGCAAGTTGTAAGAAATGAAACATAGAAGTTACGGAATTTCTGAATGTGATAATAAGTAACTGACATTTTACCTGATGTATTAAGTTAATAGTCATGCATAACAAAAAGGAAAGAGTGCTTCATTGTACCGTAAGATTTTTTAAAAAAAGTGCTTTATATCAACAGTCAAAGTAATTTATTGGCTCGTGGTAAGAAATAAAATTAATTAACGTCGTACGATCCTCAGTAGTGTCTTCCAATACAATACTCACGTTATTGCCGAATTCCAACCCATAAAAGAAAAGGCATAACAAACAGCGTTGTCCTTGGAACAATTTAGGTGAGTCACAAATATCAACATAAAGCATGTTAATACTACGACGACAATGTTGGATTTTCCTTGTTTAACTTCCACATAAACATGCTGGCCAAAGTACATTAGAAAAGGAAAATGCTGTCAACGTCTAAACGTCCCAAAGCAGAGAGCCTCGGTAACAAACTGATATTCTTAAATGCGTTGTCCTTCAGACTAAATGTAAAAATAATGTAACTGAATGTAGGGATCAAAACGTAAAACAATACTTATTGGTTACCTGTTTCCCAAATACATGGACGCAGTGGTGAACCGTTAAATGATTTACAATTTCTTCCTGGGCACAAGTAACTGATGGTTCATTAATTACGGTTGGTAGCAACTGGAAAGTTATTTAACTTCATTTACAGATAAGGTAACTGTATTGAAACTGCTTGAACATGGATTTCATTTTATTATGATTCACCCGTAGATGTCGTCAGATACAATGTAATCTACTACTGATGGACTGATTTTGAGGAAAGTATTACACAGGTTTGATACCTAGGAACGAGAGTCAAAACAAAAGAGATGAACGAATATTTGATACTTACCATTACATGAGTGTTAGCCATGAAGACCTAATTATAAATTCGAAATAAAAATTACGCTATGAAACTTTTGTCTGTTATATGCCGCACATGCGTGAACTCCTGATACACATTCGCGAGGAATAGTACCACAGCAAGCAGCTAGATAAACCGAAATAAACCGGGCAGCCTAATGCTGAAATTGACTATCATGCGGTGAATCTATGTCGGATGATGTAGAAAGGTTTTAGCAGTGTTATGTCAATCCAGAAGACATATTCAGCGTCTGATAAATATGACTTCTTGTCGTAGAGTGAAATTAATAATACAAAGTGAATCATACAACCGTCTTTCAGTTCACTGTGACAAAATTTGCAAGTAATTCTACTCATGTCTAGAGTTTGTGCTTTCCTGTTATAAATAATTGCTGTTATCGTTTGTTAAATTCGCACTAATTATCGCAGTATTTCCGATTATATCTAGACGCGTTGTGAGGCAGCTTCCATTGAATAATGGATGTGTCAGTCAATGATCAATTGAAACATTTTTAAGATTGTCCATGCAGCTCAGATTCTATGCACTTATTTCAGTTGTTTATTGAATAGAATTAGCTTGAGAAGTTCATTATCAGGAAGTACATAAACATGAATAGAAAATAAATCTAAGGAACTATCTATCAGAGCTATTATAAGTATCAGACACTTTAATGGAGGTGAACAAAAATTTACATATTGAAAGGAAAACTGACGGACGAAATATTGTAAATATCGTCTGAGACAAAACGCAGAGTAGGAATGGACATATCACTGAAAGCAACATACAGTAAGAAATATGTGTCCAAGAACAGGAACTTCAGGTTTTCCGGAAGGAGGAGTGAAGACATGGACATGGCAAGAGTAATGACACTAGCGAAGTCGTTGTGAAAAACATGCTAACTAAATGAATAACATTTGCCTAGTGAGATTTCTTGGGGATCCTGAACTATCCTGGTGAAAGAAACATAAACTGTAAATAGAGTGCGCTACGCCACTGTAATATTTGTTATTACAGGTCTGAAATATTTTTCATGCATTCACTAAACTTCATTTCAGCTAAGATGGGAAGGACATACAAGTACTCATATGCCAAAGTATTTGACAAATACTGAAAGAAATACTAAATGTCTGTAGCCTAAAAAACTAATTAATCAAGGAAAATAATGATCAGGTGTTTCAGTCTATAATCTTGAGCGAAATATCTAATTTTGGGTAAGTGGGAATTGGGATTCGAGTCTGGGGACGTAGAGGTGCAGTTGATGAACAAAATGCTTGTCGTTTTATGGGGAATGTTCTGTGTGTTAAGAACATACAGGAGAAAGAGGAAATATGAGCACTGGAGTCCCAGTTTCTTGCCACTTATGCTCATTTATGCGATCTATATGGAAAGCTTCCAGTCTTAATAAAAAGATTGTACCTACCCGTAATTTCATCTACTCGAAAGACGTCTTTCCACTATGGCTTATATGCAAGTTTTCTTTATTATTAGAGCAGCTTTTGAGAGATACAGCGATACTCATTTATAGTGTCCGATTGATAGCTTATGTACAGCGCAAAAACTTTCTGTTATTTTCTTGGAAGTCGTTTGTCGACATACTTCCTAAGGTTTTAAAGAAGGGCCAACAGGGACTACAATGAACAAATAAATACCTTCGACAGTTGGAATGAGGCTTATTTTGGATATGGAACAGCAAGGGGCACACAGCAGGACGAGACGGGAGGGTTATTTGGGACATATGTAACACAGAACTTTCAGGTAAATTTATCACAAAATATGACATCTGAAGTTGTAAAGAGACTAATTCCGTACTCCCAAGCAACGTTGCTCTTCAAAACCAATCTCATTAGTGGTTAAAAAAGGTACGAAATAGATCTAGTACGTCGAACCATTAGTGTTATAAAAAAAAGAAGTCACTGATGTTAACCTGGTTTCGTTGTCCACTGCTACTCACCTCATTTTTTTTAAAGCGTTTCATTTAAAGTTACTGAGAATGAGTTAACTTATGTCTACGTAAATTAAAAGTGTCCCTCAGAGCAAAAAGATCACTATACCTTTTTCTATTTACATGGAGAAAACCTACCAGAATAGCTCATGTCGCAGGATGTAACAGGTATTACTTATTCAGTGCCATCCACGAAACGCAAATGTTAACATGTTACGTAAGTGTCGTTGTAGTCCAGCAAAAATTTGAAGATCTTCCTCGCCCAGCGCTGGAGGGAGCTGCCTCCTGTCTCAGTACCACATGCAATGTCCTGTTTTCAGGAAGTTGGTTAATGCTGGGCAACTTGCGTCGTTGTGGTACATGATGGGAGCAAAAGCACTTTCCGGCCTTTTGTGTAGACATTTACTGCCGAGTCACCCCTCAGGGCCGACCATTAGTCACGGACATTACACTTGCCATCAGCACACAGAAGACTGCACACACACACACACACACACACACACACACACACAAACACACACACAAACACACGGATGCACACAAACCCTTCGTATCTCCCTGTTTCCCACATCTAGTGAAAATTTTGGAAAATATTTCAGTATCCTATTGCGTAGCTCAAAAGTTTTCTTATTTCAGCTTCTCCAAACTTTTAATGAGATTTGAAGAGGTCTAAATGGAGGGTAACAGTTTACAATTTTAGGATGCAATCATAGTCGAATTGGTGTAGTAGGAGTGAACTTTACCATCTATCGCTTACGATATTATATTGCCACAGTCATTAAAAATTGCACAAAAACGGAAAGCATTTTAGAGCTGGCTGAACAATAGGATATTTTTATTTTGCTGACGATCAGATTTTACTTCCAGTAGCGAGCCTTCCTTAAAATTGGCCACACAGCAGGTCTTGAATTTAAACAACCCGGATATTTTCTTAAACTAATCTGAAACAATAGTATTCTAAGATTAATATTCAATCAGTTTGAACATAGTCGAGCAGGGCACCGAATGTAACTATTTAGGATGTTCGAAATCCTATAATAAAGGTGAATATCTGAAAATTCACTTAAATGAATTCCTCCATATTTGTCACAAAATAAACAAAACTATTACCATTATTCTACCATCTGATCGTAAGTCAGGATTATGATTGTGAGAAGTTGGCTCTTAGAAAGCTCCTAACTGTTTCTTTACTTTTACAGATTCCGGTTGCCACTGCTGTTCAGTTAATACCGTGTTATAAAACGTTGATGGGGCGACCATTCGGCTACATGTTGTATAACAATTCCCACAGTGTCATAGCTCCCGCCCCCCCCCCCCCCCAACACACACACACACACACACCTTGTAAATTAGCTTGTAACATTAGAAAGCGCTTTACTGCACGTAACATGTAAGGGTTCTGTAGAAAAATGTTTATAAGAACACCTCGCAAACTGTGCTATGCACCTGTCCATTTAATACAATCCTAAGCAGACTGTTTCCATCCTGAAATAATAAGTGTGTGATATTAACTGATTCATAACGTCTGTTTCTGAAGAATGACTGAGATCACTGGTACGAAATGCAAGTACACTTCAGTTACATATAAAATAAATACACACACTGTAAGTGAAACACAAAAATAGGTAAAATACACACAAATATTATTTAGCATGAGCTACTGTAACAATAAATAACTCTGGGTTACTTTTTGCTACTGAAGATGGACTTGTGAGTAGGCAGTGCAACTTTGTTATACGAAACACGTCTTTCACAAAGCTAGGAAAATTGAGGCGTATTGTCTGATTACTGTTATCAGTTTCGATCTGTTAGAATTTAGAATGTCCTTGGTAATAAACTCTAAATATTAAGTATATCAATAAACATACAAGGAATGGTCCCTGACTGAAATTAAGTTAATGTCAGCACTAAGGAATGAATGACGACCTGACATTAAACAACGTGGCTGTAATCATTTTCGACTTCAAGTTATTGTTAACCGATTATAAATGCCTGTTTTGTTTCGTAAGTACTATATTTAATAACGTGAGTTCACAGTATGAATGAAGCAAAGATTGTTTAATCTGTATCCCCTTGCCCTCGAAACATCGTTACGTAAACTCTAGCTATGGAATTACCAGGAAGTAACAAAATAACAGAAAACTAGCGTTTGCAACATAAACTGTTATCTCAGCGCCCTTCGTTATCTGAAAACGAAGTAAAGTTGCCACATTTAATTACTTTCTCACAGAGTAATCGTAATATTAATTTGAGGTGCTAATTGAGAAAGTCGAAAACTGTTTTGAATCTACGTAACACACTTCAATATTTGTCGATGGTAGCTAGGAATGAAATCTCAATGGAATTCATTATCATTCGACAGTCGACAGTACGGCTGCATGGATGTTCGTTCTGCAGCCTGCCCATCTGAGACGACTGCTGCAAGATCCCTGCAACCGACAGTACGTTGTCCCCAGGGAGGTATAAACGGAAGGGAGTTGTCATTACGTCACAAACTTGAAGCCGAAGTCCGCCACCTTATCTGTCCCAAAACATTAGGTTTGCCGCAAGTATACCTCCATCGTTCACTGAGCTGGTACTCCGCCATGACGTCACTCTCACGCGCCTGTGCCCACTTTCGACCGTGTGGGATATATATCGTCTCCGTGGTCGTATTCAGAATAGCTTCTGGTGCTTTGATTGTGTGACGACGTTTTTGGTTAACCAAAACCGCCAGCTGCCATCTTTTACGGATGTACTAATCGATCCGATCGTAATCGAAAGTTCAAAGGAACCACATGTCCTTCGTAAGTAGAGCCATCTAAACGACATTTTCTTTCGTTTACATCAATTATATTTGCGCTGTTTTCTTTTATTGTAGTGGTTCTTTCTTTTTACCCTATAAACTACTATTATTGGCTACATACTGAATGAGGCATCATAGGTAATATTTCAAAGTAAACTGCAATGAGACAAATCCACTGACAATCAAATAAAACGAAAATTCTATTCTGCATGGAATTATACCCCTATACAGTTCAGTTTCTTTGACAACGCAGTAATCATTCACTTTCATTGACATGCACAAGCCGTGCTAGAATACGTTACAACTTTCCTCACTGCACGCTGTTATGTGCTAACAAAGAAGATACAAGTAAGTTTTTTTCAACCCGTGATACTTACAAATGTCGTGAATATGAGGTGAAAGCTGAAAAAATTATAAAAAAGGGACACTATCAATAAGCAGACACTCATTGGTTTCAGAGACCGAGCTTTATTCACTGTAGAAACAAATACAGTAAAAGTGGAATTAAATTGATTACGGAAGCATCTTATCACATCATAGTTTTCTTGCTTAATCGAAATATATCAACAAAAAACGAGTTACATGAACGAGGGAAACTGTGTTGTATTGCTAGAGCAAATACGAACCCAAGAATAGATAAACGTTCTAAATTTCCTTTCTGACGCTATGTTATTCATATAAGCACTGCAATTTTTGATGTTCGAAACAGATGTTGCGTACGCACGATAGAAATAATGAACAAGAAGCAATCATATACTAAAATCTGCTAATATTTTGGGCTATTTAAGATGGTGGCAGATCTCGTTCAGTCTGACTTCATAACAAGTTACAGCGTAAGTCTATAGCACCGTCTCCCTTCTTTTCGTAATTCCATGGTTGTTCCGGCGATCACTGGCCTGGCGCTGAAACGGCGAAGGGCATCACACGAATAAGATCAAACAAGACTGAAAATTGAATAACGCTCGTTGCATCTAGTCTAACGTGTCACAATGTCGAAATGCACCATAATGTAAACTTTCACTGTTTCAGAACTAATCCCATTAATTTAATATTGTGAATATTTATTTTTATTAACAACAGTGGGCGGCTGGCTGAATATTTACTTCGTCGTGAAGTCCGTCCCTTTATTTCCCCACCACTAAATTAAATTGTTTAGAAGTTCGGGCCGCACTCCGAATCAGATACTATTTTCGTCATACTGGACCAGACAGTACACAGTTCGCTGCCCCAAATGACGACAGGCCGTTTCACTCATAGTATTCTATTGCACTCGTAGTTGCACCGCGACATTTTTCGAAGTTTAAGCCCAATTACAAATAACACGTAGACAGCTTCTACTAGATTGTTCACTATGAGTTGTGGCATAGCTGAATTTTCATAGCTTCCTTGCTGTTGTCCCTGAAGAGTTCTGTAGATCTGATATGTCTTAAGAATTCTTAGTGTCTCATGCTATAAATCTTCCGCAGCCTTCTTTCTTCCAATCTTCTCTCTTCACCTGTCTACTTCTTTGTATAACGTCGTCTTCTGTCTTACGACACAACGAACGAAGCTCCTCACGATACCTCTCCTCCTTCTACCAGTGATAAATAGTTCTTACTCAGCACGCACCGAACTTTCTAAAACTTATTCCGCATACACTTTCGCGATATTGCCACGCGCCCTCGTCGATCCTTAAACACAATTTCTCCTCAACCGTCTCCCAGTGCGTAGCGTTGTGCACAGATATTAATTCGCTACCGGGCCAGAGGTATTAAAATTAGAACGAAAATACATGCATACACGAAAATACTATTAGACAGTAAATAACAATACTCATTTTGCATAATACATTACATTGCATCTATACACAATAAGTCGTTACAATACAAGATAATCAACTTTGTCAGAGAAAGAAGAAAAGGATGAAGAAAAAACAGAAAGGTACGTAAGACATCGTTAAGGCTTTTGCATATTCCTGTTGATTAGTAATATAAGAACAGATGTATGCAGAACAACATAGGTCAAATAAGCCCTTTACACTCTGAACTGTTACGAAAGGTGTCGGAACACTGAAAATGTAATTACTATGAGAACAGCTAGATACACTCTTAGTAATGAAATATGAAACGAAATGTAAGATCTCTAATGTAGGATATTTGATAAAAATAAATTATAAGGCCACAAAAAAACTCTCACAGTCACCTCCTACAAATGAAAAACGAAAAGCTTACCATAAAGAGCCTTGTACTACGTGGTTCATGCACGATGGAGCTCCTGCACATTTCAGTCGAAGTGTTCGTAAGCTTCTCAGCGACAGTTTCGGTGACCAATGGATTGATAGAGGCGGACCAATTCCATGGCCTCCACGCTCTCCTGACCTCAACCCTCTTGACTTTCAATTATGGGGGCATTTGAAAGCTCTTGTCTACGCACCGCCGGTACTAAATGTAGAGACTCTTCGTGCTCGTACTGTGGACGGCTGTGATACAATACGCCATTCTCCAGTGCTGTATCAGCGCATCAGGGATTCCATGCGACGGAGAGTGGATGCATGTATCCTCGCTAACGAAGGACATTTTGAACATTTCCTGTAACAAAGTGTTGCTGTGTGTTTCCATTCCATGATTAATGTGATTTGAAGCGAAGTAATAAAATGAGCTCTAACATGGAAAGTATGCGTTTCCGGACACATGTGCACATAACATACTTTCTTTCTTTGTGTGTGAAGAATGTTTCCTGAAAATTTAGCCGTATCTTTTTGCAACACCCTGTATACAACAGTAAATTTCACGTGAAACCTTTACACACGGAAAACATACGGGATATTACTAAATCCCCATTGAAAACTACTGGGACATGTATATGGTGCTAGGTAGACAGAAACAGTTTCTAGTTACATTAATAAACATGAATACAAACGATGCGCTCAGCTCTGATTCAACTACTAAGTAACAAACAATGAATAATTTATTAGACTTTGATAATGTAGCACTGGCAACTAATAAGCTAATTTGACAAAAGTCCAGTGGATGAACCACAATTACAGTAATAATGGAGTGGCATGTCAAGCATCAGTGTCTGAAGGTACGCTGACTGGGTAAAGTTAGGCAGGGATGTTAAATGTAATGTGCATACTTTAAACAGGGCATTGTTTTGGTGCAATTTTTAGTTACAGATGCAGTAAACATCAAACACACAGTAAAAGACATTCACTGCTTACCTGGTAGACACAGAAAATTTGAATAAATTATTTGTCTTTATGGTGCACAGAGATCTTGCATATCCTCCAGTGGCTCCGTACAAGTCATAATATACTTTCTAAATGATTGCAGAATTTTCAAATACCGTGACCTGTGGGCAAAATTGTCTGCAGAATTATCTGTATAGCTGATGCTATAGAGTTAACAGTTAGTTTACATAACTACCTATATTGTCCTTTTGCCACAATACAAGGAACTGGTCGTTATATATTAAACATATTCCGTTCATCACTTAAGTTTGTAAGAATTTGTGACACGATTATCAGTGAAATTTAAAAACGGAACTCCCAAGTATTAAGACCCCACCAATGTAGTAAAGCAGTCGACGATTCAGTTTCACTACATTTCATCTACATCGCTGTTATTCTCTGTATCTATCAACACAGTAGATATGCCGTGCCACCAGCAGCTTGCTACAGTTCCAGGAAGACGTTCTGTGTGGAGCGTCTTGTTCAGAAGCACTTGATCGCACAGAACGGGTTGCTTTAGCCCGGCTCTGCCTCATACGTGCAACAGCGAGCGGTGTTCAAAGGAAACGGCCGCCGGCTCAGATAAACAGTCAACAGAGGGAATCCTGTTTGCGCGCACCTGGCGGCTGGTGCAGCTAGTTTCCAGCTGTGACAAGGTTAACTGACGGGCCTCCAAACAAAAGGCCCATACGGGAGAACATTGAGGTTCACACGGACAAAGTGGCGGGTAGACAGGAACCAAAGAGTGGTCCTGTTTGGCGAGGAAATAAATCGGTTCTCTTAAATCAAGTAGTTAACTCCTTTACGTACCATAGCGGCAAACTGGTGGTAAAAAGAGATGACTGGGTGGACACACTCCAGGGATGTTCTGTTGTGCTATACTATTGTTCTGTCTGCAGCTTTTGGTTGTCCATATTTCCTCAGACGTCACCAGAAGAAGAAAAGTAGCGTCAGAAACAAGTCACTAAATGGTTCAAATGGCTCTGAGCACTATGGGACTCAACTGCTGTAGTCATCATTCCCCTAGAACTTATAACTACTTAAACCTAACTAACCTAAGGACGTTACACAAATCCATGCCCGAGGCAGGATTCGAACCTGCGACCGTAGCAGTCGCACGGAAGTCACGAAATGTTCAGATTTTCGGTGCTCTGACAAGCGGTCATTAGTCTACAAAGTTTAAGGATTGTAAAACATTTAAACATCGTCATTTTCTGCCTATTAATATACGTTTCATGTTACAGCGAAAAATGCTACTGTGGTGCATTAGGAGCACTATAGTGGAGAGCTGGTAATGCTCACTTCTTTGGCGTTTTCGATCAGTCCTGAGCTTGAAAACGCACACGGTATACCGCACTGGGCACTCACTACTAGCGTTGGGCCCTGCATACATTTGCAGCCTGATGACTGATTGAAAACACCAGAGAACGATCATCAAAAGCTGCCTTCAGCACCGAAAACGTTGCGCCACAGGGTTATGTTCAGTAACGGAAGTAAAAAATTAACTATTTTGCAGTACTAGTTAAGGGATCATTTAATAATACAGACAGAGATAATGAAATAATTATCTTTCAGGTCTAATTTTTTCTCTCTGGCTGGAATTTTATGTTATTATGTGAATGATCATGACGTAATTAGTAAGCTGTGCATGTACTTTTAAGCAACTGTCCTGTATAAAATAATAGTGTACCGGGCACCAGATGCCTTGGAATGGCGTCAGTGACTTTTCACTTCATTGAAACAAATTTTCATCCACTCAAACAAAAATAAAAATTAAGTTATTAATGGTTGGAGTGGCGATAGGTTGTTCTGAATGGAAAGAAAGAAAGATCTGTATCTAGGTTTAATCTAAAAGAAGAACAATTTGCTCTTAAAGATACAGGGCACTTCTCAAACATGGAAAAAAATCTGCAATTTTTTATTACTTCTTTAAATTATGTAGCCTTTGCTAAATACATTGATATCTACTTTATTGGGCTTAGAATGAAAATGACCGCTATATACTAAATTTTAGACTAGTTGTCGCGTACACTGCCACGTCCTCATGATGTAAATCATAGAAAGTCGTTAGTATTTCGCAGAACCAAGGGAAAATTTTTACTTCCATTTGTTCTGTTTGACCTAAATTGTATAAGATGGTAACGCCGCTGGTTTCCAACATCTGCAAATGATCATTTATTGCTTCCTTTTATTTTCGCTTTGATGAAGCGTGCTGCTGAAAGTCTGTTGCCTAAGTACTACAGATTGTGGACAGGCTAGTGTACAAAGAATGCAGTTTACGTAGAATGCAGACCACAGTATTGAGAGGAACCTACTACGTACCATTTATTCAGGGATGGTTCAAATTTCTGTATTAACACAGCTGCTTTTTGCAGTGAACTCTAAACTTTTTTTAATAGTTTGTTGTTCAGCTCCTTTCCTCAGTCCACACCATCACATTGTTTACATTTCACAGCTTCCTTTAGCAAAGAAGATGCTTCCATGATCAGTAGCTAACTGGAAACTTTTCCCAGAGTTTTACACATAATCATGAATTAAATGTATAGTTCTGTAGCTGGATATAGTTTTTCTAAGCAATTATATATTCATTTACGTAAAATATATGAATCTCAAAAGTCACCTGATGCAACAAAAGGAATTTAGCAGTTAGTTTTGCAGAAGTATGTGGACATTAATATAAGTAATATACACTCACCAATGGAGTACCAGATTCTGAAAGGAATGCCAAGAGAAAGCATGAAGAACTGCAGCTTGATGATGATTACGGTTCAGTAATGTCTGAGGCACATCTTAATAAGATTCAAATCTTAGTTCGCCGTTTCCAGCAAGGCGTCCTATCCAGAATTTATGTGCACATATATCCTTATGTGTATAAAGCCCTGCACTAACCATTTTCTCTAACTTTCATTTGTCTTCACCTATCTACTAGAACTAATCTTAAATGCAGTTTCAACTAAGTTATACGGAAACAAAGTTTTTAATTTGGAAAAAAATTCTAAAAATTGAAGTAAAATATATAATAATTTCTGTAGTGGTTATTATATAACATTGTTTTTCATAAATATAAATACACCCTACCCATTGTTCAAAATACTTGCAAATAGTATTATATAAACAACAAAACTGTAAAAATTATTCAAAGGAAATAGTACCATAACAAGATGGATGCTGATTTTCACCGCATTTGGAGCCGAAAAACAACTCTGCGTCCTGTAGGAGTTTGTACACAGTGATATTAAGATGATATTAATTACATGCGCGTTACTCATGAAGGTATATCACTTAATAATAACTGACTAAGTGAATGCCTGATGTGTTTTCACTTTCAATGCAGTTATGAGTAACTCGGCTGAGGTTTTTTTTATCTGGGTCACGGAAAGGACTGATCGAATCGCTGGTGCTGTGCCTGTACAATAAATGCACCACGTCCGACGGCGTGTCTGCATCTCTCTCACCGTCTCTGATGCACGCCAATACGTACTTCAGTGCTGTCGGCTGGTCACAAAGTAGGTCGTCGCCTCGTCCATCTTTGCCGTCAGTTTTCACCGTAAAAAGTGGCAAGTTTTTTCTCATTTCTGCGTGGTCACGGGTGACCCCATATTTAGCCATACGCTGCGTCGTTGCTAGCTGCGGGTTGTTGGTGCGGTCCACTGTCTCTGGTGGGACTCAGAGGTGGAATACGATAATTTCATGCCATTTAACAGTAACGCAGAGTAATTTCCAACGTCAGATCCTGTCTCCGGGGAACGCACCTGCAAACACGGAAAATCACCGCTTGCGGTATTACATACATGTGCTTTTCGCAGAATTCCTTCATGTTAGGTGAAGCGGTCGCAGTGGTCAGGGACGATCCTGTTTACTTGTGGGCGCTGCAGCCACTCATTATCAGTTGTGTGCTATTGAACATCTGCGTTAGGCAAAATTTGACAGTCTTTACACTTTTCTAAGTGTGTGAGAGTTAGACCCGTGGTCTATGGGTCAGTGGAACCTGTGGTCTAGGGGTAGCGTTTTTCATTCATAATCAAAAACGTCTTCGGTCCCGGGTCCGATCCCCGCCACTGCCTAGATTTTGATAAATTATCAGCATTGGTGGCCGAAGACTTCCGGCATAAGAAGTCAGCCTCATTCTGCCAACGGCCTTGTCAAAGAGGGCGGAGGAGCGGATAGAGGTTCAGGGCACTCTCTTGTCCTAGGGGTGAGAAATTGCCCCTAAAGGCGGAAGAATCAGCAATGATCAACGACATGAGCATGCAGAAGGCAATGGAAACCACTGCATTAAAGACACGTAAGGTGTATCCACAGGACATGTGGCCTGTAGTTGAAGAAGTGTCATGATGATCTCTCCATTGGCAAAAGATTCCGGAATAGTCCCCCATTCGGATCTCCGGGAGGGGACTGCCAAGGGGGATGTTACCATGAGAAAAAGATTGAATAATCAACGAAAGGATAATGTTTTACGAGTCGGGGCGTGGAATGTCGGAAGCTTGAACGTGGTAGGGAAACTAGAAAATCGGAAAAGGGAAATTCAAAGGCTCAATCTAGATATAGTAGGGGTCAGTGAAGTGAAGTGGAAGGAAGAGAAGGATTTCTGCTCAGATGAGTATCGGGTAATATCAACAGTAGCAGAAAATGGTATAACTGGTGTAGGTTTCTTTATGAATAGGAACAGTTCAGTGACCGGGTTGTTCTAATCAGAATCGACAGCAGACCAACACCGACAACGATAGTTGAGGTATACATGCCGACGTCGCAAGCTGAAGATGAACAGAAAGAGAAAGTGTATGAGGATATTGAAAGGGTAATGCAGTATGTAAAGGGGGACGAAAATCTAATAGTCATGGGCGACTGGAATGCAGTTGTAAGGGAAGGAGTAGAAGAAAAGGTTACAGGAGAGTATGGGCTTGGGAAAAGGAATGATAGAGGAGAAAGACTAATTGAGCTCTGTAACAAGTCTCAGCTAGTAATAGCGAATACACGGTTCAAGAATCACAAGACGAGGAGGTATACTTGGAAAATAGATTACATCATGGTCAGACAGAGATCCGGAAATCAGATACTGGATTGTAAGGCGTACCCAGGAGCAGATATAGACTCAGACCACAATATAGTAGGGATGAAGAGTAGGCTGAAGTTCAAGACATTACGCTAAGAAGTGGGATACGGAAGTTCTAAGGAATGACGAGATACGTTTGAAGTTCTCTAACGCTATAGATACAGCAATAAAGAATAGCGCAGTAGGGAACACAGTTGAAGAGGAATGGACGTCTCTAAAAAGGGCCATCACAGAAGTTGGGAAGGAAAACATAGGTACAAAGAAGGTAGCAGCGAAGAAACCATGTATAACAGAAGAAATACTTCAGTTGATTGATGAAAGGAGGTAGTACAAACATGTTCCGGGAAAATCAGGAATACAGAAATACAAGTAGCTGAGGAATGAAATAAATAGGATGTGCAGGGAAGCTAAGACGAAATGGCTGCAGGAAAAATGCGAAGACATCGGAAAAGATATGATTGTCGGAAGGACAGACTCAACATACAGGAAATTCAACAAAACAACATTTGGTGACATTAAAAGCAACGGGAATTCCACTGTTAAATGCAGAGGAGAGAGCAAATAGGTGGAAAGAATACACTGAAAGCCTCTATGAGGGTGAAGATATGTCTGATGTGATAGAAGAAGAAACAGGAATCGATTTAGAAGAGATAGGGGATCTAATATTAGAATCGGAATTTAAAAGAGCTTTGGAGGGCTTACGGTCAAATAAGGCAGAAGGGATAGATAACATTCCATCAGAATTTCTAAAATCATTAGGGGAAGTTGCAACAAAACGACCATTCACGTTGGTGTGTAGAACATATGAGTCTGGCGACATACCATCTGACTTTCGGAAAAGCATCATCCACACAATTCCGATGACGGCAAGAGCTGACAAGTGCGAGAAGTATCGCACAATCAGCTTAACAGCTCATGCATCGAAGCTGCTTACAAGAATAATATACAGAAGAATGGAAAAGAAAATTGAGAATGCGCTAGGTGACGATCAGTTTGGCTTTAGGAAAAGTAAAGGCACGAGAGAGGCAATTCTGACGTTACGGCTAATAATATACGGCTTCCGTAAATTAAAGAAAGGAAGCTGTAAATCGGGTAAGAGGTTATCGAGTTAAAAGAGATGGTATATATTTCCCGTTCTGAATTCTGTTCGCAGGAGTCAGGACAAAATCCATTACTACCACGAGAGGAAAGTTTCTTTAGTCGTCGGTTCAAATACAACGTCTTTTTTTTGTTTGTTTTTTATTTGCTCGTTGAAATTTAAGTACTATCTCGTACAATACAGCGCATTGTTTTCCTTCTCAGTCTAGTTTCATTCTTGTTGGCCTACTACAGTACTTCGCATTGTGTTTGCGTTAGGTAGTAGCAAAATGCATGGAAGGCAAAGAAGAATATCGTACGAAGGTACTTCCGAGCGTAGACTAATTCTTTATGCTGAAAAATATGGTAACCAAAGGGCAGGGAGAGAGTTCAGTGTAGCTGAGAAAAACGTTCCCTTATGGAAGAAACAGAAATTGGGATTATTTGGAACTACCGCTTCTAGGAAGAAATTCACTGGACCTCGCAAAGGGAGACATCCTGACGTTGAAGTAAATGTTTTGGAAATCGTCCAAGAAAGGAGGACGAATGGTCAACCTGTGACCAGTGAGACCATAATAATAAAAGCAAATGAGATTGATTCGGCTATTGATATACCGAAGCAAGAGTCTAGGGCTAGCCGGGGATGGGTTGATCGCTTATCTCTGCGACGCCGTACAATATGCCAAAGAGTTTCCACAGTATTTTGAGAAGAAACTTGAAGAACTTCAGCGGAATATTGTGGCACATCGGGAAGAGAAGAATTTTTCGATGGGACAAATAGGCAACGTTGATGAGACTCCAATTTGGTTTGATATGCCATGTAATTATACGATTGACAACAAGGAAACAAAAGAAGTTAGGATCAAAACAGCTGGGTGTGAAACTAACGCGTAACAGTAATGCTGGCAATCACAGCCGATTTGAACAGACTTGCTCCTTTTATAATCTTCAAGCGAAAAACAAGCCCTAAGACTCCAAAAAATTAAAAGCTATTCCCTAATGACCTCATTGTTCGGAATCGAGAGAAGGGGCGGGTGGCTGAAACATTGATGCTTCAATGGCTCCGAAACGTGTGGGAACTCCGTCCCGGTGGGCTTTCCAATCAACCATCAATGATTTGTCTCGCTGCATTTCGTGGTCATCTCACTGACGACGTAAAAAATAAGATACATAGCTTTCTCAATTACCTTGTTATTACTCTTGGAGGAATGACTTCGGTATTACAACCCCTAAAAGTTAGTATAAATAAACCATTCAAAGGTTACGTTCAGTAAAAATGGTTTTGCGAACCAAGTCGTGAACTGACTCTCTGAGGAAAATTAAACGTGCTGCTTCATACATTATTGCGCATTGGGTTTCGGCTTCCTGGTAATGCATCGGAGCACCAATGGTCATAAAATCATTCAAGAAATGCTGTATTTCAAATAATCTGGACGTCAGTGAAGATGATGTGCTCTGGAACGACACCGAGGATGGCGGGGAAGTAGGAAATGAATTTATTTGTGATGTAGACACTTCCGAGGATTCCAGTAATGATGACATTAGTGAATTATGATAAGTAACCCCTGTAATTTACAGTACGTTTCTTCGTAAGTCATAGAGGTAGTCAAGCTAGGCGACCTTTTTTAATATTGAAAATCTCGCTTATTGCCGTAATGAGTAACTTAAAAATAAATAATTGTTGTTTTTTATAGTTCATATATATATTCACCATCTTCCGAAATAAAGTTAGCATTGTAAAATAAATTTCAACAAGACAAAAATACCCTACCAGCGACGTGGCCATATTCCTTTATTATTAATTTAATTTTTAAAATTGTGGTGCTCATTACATTCGATGGCGCATTAC
The DNA here is from genome assembly GCF_023897955.1 of Schistocerca gregaria. Classification (NCBI taxonomy): domain Eukaryota; kingdom Metazoa; phylum Arthropoda; class Insecta; order Orthoptera; family Acrididae; genus Schistocerca; species Schistocerca gregaria. The sequence goes on from NC_064922.1 coordinate 577,021,211, forward strand.
ATTCGCGTAAATACGGTATTTAAGTTAATTTCAGTTTATATTGCGTATGGAGCACGGAAATAACTATGGCTTAGATGCCTCTCTAAGCACTAATTAGTATAATCTTTTCAGTCGCCAGGAGTCACTGAATTCCTCACTTCGCACCGTTGATCTAATTTTCATAAACAGGCTGCTCGATGAGTCTTTCAGTTCGAGTGTTCCGGCCTCTCAGTGACGCTCTCTGGTGGGTCAAGGAAACCTGTTATCTTGTACCTTCTTCATACACATTCGGTAAAGCTTCTTATCCCAGTTTGGTTAGAACAAAGCGGACCGGTATCGAGTACCTTGTCGAAGCCGAGGAAAATGGCAACAAACTGAGTGCCTTTGTGTACGTCGCCCTGGATATCGTGGATGAACAGTAAGAACTGACTTTTGTAGAGGAGGTATTCGTTCTCCAGAAACGTCATAAAGCGTAAATGTAAAATGCGTTCCGTAATTGCATAACATAATTATACATGCGATAGGGGATTATAGTTAAGCGCGTCTGTCCTACTACGTTTCCTGAAAATGTGAAGTACTTACATTTTTTCTACTCTCTAGGTTCTCCTCGCTGTTCAACTGACCTAAAATAAACTGCTGATAGAAGCGGAGAAAGTTCTCCTGCATAACCTCTGTGGAACCACACAGGTATCTCATCTGGTCCAGTTGCCTCTCCGTGTCAAGTACTCTCAGGTGATGTTCTTTTCAGCGATCGATTGTCTCAGCATCCGCCATTCCACCAGCCACGCTGCGACTGAAAAAATGGTCTCACACTGAAATCGTCGTATGCAATATACATCCATCTAAGAACATAATGAAAAAAATACTGTGGCCATTGAAACTGAAAGCATGTCGGTTTCCGCGGTGTATTTGTTACGAAAGGATCAGAAGAGCACTACGACAGCTATATGGGTGCTAGGAAGCGAATGAGATTCGCAGCGGCCCCATTGTCTAATGACTTTGTTCAGAAACAGTGTGCTTGTGTAACGAACACTGGTTCCCTGTACATGCATTTGGGAGTAGGCTTCCATTGACAGCCTGCTGCGGTGGTCCATTTCGAATCTGTGACGGCATGCAGGTGAGCGAGCAAACACGCCTCCACAGTTCAAACAGCTGTGGTCGGTACGCCGTGTTTACCGTATTGCCCTGGGGTCTGCGTGACGCAGGCCTATCTCCAGGTGCTTTGCGTGTGCAGCCTCCGTGCTTAGTAGATGGGGTACCCTCAGTGCTCGCCAGCCATTGAGCATCTCAGCGGGGCTATACTGCCGCAGATTTGATGTGGGAATACTCGACAAGTCTCTTCTATAGAATATTGCTCAGCAGAAAGAAATACCACTGTTGACGCGATGTACAGCAGTAAAACCTGCAAATGTCAATGCATCTGATTCAATTCCATGAGACTAATTGTGCCCCTTGACTGTGATAGCATCCAGGGCAAAGGGAAGCTCAGCATCCGTTGTGTGTATTGCAAATGTAGATTTCAGTTAAACCACAGCTAATAACAGTTTGTTACAGGTAATCATGTAGACTCAGCATAATTACGTCACATATTACAGTTGTAACTATGCAGGCTCTATGTGATTACTTGTAACGCACCGACGATAGCTGTGCTTTCAGCTGAAATTTAAATGTACCGTAAAAAACGGATTCTATTATGACCTTTCTATCGTAAACGCCAATGCATTAGCGACGGAATTTTCACTGCTGAGACACCTGTAATATTTCTCTCAGGACTGGGTCAGCCTCTTTAGTTGACTGTTCACACAGTCCTACTCAAGTCTGGATTTATCGTTAAGTAGTAATGGGAGCGGGAGGGCTAGGCCGAGTTCCGTGGGATCGAGCGATACAGGCTCCGATAGAGGTAGCGAGTGGCGCGCCTCAAAATAGGCAACTCTCTCAACCCAAATACGGACCAAGGTACAGGGTACTAGATCACGGTTGGTTGAGGAACATTGCAAACCAATATCGGAAATGCCGTGATCACTAATTCCGACGTATCTTGTCTTCCCAACCCTTCAGTCGGAAAACTGTATATAAAACGATATACCAAAATTATGGTCACTCCTATATATAGTCAGTATAAATTTGAAAACTTAAAAACCACGAAATAATGTAGATAGGTAAAAATTGACACATATGCTTGGAATGACATGGGGTTTTATTAGAACCAAAAAAAAGTAAAGTTCACAAAATGTACTACAGATTGCGCTGGACAGCAAAACGTCAGCGACTGCGCATGACAATCGTGTATAAAAGGAGCTGTGATGAGAGAGAATCAGATGCGCCAGCTGTCGCAGCATGTTGACGTTACCTGAAAAGGCGCTTTTATTGAAACTGTGTTATCAGAATGGGAAATTTGCTAGTTCAGCGTTACGATCCTATCGCCACAGGAAAGGGATTCGAACCGGTAAAGGTCCGTTGACAAATGCAGCTGTGGCGAGAATTATTTCGAAAATCGAAGCCACGGGTTGTTTAGACGATAGATCCCGTAGTGTCCGACCAAGCACAAGGCGTAATGCTGCTGAGACAGTTCAGGAAGAAATGGAGACTGTAGTGGATTCGTCCATGCACGGGGAAGTCAGCGCTCGTCCAGTCGCACGTCGCACCAGCATTTCATACACTAACCGTTTGGTTGGCACTGAAGCGTACCCTCCGATGCTATGCGTACAAAATCCATCGGCATCATGAACTGTTACCTGGAGATTTACTGAAGCGGAGAGCACTTGCGGTGTGGGCGTTTCAAAAGATGGTGGAAGATGACGATTGGTTGAGTAACGTGTTGTGTCCCGACAAAGCTCATTTCACGCTCCGAGGGTCTGTAAACGCCCACAACTGCAGAATTTGGGCTACCGAAAATCCTAGTACTGTCGTAGAAACTTCAAGCATGTGTGTCAGTTTGTACCTCTCTAGCTACATTATTCCATGATTTATTCAGTTTTCAAATTTATACTGACTTTTTCATCACCCAGTATATATAAACAGTATGTATGTACATAAAACTAGAACCAAGCAACAAGCCAACAATTCTACAGCTAATGCCTGTAAGCTACCAGGTAAACCTGCTGCAAGTAAGAATATTAAATGCACAGAATTATTTTACCTTTTAAAAATCAACAGACATAGATAAAGGACTACAACAAGATAATCGTTGAAGCAGCAAGTAGCAGGTGTTACTGACAACCGTTGCGACCCAGCTCATACATCAATTAAAAATAATGGAGTTTAAACAGCTATATATATATATATATATATATATTATCTTGCTGACGACGCTAATAATCAGTCTCTGGACTTGCTGCGACCCAACATATACATACATAAAACGGGCTTAAACCGCAACATACATATTTCTATTTAAAAAAAGTAAAACTATGTAATGAACCAAGTCATAAGCACAGAGTACAATTGCTAGTAGTGTAAAACGTTTTTCAGTAACAGTAATTTCAACTGTACGCCCGATTGAACACTCTACGGCACTCTGTCGAAAAGCTCTTGTTGTTGCTTGCCGTTAAACAAATTGTGATTCAACGGTGCATGTTAACAACAACAAGAAATATACAAAATGGTTCAAATGGCTCTGACCACTATGGGACTTAACTTCTGGGGTCATCAGTCCCCTAGAACGTAGAACTACTTAAACCTAGCTAACCTAAGGACATCACAAACATCCATGCCCGAGGGAGGATTCGAACCTGCGACCGTAAGGGTCACGCGGTTCCAAACTGTAGCGCCTAGAACGGCATGGCCACCCGGCCGGCTCAAGAAATATTAACGGCGCTCTGTCGAAAGGTAGTAATCTTACCAGGTTATTAATAGTCACAGAACAACGACGTACTTGGTTAGAGCAGTAATTTCGACTGTACGCTCATTAAACACTCAACGTCGCTCTGCCGAAAGACTCCTCTTGTTGCTTCCCCTTAAGCAAATGGTCACTCAACGGTGCACGTCAACAACAACAGGAAAATTCGGAGAACTCTACAAGGAAGCCACGACACGAATCGGCAAGATACGAACTTGCAGATCAGGTTGTCAATATACCATTTAACGGTGAACACGCACACGCGACCACAGGCAGATTCAAACTGTCATACGGTGAGCGTCGCTCTACCGGGAGGCAATCTCGCCTGTGAAACCTTGCGAGCAGGAAAATAAATAGCAAAAAACCATCACATTCTAGCAGCTAAGAGTCTAGTTTGGGTGAGGCAACTTCGAATGCAAACGGCCACAGTTTCACAGAGCAACGGGCACAGCTTAAACCACCAAGTCCTCTTTAAGGGGGAGGGGAGGTGTAATACATAAGGAAAGAGAAATCTTACCACAAGCAGCTGCGAACTCGATAATACAAACGGCAGAACATTATGGCTCCAGGCACATCGACTCACCGCCCTTCTGGATGAGTCGCAACTGAATCCGCGACGTGGTTTGTCTTCCCACCTCAAAACAGCTCACCGTACGATACAATCCCGCTCGCGAAACGCGGTCGTCTACGTGGGCCACCTGCCACCAACTGCCCGTTCATTGTACGCTCTCTCTCCCCAGAAGACGCCAGCGATCTCACGCTAAGCACCGTGGCCCCCTCAGGCGATATGCGAGAGGAAGGGGAGCACAGCTTAACTGTCGCGCCCAATACCTAGATTCGACACCGATACTACTTGGGATGCTTCCTCTATGGGAGGACGGATAGGGCATGCATCTGAAGGCCAACTCTACTTATTAGTAGTGGTTCCGACGTCAACAAAACCGACAACGACCGGTAGAACCATGTGCTGACCACATGCCCATCTACACCTTATCCAGAAGGTACAGACAGGGATATGGAACCATCCCTGCGCAGTGATCAGCTGCCTCCGGTGATGATGTCTGGTTTGTGGGGTGCTAAACTGCACGGTCATCAGTCCCAATTTTTTCATTCCAATTTTTTTCACAGTCCAATCTACTCACTGTCACGAATGATAAGGATATGATCAAATGGTGAGAACAACACAGACACCCCGTCCCCAGGCGGAGAAAATCCCCAACGCGGCCTTGAATCGAACTCGGGATCCTGTGATCCAGAGGCAGCAACGTTAGCCAGTAGACCACGAGCTATGGACTCAGTTGCGCTAGGTATCTCGGCTTATGATCACTGGCGCGAACAGCGTGAACGAGGTGATCCCACAGTTCTTCATTAGATCATATCTGGTGATTTCCATGGCCGGGGTAGTACAGCACACTCATCTTAATGCTCTTCGATCCACGCACGTACACTGTGACCTGTGTGACGCATTGCACTGTTATTTTGGTTGATGCCATCATGCTGAGGAAAAACAAACTGTATGTAGGGTGGGCCATGCTCCCCAAGGATGGATACATACTTATGTTGACTCACTGTACCCGCCGTAACGACGAGATCACACAGGGAATGCCACAAAAACATTCCCCAGGCCATAACTCTCCCTCGTGTTTGCAGGGCGTTCGCTTTCACACCGTACACGCCAACGTCCATCCGTCCGAAGTACCGTAAAATGCGATTATTTGGAAAGGCCTCTTCTCTTCCCTGAGTGAACTTCCAGTCGTGGTACTCGCGTGCTAATTCCGGCCTTCGTCGTAGATAAGCACCACTCATCAAGGGTGTATGAACCAGGCAGATGCTACCGCGGCGCTCAACTGCCGTCGTGAGAATACGGCCTATAACCTCTTCACCATTTGGGCCGTTACCTCAACCCTTCACGTTTATTTGGCAATACACTTCTCTGTAGCCGTTGTTTACTCCCGTCATCTGACGCCCTTCGTGCATCACAGATGCCTCGGCCCCAGTCTTAGATAGCGCTATTTTGCCAGGCATGGTATACATTAACAACGGTGGAACTCTAAGAGTTCACAAACTTAGCTGTTTCAGAAAAGCTTGCATATTTGGCCTGGAATCCAGTAACATCCAGTGATCATGCCCGTTCGGATGTCAGATACATCGCTCCGTTTCCCCATTAGACAATTATTGCACTTTTTCCTCAGCCCACGACACGTCTTATATACCATCTGCTGTTAGGTAGTTCTCATGGTAGAGGTGTAGGCCAGCAGTTGCAGGAAGTTTTGGGGAGTGAGTACCAGGTCACCAGCATTGTGAAGCCTAATGCAGGATTGGCTCAGGTGACTGTTAACATAGGGGGGTTATGTAGGGATTTTACTAAAGAGGACCTGGTAGTGATTGTGGGTGGGGCTGGTAATATTATTGATAGAGACGGGGAGTATGACATAGATGGTGACCTGGAAAAGATAGCCACTCAGACTGGCAACACGAATGTGCATTTCGTGGAACTGTTTCAGCGGCACGATCGGCCTCATCTTAATACAGCCGTCAGGAGTAATAGTATGAGACTTGGGGGTGCGCTGATGACAGAAGGCATGAGTCACGTTTCAGTGGTGTCGGTGGGGTCTATCAGCAGGACGGGTTTCACTAGACATGGCCTGCACCTCAACAGGTATGGAAACGGGAGGTTGGTAAAGCTTATAAGTGACAGCATAGGTGGGGGTGGTGGGATCACTCATGGGAAAATTCCGGTAGTTCTGGGTGTTAGAGCTGTACCTTTTTTAGATTGAAGTAAGCTGATAGGTATTCCTGCTTAAGGGATATCTCTCTAACAAAGAAACCACTTTCGACAAAGCTTAGGTATCGGATTAATGAGGGAATTAGTATATTTCATCAAAATATACAGGGTATAACAGATAAAGTCGGTGATCTTCTTATAGATGTTGACTCTGAAATTAGTGGTATATCTGAACACTTCTTAAATAAGGAGATAATTCAGAGGCTTCCTTTACCAGGATACAGCTCTTTGCGGTGCGGGGGAATAGCCATGTATGTGAAAAACGCTATCCCAATTGAGTCAATTGATGTTTCAAAATGCTGCACTGAAAAGGTGTTTGAATGTTGTGAAGGTGTGGCTAAATTTAGTGAAGCTAAACTTCGTACTATTGTTATTTATAGATCCCCAGACTCCGATTTCACAACATTTTTGCTAAACCTAGAGGAGGTTCTTGGTCCACTTTATAGGAAATACAAAAAGTTTGTTATATGTGGTGACTTCAATACTAATTGTATAAGTGATTGTGCAAGGAAAAGGATGCTGTTAGATCTCCTTAATTCGTATAATCTTATGCAAACCGTATTCTTTCCTACGAGAGTGCAAGGGAACAGTAGAACAACCATAGACAATATTTTTGTTCATTCCTCATAACTAGAAGGGCATTCTGTTAGTAAAAACGTGAATGGCCTTTCAGATCATGATGCACAAATTTTAACTTTAAAAGATTTTTGCGCTCCATCACGTGTTAAATATAGTCATCAGCTGTTTAGGAAAGCAGATTCAGTTGCTATAGAGACATTTGTAAACCTCATCAAGGAACAAAAGTGGCCAGATTTTTATAGCGCTGATACACTAGACGATAAATGTAATCCTTTTCTCAAGACTTTTCTCATGCTCTTTGAAAGTTGCTTTCCGTTGGAACGTTCAAAACAGGGTACTAGCACAAACAGGCAGCCTGGGTGGCTGACTAGAGGGATAAGAATATCTTATACAACTAAGTGCCAATTATATCAAAACGTTAGAAATAGTCACAATCTAAATGCAGCAGCCCATTACAAACGGTATTGTAACGTGCTTAGAAAAGTTATTAGGAAGGCAAAAAGTATTTGGTATGCAGATAGAATAGGTAAACCTCAGGATAAAATTGAAACCATATGGTCAGTAGTAAAGGATGTGGCTGGTCTGCAGAGACAGAATCAGTGCGTAGTGGGAATGTCCGTGTTACTGATAAGTCGCATATATGTACAGTATTTAATAATCACTTTCTGAATATAGCAGGTGAACTAAATAGAAACCTAGTCCCTACAGGGGATCATATTGCGCTCGTAGAAAAAAGTGTTCCGAGACTGTTACCTGAAATGCTCCTCCATGATACTGACAAGAGGGAGATTGAGTTAATAATTAAATCACTAAAGACCAAGAACTCTCATGGATATGACGGGGTATCTAGCAGAATACTGAAGTATTGTTCCATGTATGTTAGCCCAGTACTTAGCCATATCTGTAACTTCTCCTTTAGGAGTGGTCGGTTTCCTGACGGATTAAAGTACTCGGTAGTGAAGCCACTTTATAAAAAGGGAGACAGGGATAATATTGACAATTATAGACCTATTTCTTTGCCATCGGCGTTGCTAAAGTTATCGAGAAGGTTGTACATACAAGGTTACTGGAGCATTTAAATTCGCATAATTTGCTGTCAAATGTACAGTTTGGTTTTAGAAGTGGCTTAACCACTGAAAATGCTATATTCTCTTTTCTTTGTAAGGTTTTTGGCGGATTAAATAAAAGGTTGTGAACGTTAGGTGTTTTCTTTGATTTAACGAAGGCTTTTGACTGTGTTGACCACAAAATATTACTGCAGAAGTTGGACCATTATGGAGTATGAGGAGTAGCTTACAATTGGTTCGCCTCTTACTTTAAGAACAGAAAGCAGTAGGTAATTCTCCGCAATATTGAGAGTGGTAGTCATGTTCAGTCGCAATGGGGCACTGTTAAGTGGGGCGTTCCCCAAGGGTCGCTGATGGGGCCACTGCTGTTTCTTATTTATATAAATGATATGCCTTCCAGTATTATAGGCGATTCAAAAATATTTCTGTTTGCTGATGACACCAGCTTGGTAGTGAAGGATCTTGTGTGTAATATTGAAACATTATCAAATAATGTAGTTCATGAAATAAGTTCGTGGCTTGTGGAAAATAATTTAATGCTAAATCAAAGTAAGACTCAGTTTTTACAGTTTCTAACTCACAATTCAACAAGAACTGATATTATAATCAGACAGAAAGAACATATTATAAGCGACACGGAACAGTTGAAGTTCCTAGGCGTTCGGATAGATAGTAAGCTGTCGTGGAAAGCCCATGTTCAGGATCTTGTTCAGAAACGAAATGCCACTTCATTTACCATTCGAACAGTATCTGAAATAAGTGACATTTCAACATGAACAGTAGTCTACTTCGCATATTTTCATACGCTTATGTCATATGGTATTATTTTTTGGAGTAATTCTTCTGATTCAAAAAGGGTATTTTTGGCTCAAACATGGGCTCTTCGAGCTATGTGTGGGTTAAGTTCGAAAACCTCTTGTCGACCCCTATTCAATAGTCTGGGAATTTTGACATTACCCTCACAGTATATATTTTATTTTAATGTCGTTTGTTGTTAACAATATTAACTTATTCCCAAGAATTAGCAGCTTTCACTCAGTTAATACCAGGCAGAAATCAAATCTGCATGTGGAATGCACTTCCTTGACTCTTGTGCAGAGAGGAGTGCAGTATTCTGCAGCATCCATTTTCAATAAGCTACCACATGAGCTCAAAAATCTCAGCAATAGCCCAAACACTTTTAAGTCTAAACTAAAGAGTTTCCTCGTGGCTCACTCCTTCTATTCTGTCGAGGAGCCCCTGGAAGAGCTAAAAAATTAAGCAAATTCCAGTGTTACATTCTTGATTTTCTTTATTTAAACTAACGACTTGCCGCCTGAATATCTTTCTTATATTTGATTTTATCTGTTTGTACAATCTACAACTGAATATGTTTCTTATATTTCATTTTATCTGTTTCTACAATCGTGTTATAATTTCATATATTGACTCGTTCCATGACCATGGAGACTTCTCCATAATGTGGTCCCAAGGAACAATAAATAAATAAATAAATAAATAAAAACAGTGCTACCACCTTCCTTCTGTGAATGGTTTCTGTTCGTTGACGCAGGATAGAGACGGTGGTCACGATAATGTGACTGGACCATATATGTGTTTACCACGTGAAAGTATTTCTTTACGTCAATCACAATAAGAATTCTCTTTTCTTGAGAAACTACTGCTGCGAGGGGTAGCCGATCTCTGGCTCCTTGTCATGGTCCGTGCGACTTTCCCCTGTCGGAGTCCTCCCTCGGGCAGTGTGTGTGTTGTCTTTAGCGTAAGTTAATTTAAGTCAGATCAAGTAGTGTGTAAGCTTAGGGACCGATGACCTCCGTAGTTTAGACCCATACGACCTTACCACAAATTTCCAACTTCTGAAACTCAACGTGCTCTGCAAGACGTGAATCAACTTCCTTCACAGGAAAAATCTCCAGATTAGTCTCCAATCGATCATGTGTGGTATCTGATAGAACGAGGAGTGACTTCTGTGACTCGTTAACCAACAACTCTTACGGAACTGCATGAGCAGATTGAGCAGGCGTTGCATAACATATCCCAGGACAGTATTTACCAATCGACTGTATCCCACAGTCAGAACCTTCATTTCCGCACATGGAGGGACCTGGATATCTCTAAAATATTATACTACTTTTTTCCGGCACTGTAAGTTACTATATCTAGGCCATTACTTTCGTCTTTCTCTTCTTTTATTGGTCTTTTCTCCAGACAGTTCATCAAACACTTAATATCAAATTAAGAATAGAATATACACTCCTGCAAATGGAAAAAAGAACACATTGACACCCGTGTGTCAGACCCACCATACTTGCTCCAGACACTGCGAGAGGGCTGTACAAGCAATGATCACACGCACGGCACAGCGGACACACCAGGAACCGCGGTGTTGGCCGTCGAATGACGCTAGCTGCGCAGCATTTGTGCACCGCCCCCGTCAGTGTCAGCCAATTTGCCGTGGCATACGGAGCTCCATCGCAGTCTTTAACACTGGTAGCACGCCGCGACAGCGTGGACGTGAACCGTATGTGCAGTTGACGGACTTTGAGCGAGGGCGTATAGTGGGCATGCGGGAGGCCGGGTGGACGTACCGCCGAATTGCTCAACACGTGGGGCGTGAGGTCTCCACAGTACATCGATGTTGTCGCCAGTGGTCGGCGGAAGGTTCACGTGCCCGTCGACCTGGGACCGGACCGCAGCGACGCACGGATGCACGCCAAGACCGTAGGATCCTAGGCAGTGCCGTAGGGGACCGCACCGACACTTCCCAGCAAATTAGGGACACTGTTGCTCCTGGGGTATCGACGAGGACCATTCGCAACCGTCTCCATGAAGCTGGGCTACTGTCCCGCACACCGTTAGGCCGTCTTCCGCTCACGCCCCAAAATCGTGCAGCCCGCATCCAGTGGCGTCGCGACAGGCGTGAATGGAGGGACGAATGGAGACGTGTCGTCTTCAGCGATGAGAGTCGCTTCTGCCTTGGTGCCAATGATAGTCGTATGCGTGTTTGGCGCCGTGCAGGTGAGCGCCACAATCAGGACTGCATACGACCGAGGCACACATCTACATCTACATCTACATCTACAGGGCCAACACCCGGCATCATGGTGTGGGGAGCGATCTCCTACACTGACCGTACACCTCTGGTGATCGTCGAGGGGACACTGAATAGTGCACGGTACATCCAAACCGTCATCGAACCCATCGTTCTACCATTCCTAGACCGGCATGGGAACTTGCTGTTCAAACAGGATAATGCACGTCCGCATGTATCATGTGCCACCCAACGTGCTCTAGAAGGTGTAAGTCAACTACCCTGGCCTGCAAGATCTCCGGATCTGTCCCCCATTGAGCATGTTTGGGACTGGATGAAGCGTCGTCTCACGCGGTCTGCACGTCCAGCACGAACGCTGGTCCAACTGAGGCGCCAGGTGGAAATGGCATGGCAAGCCGTTCCACAGGACTACATCCAGCATCTCTAAGATCGTCTCCATGGGAGAATAGCAGCCTGCATTGCTGCGAAAGGTGGATACACACTGTATTAGTGCCGACATTGTGCATGCTCTGTTAGCTGTGTCTATGTGCCTGTGGTTCTGTCAGTGTGATCATGTGATGTATCTGACCCTAGTAATGTGTCAATAAAGTTTACCCTTCCTGGGACAATGAATTCATGGTGTCTTATTTCAATTTCCAGGAGTGTAGAAGGGAAGATACTTATCCTGTAATCAGATCATGGACCACATCCTGCCGCTCTTAATGCCTACATAATAATCGCAAATCGAGATACATATTTTCTGGAAGCTCTCTACTCCCTTTGAACTAGATTCTTTGCATTTTTCAGTGACATCTAAGGGCCCTCCAACGAATTGATATAGGCATGGCTTACGATAAATATTTCTGTGAACGCAGTTCCTATCCGTTGCCATTCAACTAAACTACTGCTGATAAGTGTCCCAAGACTTAGGAGCAACACTGAAATATAGGGCAAGCAATTATATAAGCTTTCTCTTTTGTAGCTGTGTGACGGGTCATCCAGCATTTAGTGTTGGGCTTTGTTTCCATAATGGATTTTTATCTTTACTTTGAATGTTTTGATACAGTCCATTGTCACATCTGCAATGCCCCCTATTATTCGACATTGCTTCCCGCCCTCTTTATAGCACTAAATGATATCAGCCCATAATTGCCAATGCTCGTTTTCTGTTGGTTGCTATAAGCAGGTCTGACTGCAGAAACTTCACTTTCATGGCTGTTACACGTTGCTGCGTATCTCTTCGTTACAAAAAGTTCTGTATACGAAACAGCGGATCTTGTTTTCTTCATCTTCGTCCAGCGCTTGTGGTTACGACTTAAGACAATGACTCTGCACTCCGTGTGAAATCAGGTGACACATCCATTTTTCAACAGCATTCCAACGTTCAAAACTTTTTTGATCTATAAATGGTCCTATCCATTGTGTAGAAAAATTGACTAGATGGCCGCCTTGTTGTAAAGCTGTGTATAGAGACATGGTAGAGTAGAGTATCTAACTAGACGACTTCGAACAGAGGTCAGAACGGTTCCAGCGAAAACTAATGTACTGCCGATAAGTTTCAGAGAAAAACATGCTGCATTATGTGCTTACAAGAAGGCTTTATTTTCTACATGCTGAACTGGCTTTAAGGTACAGAAAGAACCAGTTGAAAGCAAATGTCCTTCAGCATTCCCCAGAGAAAGAACTCCGCGGACGTCAGATCCGGTGAACGTGTGGGCCATGGCATAGTGCTTCCGCGATACATCCAGCTGTCAAGAAATATGCCATTCAATACTGCTTCGACCTCACGCGCGCTATATGCCGGAAATCATGTTGGAAGTACGTCGCCATTCTGTCACGCGGTGAAACATCTGGTAGTAACATCGGTAGAACATTACGTAGCAAATGAGCATACAGTGCACCATTTAGATTGGCATCGATAAAATGGGGACAATTATCCTCCCTCCCATATTTCCGCACCATACATTAAACCGCCAAGGTCGCTAATGTCCCACTTGTCGCAGCCATCGTGGATTTTCCGTTCCCTAATAGTGCATATTATGGCGGTTTATGTTACAGCTGTTGGTGAATGGCGCTTCGTAGCTATAGAACGCGTGCAAAAAATGTGTCACCGTCCCGTAATTTCTCTTGTGCCCAGTGGAAGAACTGTACACGATGTTGACAGTTGTCGCTATGCAATTCCTGGTTAACAGAAATATGGTACGGATGCCATCGATGTTGATTTAGCATTGTCAACACTGACGTTTTTGAGATTCCAGATTTTCGCGCATTTTTTTCTGCTATTGATGTGTGGATTAGCCGCGACAGCAGCTAAAACACCTAGTTGGGCATCATTATTTGTTGCAGGTCGTGGTTGATGTTCCACATGTGACTGAACACTTCCTGTTTCCTTAAATAACGTAACTATCCGTCGAAACTCCGCACACTGGGTTGATGTCGTCCAGGATACCGATCAGAGTACATAGCACATGCCTTTTAGGCATTTTGATCACAATGGCCACACATCAACACGATATCGACCTTTTCCGCAATTAGTTAACGGTCCATTTTAACACGGGTAATGTATCACGAAGGAAATACCGTCCGCACTGGCGGAATGTTACGTGATACCACGTAGTTATACGTTTGTAACTATTACAGCGCCATCTATCACAAAGCGAATAAAGTTATCTAACTAATACGTTCATATTTCTTTAGGTACTACACGAATATGTAGTAAAAATGGGGGTTCCTATTTTTTTAAAAAACGCAGTTGATATCCGTTTGACGTATGGCAGCGCCATCTGACGGGCCAATCATAACTTACAAGAAGGCTTTATTTTCTACATGCAGTACTGGCTTAAGAAAGAGTTGATGTAGTGCATCCGGCGAATTGCAGCTGAATAAAAAAATATATATAATCATATATCTATTTTTTATTTCACACGTCTTATTATGTTGCAAGTACTAAAGCTGTTGCCCCGGTATTTTCACTGGACACACCCAACAGCAGAATATTATGTCATTTAACTGCATTCTCCCGAAACCCCATTGCACGCCAGTGTCTGAAATGGTCGGTATCATACAGGGGCATAGTGCTCATTATTTTCTATAAAAAAAACTCTGGACGCCAGTAGTTGACGTAGTAGGTATGATGGCAGAGTAGGTGAAGCATCGAGACTTTGCTCTAAAAGATGCCGCTGTGATCGTGTGCAAGAAAACCGGCAGAAGAAGAATGGGGCACTTCTTCCAGACCAAGTACGTGCAGTAATTTGAGGTCCATCGAACTGCTGCAAGACAAATGTTCTCATGTCGCTGCTAACACATCTGGATGGATTACGCTTTGAGCATGTATGTGTATTTTGAAGAACACTGTTTCAGACCAAATACTAACTATTACAGGTGATACTGCAGGGTGTAGATGCTGTGACATGCACGACTTTCAGTGACAGCAGCAGCGAAAAATGTAAATCCAAACAAAGTGTTCATATTTGACGATGTTTTCTGAGGAAAACCAAGATCAAATTCGGCGATATTTCTGTTTCGGTTGCCATAGGGCTGTTGATGTATTTTATCTGAGTCAGGCATATTCAAGAATCCCAAAATAGCTGATGAGAGATAGTTCGAACCTAATTATAGCATTCAAACTGAACAATCTGATTTTAAAACACATTTGTCAGGGTCGTGTAGGAACCGACATAATGTTCTGTAATTATGTAAAGCTATGTGCAGATTGCTGGAACCAGTCAAAGTAAGGGTTACTCGCTATTGATAAAACAAGAAATGATGATGGCAGATACTGACGGAACTTTCAGGTGTTCCAATATATATAGCCATGCAAAAAGGTGAGTACGTCAGTATACGCATCACCATGGATAAATTCGCACGCATGCCGGAAGCTCACTTTGATAGTATGGGTGTACGTGGACAAATCATTCGCTTGTAAGTGGACGCAAAAATTGAAATTCTCGAACATAAAGTAGGAGGTGTACGCAAGGAACTAGAGACGTATTGTCAAACCTTTCTGGTATTGAACAATACACTGAATGATCGGGTTAATGGAATCTACAAGAACGTAAACGACTCAACCGAAAGGGGAATAGCTGCCATCGAGAACGAGACCTTGTCCGAACGGGTTAGTGCAATGGAAAAGAAAACAGTCAACTTAACTGAAGGGAAAATAGCTGTTACCGAGAAGAGTGAGTTGAAAAATAAGAAGATGAGCGGATATATAAAATCTCACGGTGCACAGAAGTCCGATAAGACTACACTGACATGTCGATTAAGCATAAAGTCATCAAGGCACGGAAGGCCGTTCGCGAGAAGTTACGATTGCTGAGGTTAAGGTATTTGAAGCGGGAGCAAACACTGCGATAAACGTTTAAACCAATTACTAAAGCCGGCCGCGGTGGTCTCGCGGTTCTAGACGCGCAGTCCGGAGCCGTGCGACTGCTACGGGCGCAGGTTCGAATCCTGCCTCGGGCATGGATGTGTGTGATGTCCTTAGGTTAGTTAGGTTTAAGTAGTTCTAAGTTCTAGGGGACTAATGACCACAGCAGTTGAGTCCCATAGTGCTCAGAGCCAATTACTAAATCTCTCGATGAACTCTCAGTCAAATTTCGCAACGACGACGATGACGCTGTTACCGATTTCATTAACCGTCACAGCGACGCTAGGATAGACGAAACATTCGGTGTCAGTGGTGAGAAGCCAAACATGTGGGGCACACAGCCTGCAACTTTTAATAAAAAACAATGCAGAACGCCGATAAACAGTTCCAACGATCACCCGGTCTACTGAACCTTATTTTCCTAAGACCCACAAAACTTTTAAATTATTCGTCTTAAGGTCTGGAAATGCATCGTGAAATATTGCTGTTAAATGATCTGCATAAGAAATCAAAAAGTCGAAGCAATTTGAAATACAAATCCTTTATAAAACCTATTTTGGATAGTGAAAAAAATAGCAGTGTTAATGGTATTGACATTTAGCATAAAACAATAAGCAATCGACTCCCACAGTATATACAGGGTGGTCCATTGATCGAAACCGAGCAAAACATATCACGAAATAAGCCTCAAACGAAAAAACTACAAAGAACGAAACTTGTCTAGCTTGAAGGGAAAAGCAGATGGCGCTATGGTTGGCCCACTAGATGGCGCTGCCATATGTCAAATGGATATCAACTGCGTTTTTTTTTTAAATATTTACCCCTATTTTTATTACATAATCGTGTACTACGTGTTCTGCGGGAAATACAGACAACACAGGAGCACACCAGGAATACAACACTTACAAACTGACCGACACATATACGATGCAATCAGAACACCAGACATATAGGACGAACTAAACGTGCTCACAGAAAAAAATCTTAGACGAATGCCATAAAGAGTACAGGCGCGAGAGACCGTACAGACGACAAACCTAGATGCAGCACCTATATAGACGACATAGTGTGGAGAATAAAACTGAGACACAAAGAAGATCGACAGAAATGCGTGACACGGGCAACGGTGGAATTTGATGCGGGAACTGGTATGGAGGATCAGCCATATCAGCGCCCATATACCGTTCGCAGCTACTAAGTGGTCAATAAAGAGACACTTCATGCAATTAGGCGGTGGGTCGTAAAATCAGGGCGATAAGTGACAAAAAAGTACATAAAGAAATATGAATCATTTAGTTGGACCACTTTTTTCGCTTTGTGATATGTGGCGCTGTAATAGTTACAAACGTGTAAGTACGTGGTATCACGTAACATTCCGCCAGTGCGGACGGTATTTGCTTCGGGATACGTTACTCGTGTTAAAATGGACCGTTTACCAATTGCGGGAAAGGTCGATATCGTGTTGATGTATGGCTATTGTGGTCAAAATGCCTAACGGGCGTGTGCTATGTATTCTGATCGGTATCCTGGACGACATCCACCAAGTGTGCGGAGTTTCGCCAGATAGTTACGTTATTTAAGGAAACAGGAAGTGTTCAGCCACATGTGGAACATCTTCCACGACCTGCAACAAATAATGATGCCCAAATAGGTGTTTTAGCTGCTGTCGCGGCTAATCCGCACATCAATAGCAGAAAAAATTGGGCGAAAATCGGGAATCTCAAAATCGTCAGTGTTGAGTATGCTAGATCAACATCGATTGCACCCGTACCATATTTTTATTAACCAGGAATTGCATGGCGATAACTGTGAACGCCGTGTAAAGTTCTGGCACAGAGCACAAGAGAAATTACGAGACGCTGACAGATTTTTTTGCACGCGTTCTATTTAGCGACGAATCGTCATTCACCAACAAATGTAACGTAAAGTGGCATAATATGCACTACGGGGCAACGGAAAATTCACGATGGCTGCGACATGAGGGACATTAGCGACCTTGGCGGGTTAGTTATCGCCCCGATTTTACGTCCCACCACCTAATTGCTTAAGGTTACTATTACAGCTGTGTATAGAGACATGGCAGAGTGTCTAAGTAGACGACTTCGAACAGAGGGTCAGAATGGTTCCAGCGAAAACTAATGTACTGCCGATAAGTTTCAGAGAAAACATGCTGCATTATGTGCTTACAAAAAGGCTTTATTTTCTACATGCTCTACTGGCTTTAAGGTAGAGAAAGAACCAGTTGATAGCAAATATCCTTCAACATTCCCCACAGAAAGAAATCCGCGGACATAAGATCCAGTGAACGTGCGGGCCATGGCATAGTGCTTTGACGACCAATCCACCTGTCATGAAATATGCCATTCAATACCGCTTCGTCCGCACGCGAGCTATGCACCGGACATCAATCATGTTGGAAGTACGTCGCCATTCTGTCACGCGGTGAAACATCTTGTAGTAACATCGGTAAAACATTACGTAGGAAATCAGCATACAGTGCACCACTTAGATTGTCATCGATGAAATGGGGACCAATTATTCTTCCTCCCTTATTTCCGCACCATACATTAAACCGCCAAGGTCCCTAATGTCTAACTTGTCGCAGCCATCGTGGATTTTCCGTTCCCTAATAGAGCGTTTTATGCCGGTTTACGTTACAGCTGTTGGTGGATGATGCTTCGTAGCTAAATAGAACGAGTGAAAAAATGTGCCATCGTCCCGTAATTTCTCTTGTGCCCAGTGGCAGAACTTTATACGACGTTCACAGTTGTCGCCATGCAATTCCTGGTTACTAGAAATATGGCACGGGTGCAATCGATGTTGATGTAGCATTCTCAGCACTGTCGTCTTTGAGATTCCTGATTCTCGCGTAATTTGTCTGCTAGTAATGTGCGGATTAGCCGTGACAGCAGCTAAAACACCTACTTGGGCATCATCATTTATTGTCGGTTCGCGGTTGATGTATCACATGTGGCTGAACACCTCCTGTTTCCTTAAATAACTTAACTATCCGGTAAACGCTCCGGACACTTGGTTGATGTCGTCCAGGATACCGAGCAGCATACGTAGCACACGCCCGCTGGGCATTTTGATCACAATAGCCATACATCACCACTATATTGACCTTTTCCAGACTTGGTAATCGGTCCATTTTAACACGGGTAATGTATCACGAAGGAAATACCGTCCGCACTGGCGGAATGTTACGTGATACCACGTAGTTATACGTTTGTAACTATTACAGCGCCATCTATCACAAAGCGAATAAAGTGGTCTAACTAATACGTTCATATTTCTTTACCTACTATACGAATGTGTAATAAAAATGGGGGTTCCTATTCTCAAAAAACGCAGTTTATATCCGTTTGACTTATGGCAGCGCCATCTGGAGGGCCAACCATAGCGCCATCGGTTTTCCCCCTTCAAGCTAGTCGATTTTTTTTCGTTTGATGTCTATTTCGTGAGATATTTGGCCAGGTCACTATCAATGGACCACCCTCTAAAATACGACGGTCCAAGTGAGCTAATAGACGGGCTATGACTGCTCATTGCATCGGTTGCCGCTGGTAATGCAGATCGTTCGAAGGAAGTTGTCTCATCAATTTCTGAGCTTACAGACAGAGGCATCATCGAATAAGTACTAAAACTGTAGTTCGAGAACTGCACAAACCAGAACGCAAATAATGCCCTAGAAGGTATGTTACGATTAACGGTTTGCACCACCTGTGGCAGGCGGATCTTCTCGACATGAGGGAATATTCACGTGTGAATAACGGATTGAAATATATTTTGATGGTCATTGTTACTTATTCTAAATATGGCTGGGCATTAACCGTGAAAGCGTAAGTCGCACATGTGTTTGATGGAATGCTGCAGACGGGGACGAATGACTGCCCAGACAACTTTCGAACAGATCACGGCGGTGAATTTTACAATAGATATTTCAAGACTGTGATGAAACGATATGGAATACGTCAGTACTCGACACTCACTCACCTGAAGGCGAGTATCGGGGAACGTCTGAACAGAACAGTGAAAACGCAAATGAGGATGCAATTCAGTCTCGTGGCTCACACAAATGGTGCGATATCTTCCCGCAAATAATTGCGCAGTATAATGGAACCAATCTTCGTACAATAAAAGTGAAATAATCGAAGTTCGTGATAGCAGACTTCTCGGTACAGTAATCAATTGTATTAAAATGTTAGATCCGCGTAGACAGCTATTCAGTGTAAGTGATTTATCACGTATTTCAAAACGCAAGAGAACGTTTGAGAAGTCATACATGACAAACTGGTCAGCCGAGATGTTCACAGTTTCCAAAGTACGGAGAAGGAATCCTGGAACCTACCTCTTAAAGGACACCAGTCGTACTGAAACTGCAGGATGCTTTTACACACATCAGTTACAGGAGGCCTCGGAACCAGATGTTTGTCTCGTATAGAGGGTAATATGGCGCCGAGGGAATAGGGCGTTACTTAAATAGGTTGGTTTTGAACCTTACAAAAAGTTGAATCGACTCTGTCTGTTATATAACAGAGAGCACAGACCACAAGCACATCGGCAGCATATCATGCGTGATACGAGACGTATTTGAGGAGGAGGCGATATTCTCGACAAACTACCAGTTGAACTACACATTCCTGGTTACAAGTACTATGGACCTGGAACAAAACTTCAATAACGATTGGCACGCGGTGATAAGGGAATAAGTCTACTCGACGAAGCGTGTATGGAACACGACATCGTTTACACAGCAAATAAAGATCGTCACACCGCCGATCGAATTTTAGCTGGTAAGGCTAATGCAATACGTGCGGAAAGGGATAATGGTATAGGTCAACGCACTGCAGCATTTGCAGTTGAACAAACCATGCATGGTAACGGTAAGTTGGGCTTGAGTGTGAAGAAGTTTAGCTAAGTTATAAGCGCTGTACCTGCGGCGTAAGGCGGAAGATGAAAACCAAAGGGCGCATGACAAACTGTATCCTGACAGCGTTGTATGCAGATAAAATCGCCCTGAAGTAGAAAGGAGTAAGGAAAAAAGATCGATGAAACAACCCACGGTTTTGACAATACATAAGACGTCGGCTAAAATTATTCCCTTCCTCATTCCTGCCTTAGCTTGTCTCTCAGCGGTAGGTTCACTGGCAAGGGGTGCCGCGTCTATTGCCAGGACAGTCGAGAATGCAAAAAGCTCTCACGATGAAACCGTACAAGAAAGAACTAGCTCTTCATAAACAAACAAACAGAAAAGCCCCCTAGCAGTCCTACCAGATAGGCGCTTACAAATACAGATCTGATTATCTTCTTACGTTTGTTACGAAGAAATTCAACATTCCATGATTCCGAGGTGTTTTTATGCGGGTTACATTACCTAAGACTATGTGGAAGTCGGGAGAATGCGGAACTGTGAATCTGGTTGTAGCAGGAGGACCTGGAACTCACTAGGTAGCATATGTTAAAAAATAAAACAGATAATGTCTACTATTTCGACTCATTAGGCAACCTGCAATCCCCAACAGAAATACAACGATACTTCACAGACAGAAGACATGTTTTCAACCATTTTCGACGCTACCAAGACTTTAATACAGTCCAGTGTGGTCATCTACACATCATGTCCCTCCTGACGTTTACAATGAAGTATAATTACGGGTATTAAGGAACCACTCACCAGCCCACGTTAAGATGCAATGTCGTACACTTTGATACTAAAAGATCGATCGTCTATACCACGTGCGTATTTCTTCCCATTCGTTGATTTAAGTTTGGAGATGGGGGAATCACGCTGATTGGACTGGAGACATACAGCACCATCCCAAATATCACAGAGGCTAACAATAAACTGCATCTGGAAATTAATGGTAAAAGGGAGATTGTGGAAACTGAACTTAGTGCATAGGATATTAACGATTTAAACGAACATTTAAAACAGTGTGGAAAAGGGGTTGAGCTCTGAGCAAACATCAGTACAGTTAAAACTGAAATTTGACGGCGAATGGAACGATTGACTTGAAGCAGAAAGGTTCCATAGGCCCACTAATTGGTTTCACAAAGGGACAGGTTTGAAGACGGATCCCAATAAATTTTATAAATCTGATCAGACATTGGACATACTCACTGTCGATAAAATCCGTGCTGAGTGTAATATTGCAACGAACTCATATCTGAACGACAGACTGATTCATTCAATTTACGGTTTCTTCCCATCAGCTTGAACAAGGTATAAGATTATTGAGACTCCTACCGACGCTAGATACCTTCCTATTACAGTTCAGACATTGGACTATCTGGAACTGCGTATTGTGGATCAGAATAACGAAAGTGTTGGCTTTCATGAAGAGGAATTTATTATACGACTACATCTATGACAAGGTGGGCGTAAGGCATAAAATCAGTGCACAAAGCGCACTTCGCACCAGAATCGCGAGGCGATAACAGGTGCGAAGTACGTGTTTCTTAAATCAGTAGGCTTGAAACTTCGCAAAGACGTCGTCGCTCGGTATATCTCACCCAGTGGAATAGGATGAGCGAATCATGCAGCAGGAGTAGTTCTCGCATTAACCTTATGCTTCAACCACATTTAACATGAACGATGAAATTAGGATCATCATCCAGCACGAAGATGCTTTAACTCATCCATGCTAGAGTTTCAGATATTTGTATGGATCCTTTAAGAAAAAGGATAGTAGACATCCAGTGGGAACAAGGCTTATACGTAATGCTTGGGCTTTCCTGTGCCAAGAAATATGTTATGAATTTACTGTGGCAGAGATTAATCGTGCACATAATGTTGGCATATCACCTACCCTTAAAACTTATGTCTCATCATCACCCTGGGATTTCAATGGCTTAGAAAATGCAGGATGGTTCATATACCAGCCTGTGGGCAGAAAAGCAGAAGAGTATCGCCGATTTAATACACGCGTACTCTAACATTCTTCGTGGTGTCCGTTTGTTCTATGTCGTATCTCTCTACCACTTTCGCACAACGACGCTCTGAGCGTGTTTTTTAGGGAACTGACTAGTTTGAACCTTAAACCTGTTGCTAGTAAGGAGACGCCAGACGACACATGACATGTAGAGTTCAGAAGAGTTCAGTGAGACTAGCGATAATATAAACAAATACTTAATGATTTCAGCGTCAGCTCCACTGCACTCCCTGTAAAAGAATCTTAATACTAACTAAATTTAGTGGAGGAGGTTCAAGGCTTTCCTATTTTTGGTTATCTGGTAAAATAACGTCGAAAAAGCAGTTAAGTTTACCGTTGGAATTTTTATTCCACTCACAAAACATTGTTTATAAATTGCGCTATTGATGAAAGGAAATAATTTAATACAGGATGATAAAAACCAACTACGTCCAACAAAAATGTGAACGAATACTCCTTGAATGAGTTTCCAAGTTCTACAATGGATCGAAGGATGACCTATGCCATATCACATCTGTAATCTAGGTTTCAATTAAGTTTCATAAATGAAAAAACTATCAAAAATGGTCTACAGGAACCCTTAATTATCTTTAATTACTTATTTAACTTGTCGTAAATTACAGTGGCTGTTGTGGCTTCTCAATAATTATATAACAGAAAAATCATCGCGTTTCAGATTTTAACTTCAAGTAGCAAATGTGAATTCCATGAGGTTTAATTGACGATCGACACTAGTATTACGTAAAAAGGGGATGTAACAGATGAGACTTCTGCAGTTCTGAGTGAAGCCTTATTCGCTCTTATGTGGCATCACATGCATTTATTACCTTGTTGGTGGTTAGTCAACGTCAGGCCAGCGGTGGGCGGAGCAGCTCCACAGACCTCGCTGTCTCGGTAGCAACTCTCTAACTTCTCTTTACTACAATTTACTGAAGTGGGTTTAAGAAAAAGCTATCTGGCTGCGTTTTCAAGTGACCAGGGTCTCAATGTTAGCCTTAAGCTCTGCCTACAAACATTCTTCCTATCCAATGAGAAACGTTATACTTTTCGTGGTGGGGCAATGTTTTTAACGTTTGCAACGTAACAGAGACACGCTAAAACTTGCGGCTGGTGTGGCCCTTTTAGTGTTTTCGTAGGATCTATACTATTCTTCTGGAGGGCTCTACCTTTTAACAGGGGCTGGGGGCTGCTCTTGGCGATCGGCCGGCGATGTAGGTGTTTGTCCCTTATTGTCGGACCTTCTAGCTTACACGGCTCTGCTCTTGGCTTCTGTTCTTGTTTCTCCCCTCGGAACTGCGTCTGTTCCACGGTGGGAAGGTATCACATGCATTTAGGCATTCTTGTGTTAGTCTGTGGTATTCCATTTACTCACTCGTTGATTGTTTTACTTTGGTTAATTTAATGTCACAATTTATTCGGTGCTATGTAACATACTGCTGGATTTGCTATCATGTCAAGGTTGTCATGGAAGGTGTTACATTTGCCTGACACCTTACAATACCTCTAAAAATGCTTATGGGGTACTTTGAGGACATGCAGCGAATTATTATGAATGATAAACAGGAGCTTATTCTAGTATGGAATGTAACAGATAGCATCTGACACATTCAAGGAGCTCAAGAGGAGAATCAGATGGTCATCAAGAAAGTTATTTGAAAAATGCCGCTCATCACTGTGGCAGACGATGAGCGTTTGAAGCTTCTAGAAGTTCTCAATACTGGCACATACCTGCCATTAACTTTCCCCTCATGGGAAGTTTTTGAGTGCAGAAAAACATGGGCTATTGAAACCACACTGCAGCTGGAAACACAAACAATCAACACATTGCGTTCCACACTAATAGAAGGGGGAATTTAACAACTAATTCCACCGTATTTGACAACTGTAATTTACTAGTGCCATAGTCTACTTGAATTCCCAATTCTATCCGTATCACAGTTTACTGCTAGAGTGGGATCAGAATGTATACAGTCTAGCGTTTGACAAGTATGCCAGATTCTATGCTTCTTAGTACGAGTATGAAGGTGTTGAAGAGGAAGGATTCCTACTCCACATAAATTCAAGGAGCTGGTGCCAAGAATCGTGATATCCTGTTCTAAGCAGAATGAGATAGTTAAATCAGGACCAATAGATGTACCAATCGAATCTGAATCTTCATTAATTTTCACAAAACACACTGCAGCGTGTGCTATACTTCTACATGACCGTGTGATTAGCTATTTCCCACTTACTGGTGTTGTGCATTGTGCTGCATAAATGACCAAGTGCTGTGGCATACGCAGAGATCTTATGCTGCGCACCACTCTACTTATGACAAGGAAAGTGGTTGTGTTTGGAGTTTGTAATGTCTAAGGCTTTGATGAAAGAAATGACAGTAGCTCAGTAAATTAGTTCTTAACCCTATATTCCTATTAACCATCAAAAACAGTGCTGAACTACAACAAAATTTTTACAACCAGTACTAAATGGTTTGACAGCAAGCCTATACAATTACGCTCCTTTCCCCATTACGGTAACAATGCCTGCATCTCTTATGTGCACTGAATTGTTGACAGATTTACAGTTGTGACCCTTTCTCACAGAGCGTACTCGTTATGGGACGAGATATTTCCAGTTGGAGTGTCCCAAAATGTCAGCAGAAGTCCCACTGGTGACGGAATCTTGAGATGGTGTTGTAGAGAGCGTTGTCGGTCATCGAGATGTGTTGCGCCACCATACTAGAGTGTCAGCTGCCTCGCCAGGTTGTACAAGTCATGTCGTCCTGCTGTCCCAGGCTACCTTCCACCAGTTTTTGGATTATCAGGAACGCGCTGTAGTTTCGATTTCCTCCAGCCTTGCGCTCGTTACTGAAGGTTCCCATTGGACACATTCCAGCCTGTTTTTTTATCTTAATTTTTAATACCTTTGTGTGGTTCAGAAAATCATACAAAGTTAATGTAAGTGAACTGTGGTTTACATCAACTATTTAACTCATTTTTATCTTTAATTTAATATTATAAGCACTCAAAACTTAATACAAAAGGGTGCTATTGGGATCCGCTTTTCTGTCTCTGTACCACAAACAAGAGTATTGTCGTTATGGTGGACTCTCACACTTCCATGCCTTCGTTTGTGAAGCAAGAGTCAGTAATGCTTCTCTCTTTGGGATCTACGCGCGTGGTACGCAACATTAGTTAATTTAAGGAAAAAGAATTGTAGAAATCTACCGTAGCCGCTACAGGCAGATAAGATTTTCTGAAGGTTCTGCCATTTAATCTCTCGAACCCTTCTATTCTACTATTCGTTTTGTATATTCGTTATACATGTAATAACTCTGTATGGTTACTTCCAGATATTCATGGGATGTAACTGCTTCCAGCGCTTTTTGCCATTCGTGTATTTGTAGAATGACTGATCTTTCCACCTAATCTTGGGCACTACATTACATTAATTTATGTTCATAGTCAACTACAAATATCCGCGACAAACGTCGATCATCTTCAGGTATTTTCGGATTTCTCTACAGAGTTGCGACTTTTCTACATGAACGAGAATCGTCTGCTTACAGCCTCATGTACCTCCCGACCTTATCCGCGAGGTAGTTTATGTATATATTGTGCAGGAGCGCGAGTGAAACGCTTCCTCACACTTTCAACGTGTACAATGGAATTTTTAATGAAACTAGGTCATCCGTATAGACCTTGGAACAACTGAGAACTGTACCTGTTGACCACTGAGCGAAGGTCATTGTGAAATCGGTGAAACAGCTATATTTCGGGAATTATATGACTGTTGGGACATGAATGATCTTCCAAGTGATGAGTCATCCAGCCAACTGCAAGACCAGATATAAAACTGATAAGTCTACAAAAACCAAACGAAATTTTCAGATTAGTTTCTGTGAAGGATCTAAATGCTGCTGTAATTAATGCTGTTTCAGCAAAATATTTGTATGCAGAAACACCTACAGCGTTTAGCAAGTGCTGCTGGAGGGTAAGAAGGGAACCTTACTGAGATATGTGTAGATGCTGTGCTGTGTAGTGGCGATGTCCGAGAACAGTGTGATTATACTGATAAGTCGGTGTTTTGTATTTCGTTAAGGAACTCAACAATAGCTTCACACCGTAGAAAAATTACATAACGAATTCAAATCTTCAGCTCTAACTTGACAGCAGAGTGTACTTTCTACACATGTGTTAAGGTAAATGCGGTTCTGCGTTAAGTGTTCCAGTCTCAGCGTCATGTCTTCGCCTAATGTTACAGTAACTGCATACACCATACACACAGAATGCATTAAAAAAGGGGCCGGGATATTGCGTTCATAGTTAGCTGTAATAATCAATTTCGGAAGACTTTGACTATCTTCAAATCTAAAACTAAAGTACAGAAGTATAGACTATTCTTATCACAAAATTAAAAACAAAATTCCTCTGTTATCTCTTGTGCCCTAGTGCCGGATTCCCACAGAAAATGCTACTGAAGCCTATGATTTACTGACTGTGGGGGCCATGGAAGATTTTTTCCTGTTCAAGTCCCTATATCTGCACATGAGACATGTATGTATCGAAATGAGCTGGAGCACCGTCATTCAGCATCTGATGACCCTATAGTGATACACCTTTGCCACATTTTTTCCTTCTCTCTCTTTGTGTTAGATGACAATGCAAATAAAGTCTGTAAAACTACCCTAAAACCATAATTATGATCTCTAGTTTGGTAATAGGTGGTCAGATTACAACTTAGTTATGTATTAAACAAAAAGATGAAAAAAACGTTTGACTAAGTTACCTAGCAAACCGGAGAAATTTGCCAACTGTGTAAAAAGTTCCAGAAATCGCCAAAAAGAGAATTACAGAAGGAAAAAGTTTGAAGCAATGAAGACAATTTACACGTTAATATTAAAAACTTTAAGGCAAATATAGTTACAGCGAAAGATACAGAGAAATGTATTAATAAAAATTAAAATATTCGAATTTAAAAGTTGAAGTAAAAATTCCATATTTTCATCAGAAAAGAAAGTTTTGCCTTCGTTTGACAATAAGGATGATTAATTATGTGCACAATGTGTTTTACATTCAGAGCAGCTTCATCTGGCACGCCTGGCAAGCAAAATAATATCGTCCTGTCTGTTGTACGAATACACAGCACCTCGAACTCCCTGTTTCCGCAGAATTCAATAATTTTGCAAAAACAGACATAATGTCTTTTGGGACAACAGGAATCAGTAAAATTATAATGTTACTTAAAAACCGTCTTGATTGCAAATATTTTTATTCATATGACCGGTTTCGGTTCATTCAGAACCATCTTCATATCTGATATTTCAGTTACAGGAGTAACCCGTCCAAATCCAGCAGTTTTCACATGCTACGTCACATGTGAAAACTGCTGGATTTGGACGGGTTACTCCTGTAACTGAAATATCAGATATGAAGATGGTTCTGAATGAACCGAAAGCGGTCATATGAATAAAAATATTTGCAATCAAGACGGTTTTTAAGTAACATTAGAATTCAGTAAGTTTATCAAGAAAATATTTCAAGCTTATGTCTGTCAAGAATTTTACCACAAAAAACAATCAAATACTTAGTAATTAATATAAGACCCTGGGACCTGTGGCTTCTAATTCATTATTTTCACGAATGGTTGATAATTTTCATACCTGGGTGCTCTCCATACCGTTTCAATGAGCATTGGAGTTTTAACGACCTGTACAGAGATCTAAAAATGCTCGACTATACAATAAGTGTGCACAAGGTTAGGCAAATGAAAAATCCTATTTTGGAATTGTTTTTTATCAAGCACCCCGGTGCAATAGTGTCAAGTTATATTATTTTACTAAATACAGCTAAAATTCTATTTCAAAAGAGATTCTCAAATGTAATCATATACTGCACTGAACAAAGGTAATACACACCAAAATAAGGTTTACATCACCCCAGTTCCCACAACTTCTGGAGTTAGACCTTGACTGTGGATACTGTATCACAGACACAGTCCCTTGGACTGTTCAGAGATGTCCTAAAGTCACCTACGGATGTAAACAACTGTGCATGAGCAGCGCCTATTCGACGGAGCTGGTCCGACAGCCGACCAGTTCCTGTCAATCCAAAAGAAGGAAGGTGCATGGCTCCCGTTGTCTGTAGTTCAACCATGCCTAGACGGTCAATATCGTGGTTCGGTCGCGTCCGCATTGTTACTTTGTGCCAGGAAAGCCTCTCAACAAGTGATGTTGTTCGGACATAGAGGAGATACATAGAGAGAGGAACTGTCTATGACACGCCTCACTCAGGCCACCCAAGCCCTACTACTGCAATAGATTACCGCTACCTTCGGATTATTGCTCGGAGGAACCCTGACAGCAACGCCACCATGTTGAGTAATGCTATTCGTGCACGCCACAGGACGTCGCGTTACATCTCACAACTGTGCCCAACAGGCTGCATGATTCGCAGCTTCACTCCCGACATCCATGGCGAGGTCCATCTTTGCAACCACGACACCATGCAGCGCGGTACGGATAGGGACAACAACATGCCGAATGGAACGATCAGCAATGGCGGCACGTTCTCTTCACCAATGAGTGCCGCATATGCCTTCAAACAAACAATCGTCGGAGACGTGTTTAGAGGAAACCAGCAGTAAGTGGATCACTAGAGTGCATTTTCAGATAATTTAACATGTTTCTGTTTTTCTTATAAACAACTAGGCTGAGCACACCAGGCATTTACACATTAATATTTCTTTTATTTTCTGGCGTATTGATTAAATTTGGAAAGTAGCTTTCTTCAATTCTTTCAAACCAAAAGTTATTGGAAAACTATTAAGTGGACCTAGTACAGAAGTACTGCTATCCATAATTTTTATGCCCGGCTGCCTGATTTCCAACAACATCAGTTTAGTCCCTGTGTAGATGGTATATGGTCTCATTGTATTTTCAACACAGTACTTCAAAATGAAATAGGAATCGTAACCCATCGCGTAATGAGCTATGAATGTGAAATAACTGTTCTTCTCAGATGTCATCCACCTACGGAATTCATCATCTGTCTTAAATTTATAAGCAGTACCACCTTTAAAATTGTGAATAATTATAAGATTCGGAATATCTATGCCTGTTTCTTGAGTTACTTCGTAATCAAAACCACACGTATCTTTCTGTATAGGTACAATACACTTTCTTAAGGAAGCCTTTTTATAACATTTAAACTCTTTACCACCATCTATTTTATTATATTTGAAGCACTGATAAATATGAAAAGCTTTGAATTCTCCAGTAACATAACAACCTTCTTTATTACAGTTTGGGAAACCTTGCACTATAAATTCCTCACCAAATCTTCTTTCACAGATATCACCTTTCTGCAATACAAGTTGCATATCACATTTATGGTTTCCAACTTCCACTCTTTGTTTACAATTAGTGCAAAGTTCAAAGCCACATATATGTTCTTTACATCTTGAACTAATATTTTTGTATCCTTCACAGTTGTAATTTGTATCACAAACCTCTTGGTTATTGTTTAAGCATTCCTCATTATAATAGTATCTATTGCATTTCTCACAAAAAATCTTATTTTCTTCACTTTCATGTTCTGGACTTTTGCATAATATGCACACTTATATCTCTGTTTTCCATATGTGGGCATCTTTGCTGTAATAAGGCTTGTTGCACTTATCACAAAAGTACGAAGATGCCAAGAAAGCAGTCATACCGTTAATTACATCGGACTGGTTGTGATCTTTGTACAGATCAATTCTCAGGACCGCTATCGATAACAACATTGAAATTTTCAGTACATATGACATTTATTTGGATATACAACAATTCTTAAATATTTTAATGTCATCTAAAGTAAAGCCTTCTTCATGGTATTCACCCAACTGATTACATAATATATCAGTTACAACTATCCATAATTTGTATTTATCTCCATCACTGATTTCCTTAATCTCGTTAGTAGCTATTTCTTTTTCCAAAATATTATTTGTTAGGTATGTCAAAGTCACAATTACAGCTCTACGACAGCACAGATTATCATAATTTTTAATTCTTGTTATGTATCTCTTCGTCTTTTTGTCTTCTGCCAGATTTAAAAATTTTTTACGCCTTAACCTCTAGGAATAATTTGCCAGAATACAGTGTATTTAACAAGGATGATCTTATCAGCTAAATCGTTTGAAATAATTTACCTGGTCTTACAAGGGCTCTCAAAAATTTGAAAGTAAGTCAACTCAAAATGAGAGCTAAAAGTATTGGCATTAAAGGATACAATACATTAAAGAAATCTGAGTTAATTAATTCCTTTGAAGTACAAAAGTTTAAATTTCATCCAAATGTATTCCACAAGACTAGATCAAGACCAAAGTGTGTACCCAATATAAATTATTTTACAGATTTGATGATGATAGTACTGAAAAGCCTCGTCTGTGAGAGAAGAAAAAAAGTGAAGCTAGATCAAATTTACCCATTTAATAGCAAAATATTTGAACAAAGATAAAAAGCATTTATTTGAGATTAAAGAAATTAGATTGAAATTTACTGAAAAATTTAAAGCATGGTCTGTTGACTATAAAATTGTCTTTAAAGATACTAACATTGCCAAACACGATACCGTTAATGAGAAAACAGATTACATAACGAAAGCACTCAATTCTATGGTAGATGTAGCTAGAAGAGAACTAATTTCCGGAAGGAGGTGAGTTGAATATAACAGGCAATAACTCCTGATATGTCTTTTCCGATTTCTACAGGATGTAAAGCATCAAATAATACTTGAGAGTCTGTTCAAGTTTTGTGCAATAAATTGAGGGACATCTTAACATCGGACGAGACTGTTGATATAGCAGAAACATCGTTTAATATTCAGATGTTAGCAATTCCTGGAGGTTAAGACACAATAAATATTAAATCTGGCAGAAGACAAAAAGACGAAGAGATACATAAAAAGAATTAAAAATTATGATAATCTGTTCTGTCATACAGCTATAATTGTGGCTTTGACATTCCAAACAAATAATATTTTGGTAAAAGAACTAACTACAAACGAGATTAAGAAAATTATGTGGTCAATATGAGGAAAGAATTTAATGAGTAGTAGTTCTGATTCCTGGTACTGAATATTACTGTGCTGACACTATGAAGTCAAAAGACAGTGAAGCTTTTATCAAATGAGGTAGCTCCTGAGTTTAAAAAAAATTATGTGGTCAATATGAAGAAAGAATTTAATGAGTAGTGTAATTCGGATTAAGATATTTTGAGAAGAGGTTGTTTGCATTAATGAAAACAGTTTTTGGAGATAGCAAATACTGCTCCATTCTGATTTTTAACTCTCGCTGGCGTTTGCGTGGCCATTTACAAATCTTAATATTTACCGGAAAATACAATCACTGTATTGGATAAAGATCCGAAAAATTATTATGGTAAAGAATCCATAGCTTGGTTAAACAGTCTCGCATGCTCTTAATGGTGACGAAGTAAGAATAGCTGGTGCAAAAGCAGATGGATTTGATGAAGAAACTAATACTGTTTATCAAAATGATGGTTGCTTCTGGCATGGATGTAAAAAATGTTTCAAAAGGAAGACGATTAACAATAGAAATAAGTAAACGACAGATGATCTTTATCAAAAGACTTTGAGAAGAAGTGCACAAATGCGAAATGCTGGATACAATCTGGTAGAAATATGGGATTGTAATTGGCTGAACTCAGCAGACTACAAAATGCTTAAGAAATTAAGGCAATTGCCTGAAATTGTTGAACTGTTGAATCCAAGAGATGCTTTTTTTGGTGGTTGAACAAGTGCAATAAAATTAAGAACTAAAGCAGTTGGTGTTAGCTCAGAAATAATATACATTGATGTATGTAGTTTTATCACACTGTACAATTTCATGACTTTTATCCTGGAAAACATTCGAGAAAACTAAATACACCTAGATATTATTAAAAAAATTGGTATGGCTTAATAATATGTAAGTTATTGGCCCCCAGAGGATTGTGTGCCCCTGTTTTCCTGTTCATATGCAAATCGATAAAAATGAAAAAGCGTTGTTTCCTTTGTGTGTCATATGTGCACAAGAAAAAATAGGTAAGAGCAATCACAGTGATGACAAAAGATCTTTATTGGAACTTGGACGTCTGATGAAATGAAGAATGTTGTAGAAAAAGGATATTTGGTTTTAGAAGTCTATGGAGTTTTGGATTTTAAAAATAAAAGCAATAAGCTGTTTAAAAATTACGTGAAAAGGTAAAAGTATAAGATGAAATAAGAGAACAGTGCACATAATTTTGAAAGTGATGGAGAGTATATCAAAAAAGTTAGAGAGAGGACGAATATTGACTTAGATCACGATGGAATAAAGGAAAATCTGGGAAAACGAGCCGTTTCTAAGATATGTCTTAATTCATTATAGGGCAAATATGGGCAAAGGCAAAATATGAGTCAAACTGTATATTTAAACAATTTACAGCACTTTTATGGGATACTGCTAGAGGACCAATTAGATAGTTTAGATATCAATTTTATTACAGAGCAGATGGTTCATATGAAATACAATTTCAGGTGTTATTATGTGGAAAATAATGCAGCTACGAAGATTATCATATTCGCTACATCAAATGCAAGGCTCAGATTATGTGGTGTATTAGATAAACTAGGAGAATCTGTTATATATTTTGATACAGATTCTGTAGTATATGTTGATTTTGGTAAACATACTGTAGAAACAGGATGTATGTTGGGTGAATGGACAGTTGAATTGGAAATAATTGGGTTACAGACTGGTCTTCAACAGGTCCTAAAAGTTGTTATAATCAGATAAATGATAAAAAGACAGAGATGAAGGTAAAGGGATTCACTCTAAACTACAAGAATATTCAAAAGTTTAATGGTGAATCTATGATAAGGCTCATAGTAATTGAAGTGAAAGAAAAGATACAGCAAGAGTACAATCAGATAACCAGAGATGTTGATACTGAATATCTGGTAAACAAACAGGCTAAGAAAGAATTTTCATTTCAGTGTGATGAAAAGAGTGGTTCTAGAAAATTATCATACAGTGCCTTATGGACATTAAAAATTAAATAATTTATCTACATCTTCTGTTGTAAAGAAAAAATTTATACCACATTCCTTATACAAATAGAATAAATTAGTTAGTGGCATTTTGTTGTATTCTAGATTGTTTAACTTTGTGGTAATAGATTGACAAACCTTTAAAAATATCGAATAGGCTTTAATGTAATTTGGTAATTTTGGAGGTAAATTATTAATTGGCGAATCAGAATCCACTATTTGCTTTACAGTCATAGAAAAGAGAGAATCTGATCTTTCTATTTCTTCCCATATTTCTATATCATTTTCCTCATAGCTATCAAAGTACCTTTCGTATTTTTCTCCACAAATTCTCTTTAATACACTAACACGTTCAGTATGAACCTGACTTCTTGAATGTTCTATAAATAATGATAGTTTAAAATATTCTTTGCAAGTATTACATTCAATTTGTTTCTCTCTTGGATTATTATTTCTATCAACAAAGATGTAAAATTTAAATTCATCCCACACATTAGTCATATTTATAAAGACCAAAAATTTAAAAGAGTATTACAATTTTGTTCTATATAAAAGGACACTCTACTGAAGAAGCTCAGTAAAGCAAGGAATTATAATCTGTTTAGCAAGATTAGTGAGCCTGAGGCAAATAAGAGGCATTACATTACTGATTGTGAACGTTTAAAAGCTAGGTATAGGGAGAAAATTTCTCTCGAGCTCAATAGTAATTTTAAAATTATTTTACCAGAAAGGTTCAATAAAATAATAGATAACAGGTACTTCCAGTTTTTTAAAGATGGTGACATTAAACTAAAATACAATGGAATGAAGAGAACTAAAATTAATAATAACGAATTTCATGATCTTTAGTTGGTTGTGTAGATTTTCAGGGCTGCAAAATTCTATATATTGTTGAAAATTTTGATTTTTGTGGATGTGTTTGTATCATCCATTTATAAAAAAAGTGTTACTGAGTTGGTGGCTAGTGTGCTCAGCCCAGTTTTTTTATAAGAAAATAAAATACATATTAAATTATCTACAAGTGCGCTTAAGTGACCAACTTTTATATATATATATATGGTTAAAAATTTTAATTTTTGTGGATAAGTTGGTATCATCGATTTGTAAAAAAGTGCTACTGAGTAGGTGGCTAGTCTGCTCAGCCTAGTTGTTTATAAGAATATAAAATACATATTAAATTAGTTACAAGTTCGCTCAAGTGACCCACTACTGGAATCCAGTCAGGCTGAACGCCTTAAACACACTGTCCAGCGATTACAGCAAGGTGAAGGTTTCCTGCTGTTTTGGGGTGGCAATATGTCAGGCCGACGTATGCTGCTGGTGTACGCTGCTGGTGGTCATGGAAGGCGCCGTAACGGCTGTACGAAATGTGAATGTCATCCTCCGACGGATAGCGCAACCATATCGGCAGGCTACTGGTGAGGCATTTTTCTTCATGCATGACAATTCGCGTCCCCATCGCGCGCATCATGGTAATGACGTCCTTCAGGATTATGACATCGCTCGACTAGAGTAGCCTGCATGTTCTCCAGACATGAACGCTATCCAATAAGTCTGGGATAGATTAAATACCGCTGTTTATGGATGACCACCCTGAGCGATATATGCCGAATCGACGTTGAGGAGTGGGACAATCTTGAGGAACTTGTGGATAGTATGCTACAATGAATATAGGTATGCATCAATGCAAGAGGACGTGTTACTGGGTGTTAGAGGTGGCGATGCGTACAGCAGTCTGGACCACCACATCTCCCTGTATGATGGTACAACATGCACTGTGTGGCTTTCATTAATAATAAAAAGGGCAGGAATGACGTTTATGTTGATCCTTGTTCCAATTTTCTGTACGGAATTCTCTGAACCGAGTTGATGGGAAACTTTTTTTGGTGTGTGTAGTTTTCATTTAAGCGAGAACGTCAGAGTGAGGAACTTTTGTAGACTGGCTTTTGTAGACTGGCACACGGGAAGGTCCACAAACCGAAAGAAAAACCACTGACATAGACGATGCAACAACGAATGAACCTAAAATGCGAGATACATTTGTCTGTGCAGTGGAAGCATTGGCGCCTCTATTGGATAATTAAGGATCTTGGTAAGTAGCCAAATTTAATCTCCTTCAAGAAGTGGCAAAGTGGCCATGATTGGCAAAATTGTCCCAGTTTATGGTATCCAAACCAACAGAACAAAATTAACATCTAGGAGGAAAACGACACACACGTATCTTGTTTGTCTGGCTGACATTAGATACGATATAATGATCGTACTACTAACTGTCGCAGACCACACGTTCTCTCTTTGTTGATTACTTCTGATAGATAGTAAGAGTGTCTCGCATGTTCAGTACTGCGTCAAGAGTGTACATGCATTAATCGGAAAGTATGGCAAGAGTCGCGAACTACGACCATCATCTAAGATCTGCCGACACCATTTACATTCATTTGTCGAATTGGCGACAGTTGAATATGAAGGAGCAATGTCCCACAAGTATTCTGAAAATCGGAAAGAATCTCATTTGCTTTGATACCTTTCTTTACCAAGTACTTAATCACTGTGCGAATCTCGATTTTTCCATCTTCGCAAATGACTACGCGGCAACAACAGAGTCACGTCACCGCCACAGCTCTCTTTCAAGAGCACTGACGTGGCATGTGTTTACAGGCAACAGTCCAATGAATAACACGTGAACAACTCGTTGCGCTGGCGCTGACCTCTCGATGTGATTCTCAGAACTTTTCAAATCTCCCTCGTATGCAGTACTGTTAGCAGTTGTAAATTAGTCTACCGTTTGCTCAAACTAGACTCGTCGCTGAGCTTCCTCCGCTAGTACACACCAGTAATATATACACGTA
The DNA here is from genome assembly GCF_023897955.1 of Schistocerca gregaria. Classification (NCBI taxonomy): domain Eukaryota; kingdom Metazoa; phylum Arthropoda; class Insecta; order Orthoptera; family Acrididae; genus Schistocerca; species Schistocerca gregaria. The sequence continues at coordinate 577,057,697 of NC_064922.1, forward strand.
ACCCAATTCTAGTAACACAGTTCTTGCGCCTCTTCACAGACAGTTGTCCTCACATTATCGTAAGATGTGATCAGCTGTTGCGTGCCTTTCCGAGTGATTGCGGATGTTTCCCCTACAAAATGTTCCATAAGCTCTTCTTCAAATGCAGCAGTTCAAAAAGAGTGTGGACTGTAAGCATCCATTTTCCACAAGTAATTACGGTCGTTTTGATGGTCTACCATATGCACTGTAGACTTTTCAAATACTACTGCATTTACAAGAAAACTAGCAAGAGAAGCCACACATAGCTGCAAATGTACAATGCAATTTAGAAAAAACTCCAGACAGAAAATACGGTGTTAACTGGCTACTGCATATGATCCGTCAGTCCTCTGTTAGTTTCTAAAAACTTTTAATGATGCAGGATACTTCTGTTAAGAAATCATTCTGCATGCAACTGTGTAGCTGCTGTACCACTGCCCACAACTTTACCGTAGGGAAAAATACAGCAGGTATTTCGCCAAGTGTATACTAGTACAGGTCGTAATGCTGACCGCAATGTCACCACGCTGGTACGTAAACAGAATACCGAATTATAGCGAGTTCAAAGGATTGTGGGAAACTGCGTTTCACGTTCATGGGTGCTACTAGTCACAGCCAGAAAATCCAACTTACACTGGTACACGGTGGGCTGCAAGACTACCAGTCGCAATCCAAATAACCTTTCATGCCATTTAGGCGCCTCATTATACCGTAACTATGCATTTTTGTACGAGTGTTACAAGTGATAAACTACCATTCTGCCTTTTAACACAACAAACTAAGCGTTTTCAAAATGACTTGCTGTCTGTGACATAAATTTTGTGTCGCCTTATTACTTTCTTCCCTTTTTAAATACAGCCACATAATAAGGCAACAGCAATAATTGATTTCGGCGTTCGCTGTATATACTTGGATTTTGTACATTATGATAATTAGTGAACTAAGCGTTCATGACCTGCATTGTGGAAAAATGTCAGCATACAGAAGTAACGTTCAGTACCCCATTCATCTCGATGACTACCTCTTGCTTTTCTTGAATAGGGTACTCCTGTCATCATCCCTACATTGTTTTCCAATTAACTTCAGAGGTCTAGACTGCTAAGGAAAAACTCAACTCAGAGCAAAATCAGTTAAAGCTCTAATACAGGCAAGATCGAATATTTGAGGTAGTCTGTAACGTACTGCACGAATGAAAAAAGCTGAGATTTGTATTTATTCATTTGAGCGTGTTACAGTCCCTGTGGGTGGCATTGGCTAGCAGGCTACAGTTTATCCACTCAGTTTTAATAGGTATTACTGAAAATGACAGTTTTATGTTTTCGGTTTCATTTTGGCAACATTCAAGACTTGCCACTAAGGTATAAAATAATTGAATAGTTAACCGATCGAGACAGTACTTCATTCGTAATTTCATAAAGATCGAAGAACTATCAAAGGAGTTTATTTCTTCTATTAACAAACGAAAGAATAACTAAATTTTTCGGTGGATCTCACCTCATCTTAAGAGCTTCTGGATGCGTTATGTTTGCTCCTCTTCTGCGCTAATAGCCTGTACATACCAGCCGAATTGGTTCGATGGCAAAATACTGCACACGACTGTTCTGGATAATTAACGTTCCGAACGCATTTCTAGGAACTCATTTGGAGCAAATGTGATCTCCTTTAATCTCACCAGGTCAAAAGTGTTTCTCACGTTTAGGTAGTACACTTTCTGGTATATAAATTTACGGTACGTTAATCTGAAATTGAAAAAAAAATGCATGACCGATATTGTCACAACGGTAAACGACAGTGAAAGATGAACCAACTTTAGATATTTAACAGTTAGGACCATGTGCAATTCGGAGTGTATAGTGATGTAGCACAACGGCTTTTGGCTCGAGGTTACTGAAATTTGGTAGACGTAATCAGATGGTCAACGAGACGTGAAGTGTACTGTTTATTTTGAAAATGAGGGTCAAAAATAAGATATTATGCAATTGTTATGCACAACCATTTGAACGTACATGAGTAATGATAAGTAGTTAATGGAAAACGTAATCGTCAAAATACTCTGACAGAAATGGAAACTGATACACCATGGACACACTGATCCGAAAGGCAGCAAACTGACACACCAGTAACTAAGTCGTACATGCCTATGGGATATATTGGTTAAAATTTCGTTGTTATGACAGATTATTGTTCCGATTTTCTGAACAGAAAGAAGTCATACCTACATATGAAGAATAATGTGGGTACATGACGGCAGTATGGTCTGTTTAACGGTACTGAAATTTTTAAAATGGAGATCAGAACACAGATGGCCTAGAATACTGAACGCTCGCTGATATATTATATGGATGTTAAGACTTGTTGTTATCCCTTCATGATGACGGTACACAACGAGATATTCCAGCAGTATAATGCAGCTTACACCATAAACCACATGAGGGATACATGGACTCATGACTGGTCTATCTAGTCTTTTGATGTCACCCATACGATACGTCTGTTTTGCGACGCGAAGACATGTACCTCATACCAGTATCCAGCCAGAAGTCTTAACCAATCGTCACAGTATGTGTTTGAAGTACAGCAAGAAGTTTCACAAGATGATTTTCGGTGACGATTTGCCTTCATGCCACACCGAATAAAAGAATTTATTCATGCTTTTTGAGTCATACCTCATACTGTTGTTGTTGATGAACGTAAGTTCCGAATGGTGTGAAGGTTTAATAATATGATACCCGTTATTTGGTTATGTGATGACACTTCTACAAACTTTGATAAATAGCATATTGATGCTTTGTGGCGTAAAATTATCCTTTCACATCAGTCAGAGTTAACTATAATAATTTTGGAACTATAGTAGAACTTCTCAGAGAGTCGAACTCCTGTAAAGATGTAATATGTTTCTGTATTAGTTTGGATTATTCTTTTACGTAAATACACATTCTTATAAAATATGTAGTGGACACATGGAGTAATAGCCTAAAAACACTGCGTTTGTGACAGGCCTTTCGTGTCACTCTTTTCAGTAGGCAAACATGCTTCCTTGAACGTCAACAAATCAAATGTGATAAACTGACAGTTACTCATTTTACGCTGTACGTGACACAATTTATATCTATGACATTTCAACCCGTGTAGTTATGTCATCCTTCTCAGTCAGTCAGTCTGCACATCTGTCAGGTATAAATGCAATTGTTAATTAACAAATTTATCAGCACCAGTATATATGTATATGACAGAAACACATGAAAAAAAATTATCCACCTTACGGAACGACTGCCACTTTTGCGGGAAATAATAAAGCTGTTACAGCAATTACATTTATCGCCACTGGCACAACACAGTTCGTGAATTGATTCTCATTTTCGTGTGATGTGTGAGTTTTGGACATGATGTGTGTCTTTTTTTGCAGTCATCTCTTTATGTTCTCAATGCAGTCGCCAAAACTGGAAAATAATATAACCATTGGAATGTGGATGCTACTATATAGGTTTGGCGCTTCTGTCGTCGCGCTGAAATAAGAGCTCGCGCTCGTGCGTGCGATAGAGCACACACACACACACACACACACACACACACACACGAATACATTTATCAATAGATATTTTCTTCTTTACGTTTAATCGTGGTGTCGTTCAAATATATGGCGTCCTTATATTTTATCATAGAATCAAGTAACAATAATAAATTGTCCTTTTTTCTTCTTCTTTTCGTATCGGCCATTTGAGGACCACCTTAAATTTGATCAACTTGGTTTCTTCTTATATTTGTCCTTGTCCTTCACTTTCATAATTTGCAACATTCTTCTGTCTTCCGTTCATGAAGATCTTGCCGTGGATATAATGTTATCCTGTAAAACTATGACAGCCTCAATTTATTATTTGAAAGTTATTCTGTTGCAAATCGCTTTTTCCAGTATTCTCATTTCTTCCAGATACCTACGTACCTGCTGAAGCCCACTGCAGTGTTATCTGGTGTGCCTAACTGCTCTGGTCCATTATCATGATGTGTCAGAAGAACGTGTTCATCTTTTCCTCGCGGTGTCCGAGTTTCTCTCTACCAGGGTATACAGTTTGTGGCTCACTCATTTTCTGTACTGACCGTTCCCTATTCTTTGAACTCCTAAAATCTCCTGACGATCTTTCGCACCATAAGGTCAGGTAATTAAAACGTTGCGAGATTCAGCTCCATGTATGGCTTCCGGGCGAGTAATTGTCTCTTACTTTCCGAATTTTAGATAGATAGTGAGATTCTTCTTGTTGTAGTCGTCCATAGACTGTGTGCTAATTTCATTTAGTTTCTTCTTGATACCATTGGTTATTTTTCAACCAGGTGTGTTTCTATCCATCTATCTATTTGAATCACTGTACCTTCTGAATTTTCTCCCCTTTTTATTTCATACCTTTAAGAGCTAAGTTGTAATTAGTCACACGATGATTAGTGTGACGTCACAAGTGGCGGACCGCTATACACTTTTTTCCAGTTTGAAATAGTTTTAGATTTCAATTAATTTTTTGTAATATTTGTGGTAATATTTGCTCTGAAAGAAATGTGTTGGTGCATATAAAATACATCTATGACTCTGTTGTACTAATATTGCTTCTAGCGCTCTGTTATATTTGAGCGTGTTTACCGGATCACCGTGTATCGAAGTCTCTCAGCTGTGTTTATATTTCGTGGCCAAAAGTTAGCTGTTGGAGCAGATCTGAAAGCAGGTACTGATAAATTTTGTTTGTGCCCAGTAATGATTTTTTAATATTAGTAGTATCCGACTGGTATTTATTGTGTTTCTTGTTAAATGGGGGATAGAAGAGGCTATCGGAAATGTTCGCTCACTGTGTACTTTTGAATTTTCGCTGAGTCTACCATTGGACGCCTGAAACTTTTCTTTGAAATAAATAAGTAGTCGTGTAAAGTATCTGTGGTAGAAGTAATGGTGGTATAGTAGTTGCGTCAATAGTAATAGTCATCCTTTCCAGAGAGTAAAATTTGAAGTCACTTTAGTTATGTCACAAAATCGTTTTACCATAATTACGAAGTGTGGGCTTTGTTGTAGGTTCTTGTGTATTTGGTAGTGGTGTGGGATTTATGGCAAGTAATTTTCCTTGGGGATGAGCGATCCAATGGAGAAGTGCAGATAACATAGAAGATAAACATAACGTGTTCCTCACACGTTTCTCAGAATCCTCGAATATTGAATTCTTGTAGGACGTTTAAAACAGGGGATGGGCCTAACAGGAAATCTGAACAGCTAACTCTATGGGATAAGGTTATCATGGATAATAACGTAGAGATTGTATAAAAATGTCAGGGATAGCAATACTCGATCTATAGTAGTTCATTACAAGTAGTACGTACGGTGCTTAAAATGATATAAGGAAGGCAAAAAGCCTGTTATTTACAAATAGAAAAAGACGATTCTTAGAATAAATATAAAACCATGTGGTCAGTCTTCAGGAAGTGTCTCGCCAGTTGCACAAGGTGGAAGGTATAGAACCAGTACGTAGTTACCATGTTTTTGTTACCGATGAGTCAGATATATGTTTAACAATCATTTCCTGAATATACCACGAATGAAATAAAACACAGTTTGTATAGAAAATTGTATGAGTCTCTTACAAAACAGCACTTCAGTATCGGAAATGCACCTCTGTGATACAGACAAGAGGGCGATTGACTCAATAAGCTAGTGTGTGAAGGCTAAGCACTCTCGTAGATACTATCTCGTATCCAGCAGGATACCAAAGCAGCATTTGTTAGCCCAGTAGTTAGTGAGATTTGTAATTTTTCCTTTAGAATGGTCGGTTTCCTGGACGAATAAAGAACTCATTAGTATAACCACATAATGAAAACGGAGAGAGAGAAAATGTAGTAATTATATAACTGTTTCTATGCCTTTAGTGCTTGCAAAAGTTACTGAAAAGGATCTATAAATAAGTATACTTCTAAATATGATTTCACATAAGTGATTATTTGCTATGCTTAGTTTATTTGTAGTTATTATCTATTTTTTAATTTTTAGTTCACTGGTGCTATTTGAGTTTACATTGTGTCATTTTGTTATTTGGAGCTAGTGAGTGAAGGTGTGGGTGCTAGGAATTTGAGTACCAAGCGGAAAAATCTGAATATTTCCGACGTACTCTTCTTTTTTAGTTTAGCAGAAGGGCGACAGCTGCGGAGACAGCCAGTAACATATGCACCGTGTATGAGGCTAATGGCACAGGACTGAGCACGGCAAGAAAATGGCTTTCTCGTTTTAAGGAGTATCATTTTGACATTAGTGACTCTCCACGCTCAGCAATATCTTTGGGATTTCATGTGGATCTTTATACGTATTAATCCACAGTGACCCACATGACTGCACAATGTGATAAGCTGTGATCACTACACAATCGTGGGACATTTACCGGCAACGGGGAAGGTTCAAAATCGGGTATTTTCGTACCACATGTTGTGAATCGGAATCACAAAAATCTGTCGATGGTCATGTAAGCATCTCTGCTTGCTCGTCATCAAATGAGTCGTGAGTAACACCGACCATTTCTATTCTGTATCGTTAGTGTTGACGAGAAATGGTGTCTTCATTCTAAAATAGTGAAAATAAATAAGTGGTTAAGGTGAATGCAAGAAGCAACTCCCAGTAGAAAGACCTGCCCGCGTTTCTGTAATATAATGTCATGCACCTAACGAAAAAACGGCGGTGTCGTTTACTACGAATTGATTACCCGAGGTGTGCCCATCACTGCTGACACTTATTGTCAACAAATGAGACGTCTTGCAGACGAAATCCAAGAACAACGACCAAGAAGACTAAGTGATGTGATACTGCTCCACGATGACGCTCGCCATCATTCTGCAAGGCTGACGAAAAACGCTGTGTAGGTGTTGCGCTGGGAAGTCACTCCGCACCCAGCTTATTCACATAATCTTGCGTCTTCAGAATTTCACCTTATCCGCTCTCTGTCGTACGACCTTCAAGGAACTTCCTTTCCGGATGCAAATGTATACGGGTTTAATCGTTTCTTCCAAGCGAACTGTATTCTTCGCACTGCTAAAAAGCGAACATTTTAACTGTTTACATTCTTGAAAGTTATTCTCTTCTAAGCTTCTCTCCGTCAGACTTCAAGATACGGTTACCGTTCTTAATTTTCTTGGTTCTTGGTAGAATTTTGCCCTTAATTTTGGAAAGAAACTGACCTGAATCCAAGTCTGCACTTCTGACGACTTCAATGTTTTGAATTTTCTTGTCCACATAAGTCGCTATTGCCGCAGTGATCGATCTGGAAATTTCATAGCGAAGCACTGGGATATATCCAGTTTAGATTTCTCTTTTCCGGTAAGTTGTGTTGTGTGCTGGATATTACCGCGTTAGCTTCCTGACATTTCGAGACAATGTTTCGTTGTGGAACCTATTAAAGGCATCTCGCATCGAAGTACGTGCCAAATTTCGCGCGTCTGTAAATTTTAGCCCATCTTCGGGATTTTGCGTTCTTCTGAACTTCGCATGCTTTTTCCGTTGCCTCTGCAACAGCGTTCGGACCTGTTTTGTGTACCACGGGGGATCCGTTCCATCTCTTACCAATTTATGAGGTATGAATCTCTCAATTGCTGTTGCTACTATATCTTTGAATTTGAGCCACATCTAGTCTACATTTGCATAGTCAGTTCGGAAGGAATGGAGATTGTCTCTTAAGAAGGCTTCTAGTGACACTTTATCCGCTTTTTTAAATAAAGATATTTTGCGTTTGTTTCTGGTGGATTTGGAAGAAACAGTATTGAGCCGAGCTACAACGACCTTGTGATCACTAATCCCTGTATTAGTCATGATGCTCTCTATCAGCTCTGGTTTGTTTTCGCAACCATTTACAATTCGAGTGGGTTCGTGGACTAACTGCTAGAAACAATTTTCGGAGAAATCATTTAGGACAATCTTGGAAGATGTTTTCTGCCTACCACCGCTTTTGAACAAGTATTTTTGCCAACATATCGAGGGAAGGTTGAAGTCCCCACCAACTATAACCGTATGAGTGGGGTATTTATCTGTTACGAGACTCAAATTTTCTCTGAACTGTTCCGCAATTATATCATCGATGTCTGGGGGTCGGTAGAAGGAGCCAATTTTGAACTTAGTTCGGCTGTTAAGTATAACCTCTACCCATACCAATTCGCACGGAGTATCTACTTCGACTTCACTACAAAATAAACCACTACTAACAGACACAAACTCTCCACCACCAATTCTGCCTAATCTATCTTTCCTGAACACCGTCTGAGACTCCGTAAAAAATTCTGCAGAACTTATTTCAGGCCTTAGCCAGCTTTCTGTACCTATAACGATTTCAGCTTCTGTGCTTATTCATAGTGCTTGAAGCTCAGGGACTTTCCTCAGTGCAGCATTCCGCGAAGAATGGGCTACCATTCCTCAAGAAACCTTCCAGTACCTGATTGAACGTATGTCTGCGAGAGTGGAATCTGTCATCAAGGCTAAGGGTGGGCCTACACGATACTGAATTCTAGCATTACCGATTGAGGTCTCCACGAACTTGCAAAAAATTTTCAGGCAGGTGTACGGACACTGTTGATCACATAGTGTGTGTGGGTATGAATAATTGACCTTATCGCATCAAAGCATTCAGTCGTGCCAATATTTTGTCTTCATATTCAACTGGTCAGAATGATGGGGTTGGGTTTCTGAGAAATCCTGATCCATCCTCAGTGATGAAGATGGTTTGACTACCTACAGCTGATTGACTCTAGCGAGGCAAGACTTTGTAAATTTCGTCAATGTGGGAAGCTGGTGTGTTGGCAGCATCCGTCCTGTGAATGACTTTAGCTGACGGACTGCAGGATGTTTACTATCTTTCTGGGGAGGCACGTCCTCATAGCCTGCTAGCCACCCAGACGCCTTCGACAATCATTCTGGGCAGTCCCTGGGGAGAGGAGGGCGGAAAGTGGGGTATTGTTGCTTGGAAACAGATGTATGATATCGCCTGCTGCACTCAACGCGTGACATGGAGACCGTGAGTAAGAGCGGGTTTGTGTAGCCCGCATAACTCCACAGGACCTGATGCGGCCGCTTTCAGTCCTTACAGCTGGCAGCACGCAGGGTATCACCTACTCGTGGGTAGTTCAGCGTAGCGGTAGATTCCACCCGCGACCCGGGATTACGGACGTGATTGCTGGGTTGCGGCTACATTTACAAACGTACAGTGCTGCCATGTGGACGGACGGAGAACTGTGCATGGTTGCTTGAATAAACACCGGTTGGTACTACCACTGCTTGACTGTACGCACCAGCGAAAATATGCTCTTTCCCCCACCATTTCTTTCACCCATCCTGACGTGTAGTGGCTCAGAATATGCCTGGTAATTAGACCATATTGATAGCGCATGGTTGTTGTGTCAACAACTCGACGGTTTGCAACTTTTTGACAGGCTAAAAAAATTCATAAACACGTTTTAATGAATGAAATGTGATAGTAATTCTGTTTGTACTAAATGAAACTTGAATCACTTAGAACATATGACTATTATTTCAGCATAATATTACGACTGCAAGTTGTACAGAACCTTTCCATGAAATGGTCGGAGCAAGAACAGAAGAATAACGCCCAACATAAAGAATAACGCGCAACGTACTTCACATTTTACAAAAACAATATAGAACCAAAATTAACAAAACCTTATTAATTACACTGTACCAGCATAACAAGAAAAATATTTTGGTGAAATAAACGCCATTTATTGTTAGGTTCAGATATTTTCGCCTAGTCCTCATCTGTCTCAAAATATCCCCAACGACTGGTGTCGTTTGGTAATGATTTGAAGCATCTAAGTAACATTAAATTTCGGTCGGTAAAAAAAAAACGAGTAGTTTCTTGAAAAATCTTTTGCCTCGTGTTTAACGGAGTCTGTATTAGAAATTTTTGAGAAATAAATGAGTGTATCAATGTTATTATGCTAAAGGACGTATACATCAATGGTAGTCTCCACTAGAATTGATCAAGACAATGATAAATTTAAAACTGAAAGCGATGAGGGTATGGAGATTTTAGATCACCAGTCCTTAGTACTTCAAGATGAAGATAACTTATCCTTAAACTGGAAAACTGAAAAAGGAACGCTTGTTAACAGACCATATCTCAACATCTTTCATGCAGTAATAAAATTTATTTTTACACCTCATTTACATATAAATTTCAGTAACCATTCGAATACTCTCATAGAGCAAGGCAATTGCACAAACAGGCCTTAATTCACTTATGTAAAGCCACATTAAAAAAAAGGGTCGTAAAAGCAATGGATGAGGATATATATTTGGGGGCAGTAGACTAAAGATGCAGATAGAAAAAAATTATCATAAATGTAAATGTGGCCTGGAACGTTTTCAGTACCTATCACTAAATTGAACATATGAACTTTTGATATGAAAACAATAAAAAATTTGAGAAATGCCCATTCAGAAAACGAAAGAATCATTTCAGGAACTATTACAAACCATGGCAAAATGAACATACTGAGTGGCAGACAGAATTATACCTATAACAGAAATGAAATGGAGGACAATCCGACATGTAATGAGCCTAATGGATGATGGCTGGAATAAAGATTTCTTTGCTGGATTTATAGAGATAAGAAAAGATTGGGATGATGACATAATGAAAGATTGGTAGATGGAATTAGAAAATATGAAAATATACAGGGTAGAGATGTACGCATCTAACTAAAGGGTTGAGCACATGGAATAGCCCGGAGTAAGCCTTTATTTTGAATGTATAGTGAATTATCTAATGATGATGTTGATAATGATGAGCAATGTTACCCCATTACTTATTTTCTGAATGGTTATATTCTGTTCTTGTTATAGATACCCACAGACATTTAGTTTGCTATTTATTTAGTTCTGTCACAGTTGCATGCATATTCCTTAATGGTGACTAGTTCTTAATGGATCCATTTATTTTCGAACCGGTGCCTTTACCTTTATCATTGGATTTTGAAATAGTTACTGTGAAATATTTGAAAGCATTTTTTTTTTCTTTTGAGTAGGTCGTTGTTGTGGTCTTCAGTCCTGAGACTGGTTTGATGCAGCTCTCCACACTACTCTATCCTGTGAAAGCTTCCTCATCTCCCAGTACCTACTGCATCTGACATCCTTCTCAATCTGCTTAGTGTATTCATCTCTTGGTCTCCCTCAACGATTTTTACTCTCCACGCTGACCTCTAATACTAAATTGGTGATCCCTTGATACCTCAGAACATGTCATACCAAAGAATCCCTTTTTCTGGTCAAGTTCTACCACAAACTCCTCTTCTCCCCAATTCTATTAAATACCTCTTATTAGCTATATGATCTACCCATCTAACCTTCAGCCTTCTTCTGTAGCACCACATTTCGAAAGCTTCTATTCTCTCCTTGTCTAAACTATTTATCGCCAATGTTTCACTTCTATACATAGCTACACTCCATACAAATACTTTCAGAAACGACTTCCTCACATATAAATCTATACTCGATGTTAACAAATTTTTCTTCTTCAGAAACGTTTTTCCTTGCCATTGCCAGTCACCATTTTATATTCTCTCTACTTCCACCAGAATCAATTATTTTGCTCCCCAAATAGCAAAACTCCTTTACTATTTTATATGTCTCATTTCCTAATCTAATTCCCTCAGCATCACACGACTTAATTCGACTACATTCCATTATCATCGTTTTGCTTTTGTGGTGTTCACTGATACCGTCCTTTCTAGACACGGTCCATTCCATTCAACTGCTCTTCCAAATCCTTTGCTGTCTCTGATAGAATTATAATGTCATCGGCGAAACTCAAATATTTAATTTCTTCTCCATGGATTTCATACCTACTCCGATTTTTGTTTCCTTTACTGCTTGCTCAATATATAGATTGAATGACAACAGGGAGAGGCTACAACCTTGTCCCCTCCTAACCACTGCTTCCCTTTCATGTCTCTCGACTCTTATAACTACCATCTGATTTATGTACAAATTGTAAAAAATTTTTTCGCTCCCTGTATTTTACCCCAGCCACCTTCGGAATTTGAAAGAGATTATTCCAGTCAACATTGTCTAAAGCTTTCTATAAGTCTTTAAATGCTAGAAACATACATTTGTCTTCTAAGATACGTCGTGGGTAAGTATTGTCTCACGTGTTCCAACATTTCTACAGAATCCAAAATGATCTATCCGAGGTTGGGTTCTACTAGTTTTTCCATTCGTATGTAAAGCATTCGCGTTAGTAATATGCAGCTGTGACTTATTAAACTGATAGTTCGGTAATTTTCACATCTGTCAACAACTGCTTTCTTTGGGATTGGAATTATTATATTCTTCTTGAAGTCTGAGGGTATTTCGCCTGTCTCATACATCTTGCTCACCAGCTGGTAGAGTTTTGTCATGACTGGCTCTCCCAAGGCCGTCAGTAGTTCTAATAGAATGTTGTCTACTCCGGGGGCCTTATTTCGACACAGGTCTTTCAGTGCTCTGTCAAACTCTTCACGCAGTATCGTAACTCTCATTTCGTCTTCATCAACATCCCCTTCCATTTCCATAATATTGTCCTCAAGTACATCGCCCTTGTATAAACCTTCTATATACTCCTTCCACCTTTCTGCCTCCCCTTCTTTGCTCAGAACTGGGTTGCCATCTGAGCTCTTGATATTCATACATAGTATCTCCAGGGTTCTTCCATGTATACAACCTTCTTTCATGATTCTTAAACCAAGTGTTAGCTATGATTAAGTTGTGCTCTGTGCAAAATTCTACGAGGTGGCTTCCTCTTTCATTTCCTAGCCCCAATCCATATTCACCTACCATGTTTCCTTCTCTCCCTTTTACTACACTCGAATTCCAGTCACCCATTAATATTAAATTTTCGTCTCCCTTCACTATCTCAATAATTTATTTTATTTCATCGTACATTTCTTCAATTTCTTCGCCATCTGCAGAGCTAGTCGGCATATAAACTTGTACTACTGTAGTAGGTGTGGGCTTCGTATCTATCTTGGACACAATAATGCGTTCACTATGCTGTTTGTAGTAGCTTACCCTCATTCCTATTTTCCTATTCATTATTAAACCTACTCCTGCATTACCCCTATTTGATTTTGTGTTTATAACCCTGTAGTCACCTGACCAGAAGTCTTGTTCCTCCTGCCACCGAACTTCACTAATTCCCACTATATTTAACTTTAACCTATCCATTTCTCTTTTTAAATTTTCTAACCTACCTGCCCGATTAAGGGTCTGACATTCCACGCTCCGATCCGTAGAATGCCAGTTTTCTTTCTCCTGATAACGACATCCTCTTGAGTAGTCCCCGCCCGGAGATCGGAATGGGGGACTATTTTACCTCCGGAATATTTTACCCAAGAGGACGCCATCATCATTTAATCATACAGTAAAGCTGTATGCCCTCGGGAAAAATTACGGCTGTAGTTTCCCCTTGCTTTCAGCCGTTCGCAGTACCAGCACAGCAAGGCCGTTTCGGTTAATGTTGCAAGGCCAGATCAGTCAATCATCCAGACTGTTGCCCCTGCAACTACTGAAAAGGCTGCTGCCCCTCTTCAGGAACCACACGTTTGCCTGGCCTCTCAACAGATACCCCTCCGTTGTGGTTGCACCTACGGTACGGCCATCTGTATCGCGGAGGCACGCAAGCTTCCCCACCAACGGCAAGGTCCAATGTTCATGGGGGGCGGGGGGGGGGGGGGGGGTGAGAGTGGCAGATTAGCGCAAGAGTAATCAAAAACGCAGAAACACAACATTTCATTTTTCAACTCCACAAATACACGTAAAGATGATTTCAATTGTTTCTTAATGACCGTGTTCCACTGCCATACATACATCCCCACGGTGAAATAAATTACACTAGTCAATAAAAATACCCCACCGGTGTGGCTGCTAGACATGCATGCAAACACCAACTCATCTCATGTGTAGAGGTTGGACAAGATAACTTGGACCCTGCGGAGAAATGCATTCACGTTCACAGCACTGAGAGTATTGATCCCTCTTTTCCGAAGGGTCCCAAGGTGGGCTGTAGGCCGATAAGATGAGTGGCTGTTGAGGTGGAACAGTCACTAGCGGACAACCTCTTGGGAACAGGACTCAGCTCAGTATAGGGCTTTCAGAGCCACGCGGTGCTCTCAAGGTGGACTTTATTTCTCTAGGTCCTCGTGGGGCCGAGATGGAACCCTCGAAATTCTCTCCTCCTTCTCCCAGCGGAATGGGTGGATACCAACACCCAATCAAACAAGAAAGCTCATGTAGGAAGTCCTCCACTCTTGGGGATTACACAGAGTGTTTTACTCTCCAATAATAGAAAACATGAAAGTGGTCACGATGTGTTTCTCATAGTTAAACGGAAAGAGATCAGCTTTGAGGAGGTTTCATCTTTCTAAATCCCAAAGCTATAGAGGGCGTTGCTGGAGCTTTAAAATCCGTCAAGCACTTGCAAAATGGGAATATGTTGGTAGAAACTTCTAGTTTCAAACAAATGAATAACATTCAGAAAACTCAGTTCCTCGGGGGTATGAAATAGAAACTGTACTGCACAACACCCTGAATCACAGCAACGAAATGTGCATCGCAGGGATCTGGTTGACATTCCCAGAGAGGAACTGAAAGCAGAGTGGTCCCAGGAAGGAATTGTTTATGTGCTAAACATGATGAAACTGCGAATGATGATGTAGTGAATTCGGTCTCGACACTTCCAGATCATGTTAAGGCAGGGTAAATTGGTCGAGATGTGTGACCTTATTTTCTCAACCCAGTGTGCTGTTTTAAATTCCAGCTCTTTATTCGCTGCCTCCTTTGCTTCAGTTCTTTAACAGCAAGTCCAGAAAGCCAATGGCACTACGCAAACAGAGCACGAGAACGTGTGTTTGTCTGTGCGCTTGTGTTGCTGCAGTTATTTTGAAGCTCATAGCTCCAACAAGAACCTCAGAAAGAAGCGTGGGCGGAGCCTTTGCGGAGCTCCCTGCCCCTCCCTGCGTCTCCATCCATTGCCAGCTCTCCTCCCCACCAGAAAATCAGAATGAAAGTGCCACCCGTGATAGATGGCTATCGTCTTAAAATGGAACATTAATGGGTTCAGAAGCCATATAGAGAATCTGAAACTCCTAGCACAGGGATGTCCTCTGTGTTTGTGTTTGCAGGAGACACATTTTAAAGCGTCTGATACCTTTTACTATGGAGCCTTTCTATCACAAGGGTGACCTGTCTGTGGAAAGGACTAAGGGAGGGATCGCTGTGTTTGTGAATACAGTGCTCCACTCCTCTGGCCTCACCCAATCTAATGGCCTGATGGGGGTGTAGACGATTGCTGTTTGTACCTGCTCAAGATGCGAATGCCACTGAGGGCAAAGCAGATCCAACAGATAAACTCCCCGACCATTTGTCATGCTGAGTGACTCCATTGTCCATCATGTATTATGGAGCTGAACTCTACTTGCACTAGGAATCGGGTTTTGGAAAGTCTCTTGGCGTCCTTACAGAAGTGCATTATCAGGACAGGCATTCCCACTCATTTGTGTGCTGCTACTTGGTCATTCTCAGCCGTCGACTTCTCTTCTGCTCTCCAACCCGCGCCGACTCCTTTCAGTGTGACGTCATCGACGCCTTCATTCCAATAGACACTTTTCACTTTGCATTCAGGTATTTGATGGAGCTATCCCTGGGTGAACGCACTCGCAATCGATTATCAACAGAGCCAGCTGCCTGTTGTTTAGTAAGGTTACTGTGTTTGAACGCCACGACAGCTTCCAGAAGTCGGTGAACCACAAGTGTTTCAGCACACAACGACTTGCCAGCCCTGTAGTTCTCCTGTCACACTAGGAGGCCACTTGAAGGAATGATGAGTGCTGCTCAGTTATCCAGATCAGGCGTACAGCTCTGCGACGGTTTAAAGTACCGCTAAACGGAGGAAAACCTTGCAGCCTTTCGCTTAACAATGGCAAAGACTCAAAGCATCATCAAGGAGAGCACAGAATGGTCGTGACATGCGTTCGTGGACTCTGTCAACCTACCCACTTGTTGTATTACAATGTGAGAAGCCATCAGGCAGTAAAAGCAGTCGGTTACCTGTAGCAACGTTGTTGAATCGGAGGTGTCTACAAAGAACATCTGGAGACATTGCGCAGACAATGGAAGACATTTTCTACTACTGCCACTGCCAGCCAGGATCAGTGTTTTGTCGTTATTGTGTGCCGTGAAATGAGGTGAGCTGGACTTCAAGTACACCAGTTCAGAGACCATAAGATTCTCCCAATACTGCGCCCCCTCACAACCAAATCCGACACAACTTGCTGCGAAACTAGAAATCAGCGTCAAAGAAAGTACTCTTACAACGTTTTAATTCGTTACAGCAGATAGTCCACTTTCCAAACTGGTCGGTGGAGACAATTTTGCTACCTCTTCTCGAACGAAGAATCGACTGTACTTGTCCCATTAGTTACTGGAGCAATGCCTTAACTATCTGTGTAAGAAAGTTCATGGAACGAACTGAACATACTGAAGTGCCTAAGCCACCGGTCTTGGGGAGCAGACAGGGCGCGTCAGCTTCAGTTTTATAAGCTTCCGTTTGATCGCGGCTGGGCTATAGGTACGAGTCAGAGGACATTTGTACCTGTAGATCACTGACGCAATATATCATGAGGCTATCATAATGGCCATAGGATCTTACATGATAAATACCATACTAATTGTTTGTGCTATGGCTCGTGATCTGCCACGTACCATCTGACGTCAGCTTCTCAATGATCATCAGTTACGTCAGTTCCTCACTTCTACCGCTTATCCAACATACCTTATCGTAGTTCGTTCAGCTAAGGAACGACTCTTTACCAATCGTTCATGGGCATCTAGGGCATTTGGGATCCGTGCAAAGTGTGTACAGGAATCCCTTAGTGTGGCTCAAATAGGGGGTTTTAACAGACTGTGACGTTGGTTACTGGAGATTTAGTGCCATACACAAGGGACTAAACTCTTGCTCCTGTCTTAATACATTTTCAGCTATTTTAAATGAAGATCACATCTATGTTGCTATAGTCACAGATGGGTTTAAACAGAGTCCTCAAAATCTCCAGAGTACTGTGGGGAACAAAAGGGCAGATGTAGCAGCCAAGGAGATGCGTCGTGATCCTCATTTCAGCGTGCTACGACACTGCGTGCGGCCTCATGCGTCGATAGAAAGATAGTGGTTGGAAGTGACTGACAAGAAGCTCCGTCTGGCAGTCCACAGTGCGGTCGTGGTGTACTTTCTTCCAGCCACGCACATGGGTGGAGGTTCTCCTTACTGGTCTTCGAGGAAGCCTCAGCCCTACCATGCATAGCTTCTTGTTCCGGTGAGAGAACCTACAAGTGTGGTCATTGTGGCATACAGATCACTGTTTGCCACATTTAATTACAATGTATTTTATTTTCCTAGGTCAGCGACAGATTTGGAGACGTGTGTGCCCTCTGTTTTAAGTAAGATTCCAACGAGTGTGGTGAGAGTTCTAACATTTTGTGATTTGTCCATCTTGTTTCCTAAAATTTTAGCGAGTTGTTCGTAATGTGTTAAAAGGCTGACAGGCTCACCCATGCTTTTTGTATGTGGCCAGTCTGTCGCTTTTCCCTGTGCTACTTTTTAGCTCTTCTGTGGTTTTACACCTGTTTTATTAGCAGATATAGTGCCTTTCACCATTCTCCGTTGCCTTAAGGCATGAGAGATAGAACGACTTTATGGGTCTACGCGAGTGAGGTGCGAGTCAGTATATGAACTTCATGTTATTTGTTTACTCCTTACAGTGTGATAACAATGTTAATAATTTTAATCACATTCATTTCCTACAGTACGTGTAAAGGCGTTGGTAACCTTTAGTTTGACAGTCATTAAGTTTCAAAAATACTAAACACAAAAGAATGTCTGTGATAGAAGCTTTAGGATGAAGGCTTCAGCTGTAGGTCTAAAATCCACTCCTCGTATAACGTGCTGCCCCAACCACAAGGGATACACACGACATTAGCACTCTGTACCCCCACCACGCCATTTCCGCAGTTTGTGTCTAAATAATTTTGTGTGCACTCTACCACTGCACAAAACTCGGTTGCGTACGCCGAATCAGACCCGCTGTTGAGACCAGCAACACAGAGAAATTCACGCCTAAAGTTACATAACAGCAAATTAATCAGAAAACCGATCGAAATTCCGCTCCTCTCCCTCCAATGCGCGCACCTACACACATGCACACAACTGTATCATTCAGTGAAATGATACAAACATGGAACACCTAGGGGACACATACACTATGTGACTAAGAGCATCCCGACACCCCCATACGTTTTTCACATTAGGTGCGTTTTGCCACCACCTACTGCCAGATACTCCATATCAGCGACCTCAGTAGTCATTAGACATCATGAAATAGCAGAATTGTCCGCTCCGTGGGACTCACGGACTTCGTACGTGGTCAGGGTATTGGACGTCACCTGTGTTATACGTCTCTACGTGAGGTTTCCACACTCCCAAACATCCCAAGGTCCACTAGTTCCGATGTGATACTGAAGTGGAAATGTGAAGAGACAGGTACACCACAAAAGCATGCACGCCGACCTCGTCTGTTGACTGACAGAGACCGCCAAGATTTGAAGAGGGTCGTAATGTGTAATAAGCAGACATCTATCCAGACGATTCCACAGGAATTCCAAACTGCATAAGAATTCACTACAAGTATTAAGGTAGTTACATGGGAGGAGAGGGAACTTGGATTTCATGGCCAAGCGGCTGCTCATAAGCCACACTTCACGCCGGTAAATGTCAAACGACGCCTCGTTGGTGTAAGGAACGTAAAATGGACAATTGAACAGTGGGAAAACGTTGTGTTGAGTGACGAATAACGGTACACAATGTGGCGATCTGATGGCAGGGTTTGGGTATGGCGAACGCCTGGTGAACTTCATCTGCCAGCATGTGTAGAGTCAACAGTAAAATTCGGAGGTGGTGGTGTTATGGCGCGGTCGTGTTTTTCATGAAGTGGACTTGTACCCCTTGTTGTTTTGCGTGACACTATCACAGCACAGGCCTGCATTAATGTTTTAAGCACCTTCCTGCTTCCCACTGTTGATGAGCAATTCGGGGATAGCGATTGCGTCTTTCAACACGATCGTGCACCTGTTCGTAACTCACGGCCCGTGGCGGAGTAGTTACACGACAATAACATCCTTGTAATGGACTGGCCTGCACAGGGTCCTGATTTGAATCTTGCAGAACACCTGTGCGATGTTATGGAACACCGACTTCATGCCAGGCTTCAACGACCGACATCGAGACCTCATTGCAGCACTCCGTGAAGAATGGGCTGCCATTCTCCAAGAAACCTTCCAGCACCAGATTGCACGTATGCCTGCGACAGTGTAAGCTGTCATCCAAGCTGAGGGTGGGCCAACACCATACTCAATTCCAGCATTGCCGATGGAGGGCGCCACGAACTTGTAATCAAGGATGGGGTTGGGGTTGGGTTGTTTGGGGAAGGAGACCAAACAGCGAGGTCATCGGTCTCATCAGATTAGGGAAGGAAGTCGGCCGTGCCCTTTCAAAGGATCCATCCCGCCATTTGCCTGGAGCGATTTAGGGAAATCACGGAAAACCTAAATCAGGACGGCCGGACGTGGGATTGAACCGTCGTCCTCCCGAATGCGAGTCCAGTTTCTAACCACTGCTCCACCTCGCTCGGTTTGTATTCTAGGTGTCCGGATACTTTTGATCACGTTGTGTTTATGTCCCACAAATGGGAGCCATCTGCTATATCTGTATATTGACTGTGTTAGGTTTGTTTCAGCAGTGTCTTTGAGATAAATGATTATTTTATACATCTTTTGAAGATGAGAAAAATGCCACGTATGTGTCCTAATAGCCATATATGTAGTAAGGCAGAAACTGGTTAATTTGTGAGCTGCCCGCTCAGCAGTGGCGTCCCACGCGTATATGGACCACTCGTCCCAACCTCCCATACACTTCTCCCTGTTCGATCCTGTTAAGACATGTGTCACTCACTGCTGCAGTGCATATACTGCATTTATGTTGTTCGAATAAGTCTGAAGTGAATGGCAAAAGGAATTTTTGTATTGTACCATGTGTTATGTTTCTTCTCGTCCCATTCAGATATGAAACTTGAGAAACAAACGACTTGTCTGATTGTACCTGCACCATACGGGACAAATCTGTGGAGGGCTGGGCAATATTCGTAATCTCTGTCCCGAACAAACTTTCTTGAAATTTTATTTGCAAGTTTTCGAAAGAAGAACGACGTTTTGCAGTATCGTCCAAGGCTTTTCAACATCTGAGTTATACCGTTATTGAAATATTAGAAAGACAGAAGTCGTGTTGAACAGTATAATATCCAAAAAGAAGTATTTTTAGTAGTCCAGTACGACTGTTTTGTTGTAATGTCTGTCTTACAGCCTCCGTGTAAAAGGAAGAGTGAGCACCAGTTCTGGTCGAAGAAGCGTCTTTACCGAAAGAACGCTTCAACTGCTTTACAGGATGTCTAGAATTCAGTGAGCCTATTTTGCTGAGCTGTACAGTATGGTGTGTTGTAGTTATGTAAGATTCTGTTCGTGTGCGTTTCTTCTCTTAGTTATCTTACTGTTTTCTGTATTTCGTGTAGTGTTGTCCCGTTTGGTAGAAAATAAAAAGTCTACGGCAGGGTCCTAGCACTGCATTGTCACTGATTTAAGAGAAACACTGCGGAAAGAACGATATGACCTTAAACACTGCGGAAAGAACGATATGACCTTTGCGCAACAGCCTACAGGTGCTCCATTGCACGTAGCTGGGTAGAGAGTTTAGGCATTCGCCTTCATCGTTCTTTAGTTTACAGACTAACCATGCAGCCTCCTGCCTGTCAAAGAAATCTGTGAGCATTCACTCCGTCATTAGCAATATACGCTCCTTGTCTTCGGTTATTCTTATCTAAAATGGTTGCCATGCTCTTGAGCAATACATAAGTGCACGCCGTACAGATGTCTTGTTTGTGATGTCTTTTTTGGAAAACCGTTAGTTTCTAACTTTGTTACCAATGGTTGCCATTCGCTTTACCTACAAATGACCGTACGTGATTGTAAAACTCCATGTCTGAACTATATCCATGTCCATGTTACAACAACATTCTAGTTGTGACATTAACCCTCTACAACCATGGTACCGCGCATTCTCGGGTCACTAAGTGCATAACTTTGCATTATTCATTACAAACTAGTTGTGCGTCATCGCATCTGGCTGATATTATTTCACGATATAACTGGATACAGTTGAACCAGACGTAATATCCTAGTTGATAGCTACGTATCTTAAAAGAGGCAACCAGTACATATCCGTAGGTGAAATACGTATAACACGAACAACAATGGTCCTGTGAAACTCATCAGCCAGACCATTAGGACCTAGTGTCAACATAAACCCGTCCAGGTGATTGCAGCGTCACCCGGCGAGCAATGACTCCTAGGCAGACATAAGCATGTAGTATCATTGAGCGCGTGGGAAAGTGCGCGATCTATCTGTGACAGCATTTTGTAATGGCTCGGAGGCTCGGCACGACCATTTCGGAAACTGCATGACTTTTCGAGTGTTCGAGGAGTGCTGTGGTGAGTGTCTTCAACACGTGATGAAACCAAGGCGGAACAAAGCCCAGATGTCGTGATGTTAGGCGGCCACCACTATCCTTTACAGAAACGTGAAATCGTTGGCTCGTCAGACTAGTAAAACAGAACAGGCGACGAAGTGTGGCAAAACTACGATCAGACATTCATGCTGGCAGGAGTACAAGTGTGACAGTGCACCGAACAGTCCTAACGATGGGCTTTCGCCGGCCGGAGTGGCCAAGCGGTTCTAGGCCCTACAGTCTGGAACCACGCTATGGTCGCAGGTTCGAATCCTGCCTCGGGCATGGATGTGTGTGATGTCCTTAGGTTAGTTAGGTTAAAGTAGTTCTAAATTCTAGGGGACTGATGACCTCAGTAGTTGTCCCATAGTGCTCAGAGCCATTTGAACCATTTGATGGGCCTTCACGGAAGACTACCCACGCATGTGCCTATCTTAACAACACCCGACATCAGCAGCTACTACTGAAATGGTCAAGTGACCATCGTCACTGGACGCTGGCGCAATGGCAGAGCGTTGCATGGTATGATGAATCCCGATACATTCTTCATCATGTCGATAGGCGGACATTAGTTTGTCGACGTCCAGGTGAACAGCTCCTGGACACCGGTACTGCGGGACGGAGGCCAGCTGGGGGCGGCTCCATTCTGTTCTGGGGAATATGGGCCGAGAGGATCTCGGGCAAGGCTTAGCGACGGTCAATAAATATCTTACACTGGTTGCAGACTACGTAACCCTCCTCATGAAGATCGTTTTTACCGACACCAGTGACATTCTTCAGCAAGATAATGTTCCATATCACAAGGCCAGGAATGTAACGAAGTGGTTCCAGGAACCGAGTGGCGAGTTCCAGTTCATGTGCTGGCGCCCAACTCCTGAGATCTGAACCCGATCCAACGCGTCTGTGATGTAACTAAACGTGGCGCATGAGCTCATCGCCACACTCCCCGGAATTTACGGGAATTAGGTAGTTTGTATGTGCAGATGTGGTGCCAACTCCATCCAGCGACCTAACAAGGCCTCATGGCTTCCATGACACGACGTGTCACCGCTACTATCTGTGTCGAAGGTGGACGTACAGGCTATTAGGAGGGGGGTGGACATAATGCTCTGGCTGATCAAATCGAAGGCCTCTGGAATGCAACACACATTATTTTCTCGTCTGCAGGAGACTACACATTCAGGAAAGTGTTGTATCCCGCCCAACAGGAACCTTCTGATCCAGTTACAAACCTAATTAGATACCTACAGGAGAGTATTATCTTTCGAAACTAATTTAAGGCACCTAATCAATTTTCCTCCAACCAGCAAACCGGGGATTTTGTGCCAGAAGAATGTGAGTTGGCTTTCAAGAATCGAAGTTCACTAAACGCATTCTGTTTCTCGAGAATAAGATAATTAATCATAATGTCTGGACTCAGAACGTATTCCTGCTGTGCTATATTTGCTGCGGCAATCAAGACAGTCTGTAATTTACTTTCGTAAAACACCAAACATTACGGAGAGACAGAATGACGTCGACAATAAAGTTCGTAAAAGGGTCGTTACTTTAATGTTATTGTAAAGCTTGAGTCTACTTAACAGTTTTGAGAGACAGGTGAGCCATACGACAAGGCACGACAGACGTAGCTGAAACAACTGAGAAGAAACTGCAACAGATTAATAATGCCTCATAAACGCCAAATCATTTGTCAGCAAGTGGCGTAGTTACTGATACAGTGAATTGTTAACTGTTATGGGTATTTGAACTTCAAGCTCAAAACACATACACACGTAAGCTAAAGTACTGACAACATCAAGAGAAAAGAGGAGAGTTCAAATATTGATGGTACATGATAATTCATTCAGTGAAATTCTTCACCTTGATTCTGTTTCTCGAAAGGTCAAGCATCACACCGATCATTCAAATCATATATTACACGACGTACATTTAGTACATTAATGACGTTGATGGGTTCTAATTAGCAGAAGATTCAGTACAGCGAGTTCGTCGTCTTAAAGGGAAGACATGCGAAACCGTACCCTTTTGTAGCATCAGTAACGTGCCGTCTGTTTGTGCGGTCTGGATGTACCAGCTGTTTCGACATGGAATTAGTACATATAAGTATCAGCGTACTCCAGCTGGTATCCAGCAGTCACAAAAAGCTAATAATATCAGCGCTTGATTCAGAATTGTAACTTGAGAAACTCTTACCCATGGGATCCTTACAAAATATCGAAGTTATTGTTGGCTTATAAAGAATAAGATAATGATATTTCACGTAAATTGAAACCAGTTACGCTGCAGTTAAACTATGAATCCTTTGCAGGATTACACAGATTGGAAGTGGTATATCAGGCATATTGTAGAAATAAAAATCTACAACATCCAAACAGTAATTGTGAAGGTATCAGTTGGAACCACATCTGTCTGAGGATAATCCATACAATTAAACTATAACAGTTCCACTGAGAGAAATAAAGCATAATTTTGAAGCTTTAAATTTATTTTGGGCAGGGTAAGGCAATGACAACGACACTCAAACGTGATATGAAACAGTTGCCTCATTTTTGCTCATGTATTAAATTTTAAACTCGTTAAGTTCTTCACGCGTATCTGAGAAAGGAGATGGCTGTTTTCCTCCAAACTCCAATTAGTTCTAAATGCTTTAATCGTTATTTGGGATGCCTCTCCAAGATTATAGTTACTACATCTGCAGCGTCGTCAGTAAAACAGTGACCCATGAGCTTCCTTCTTTTAAGCGGCTCATAAGTATCCATTCGCTTGTTGTTGTCATTGTTATGGTCTTCAGTCCTGAGACTGGTTTCATGCAGCTCTCCATGCTACTCTATCCTGTGGAAGCTTCTTCATCTCTGAGTAACTACTGCAACCAACATCCTTTGAAATCTGCTTATATTCATCACTTGGTCTCCCTCTACGATATTTGCCCTCTACGCTTCCCTCCAATACTAAATTGGTGATCCCTTGGTGCCTCAGAACGTGTCCTACCAACCGATCCCTTCTTCTAGTCAAGTTGTGCCAAAAAATCCTCTTCTCTCCAATTCTATGCGGTACTTCCGCATTAGTCACGTGATCTACCCGCCTAATCTTCATCATTCTTCTTTAGCACCATATTTCGAATGCTTCTATTCTCGTCTTATCTAATCTATTTATCGACCATGTTTCACTTCCATACATGGCTACACAAAATACAAATACTCTCAGAAAGGATTTCTTGACACTTAAATCTATACTTGATGATTGCAAATTTCTCTTCTACAGGAACGCTTTCCTTGGCATTGCCTGTCAATATTTTATATCCTCTCTACTTCGACCATCATCAGTTATTTTGCTCCCCAAATTGCAAAATTCACCTACTACATTAAGTGTCTCGTTTCCTAATATAATTTCCTCAGCATCACCTGATTTAATGCGATCACATTCAATTATTGACGTTTAGATTTTGTTGATGTTCTTCTTATAACCTCCTTTCAAGACAATGTCCATTTCGTTCAGCTGCTCTAACAGTTCCTTTGCTGTCTCTGACAGAATTACAATATCATCGGCAAATCTCAAAGCTTATATCTATTCTCCATGGATTTTAATTTCTACTCCGTATGTTTCTTTTGTTTCCTTCACTGCTTTCTCAATACACAGATTGGATAACAGTGGGGACAGGCTACAACCCTGTCTCAATCCCTACCCGACCACTACTTCCCTTTCATGCCCCTCGACTCGTATATCTATCATCTGGTTTCTGTACAAATTGTGTATAGTCTTTCGCTGTCTGTACTTAACTCCTGTCACCTTCAGAATTCGAAAGACAGTATTCCAGTCAACATTTTAAGAAGCTTTTTCCAAGTCTACAAAAGCTAGAAATGTAGGTTTGCCTTTCCTGAATCTGTGTTCTAAGATAAGTGGTAGCGTCAGTACTGTCTCGCATGTTCCAACATTTCTACGGTATCCAAACTGATCTGCCCTGATGTCGGCTTCTACCAGTTTTTCCATTCGTCTGTACAGAATTTGTGTCAGTATTTTTTAGCCATGACTTATTAAACTGATGGTTCGATAATCTCACACCTGTTAACACCTGCTTCCTTTAAAATGGGAATTATTATATTCTTCTTGAAGTCTGAGGTATTTTGTCGATCTCACACATCTTGCTGGCCAAATGCTAGAGTTTCGTCATGGTTTACTCTGCCAAGGATATCAGTAGTTCTAATTGAATGTGGTCTACTCCCGGGGCCTTGTTTCAACTTTCATTGCTCTGTCAAAATCGTCACGCAGTATCATATCTCCCATGTCATCCTTATCTACGTTGTCTTCCCCTTACACAATTTTACTCTGAAGTAGATAGCCCTTGTATAGACCCTCTATATACTCCTTCCACCTTTCTGCTTCCCTTATTTCTTAAAACAGGTATTCCGTATGTATTCATGCTGTTCATAGAGGTAGTTCTCTTTTCTCTAAAGATCTTTTTAATTTTCCTGTAGGCTGTATCTATCCTACCCCTAGTGATATGTGCCTCTACATCCTTACATTTGTCCTCTAGCCGTTCCTGGTTAGCCATTTTGCACTTCCTGCCGATCTCATTTTTCAGACGTTTGTATTCCTTAGCGCCTGCTTCATTTACTGCTGCTTTATGTTTCTTTCTTTCATTAGTTAAATTCAATTTCTCTTCTGTTACCGAAGGATTTCTACTAGTCCTCGTCTTTTTGTCTAATTGATCCGCTGCTGCCTCCACTATTTCTTCTCTCAGAGCTAAAAATTTTTCTTATACTGTTTTTCTTTCCTCCGTTCTTGTCAGTTCTTTCCTAATACTCTCTCTGAAATTCTCTACAACCTCTGGTTCTTTCAGTTTATCCACGTTTCATCTCCTCAAAATGCATCCTTTTTGCAGTTTGTTTAGTTTTACTCTACAGTTCATAACGAATAAACTGTCGTCAGAGTCCACATCCGCAACTGGAAATGTCTTACAATTCAAAACTCGGTTCCTAAATCTCTGTCTAACCATTATTTAATCCACCTGAAATCTTCCATGGCCTCCAGGCGGCTTCCACGTATACAATCGTTTTTCATGATTCTTAAAGAAAGTGTTCGCTATGATTATGTTATTCTCTGTGCAAAATTCTACCAAGCGGCTTCCTCTTTCATTCCTTACCCCCACACCATATTCACATATTACTTTTCCTTCTGTTCGTTATCCTACTATCGAATTCCAGTCCCCCATAGGTATTAAATTTTTGTCTCCCTTCACTACCTAAATAATTTATTTTATAGCATCATACATTTCTTCAATCTCTTCATCATCTGCGAAGTTAGTTGACATACAATCTTGTATTACTGTGGTAAGCGTGGGATTCGTATCTATCTTGGTTACAATAATTTTTTCACCATGCTGTTCGTAGTAGCTTACCCGCACTCGTACTTTTTTATTCATTATTAATGCTACTCCTGCATTACCCCTATTCGATTTTGTATTTATAATCCTGTATTCACCTGACCAGAAGTTTTGCTCCTCCCGTCACCTAACTTCACTAATTGCCACAGTACTAAATTTAACCCATCAATTTCCCTTTTTAAAATGTCTACCGTACCTGTCCGATTAAGGTACCTGGCATTCCACGCTACGATCCGTGGTACGCCAGTTTTTTTCTCCTGATAACAACGTCCTCCTGAGTAGTCGCCATTCGGAGATCCAAGTGGGGCACTATTTTACCTCCGGAATATTTTACCCAAGAGGATGCCATCATCATTTAACCATACAGTAAAGCTGCATGAACTCGGGAACAATTACGGCTTCACTTTCCCCTTGCTTTCAGCCGTTCGCAATACCAGCACAGCAAGGCCGTTCTGATTAATGTTACAAGGCCAGTTCAGTCAATCATCCAGACTGTTGCCCCTGCTACTATGGAAAAGGCTGCTGCCCCTCTTCAGGAACCACATTTTTGCTAGTCTCTCAACAGATTCCCCTCCGTTGTTGTTGCACCTACGTTATGGCTATGTGTATCGCTGAGACACCCAAGCGTGCACACCAACGGCAAGGTCCATGGTTCATGGGGGGATCCATTCGCTTACACATCTGATATCATATCCAAGTCCTTTCAACGAGAAATTACTCCAGAAAAAAAGTGTAACTGTTTTCGATGAAAAATACTTCTCTGCTTGTCATTTGCGGTCAATGATTCAGTTTCTCAATATGAAATCAACTCAGTGGCTGGTTTCCAACATCAGTGCGGAATCGGAGCAGTAATGCAAGTCCATGAGCTGTCCAAATTTATGGAATTCGAAACAGCTGACGTATATGCAGTTCGCACTTACATATCGGTTAACTGTATTCTAGCACTAAAATGTGTAGACTATTCAGCTTCGGTTAATGTATGAGAGTTTCCTTATTACTACGAAACTGGCCAGAGGACGAGGTGTTTTGGTATCCAGTCCTTAATTATTTTGGGTAATAATGTCTTGGTTGTAAGTTCGAAATTTGTCCCCTGGATATTACAGAGCAGAAGACTATTTAGCAATATCTCTCAAATAGCGAAGTAACGACGTAGATGTGCGTCTCGTTTCATCCTTTTCCCCTTTTATTTCCATAACTTTCGTAAAACATAAGTACTATCCTATGCTAGACATAAGCAAAGCTCCAATTCCTACTTAACACTATGGTGAACTCGATTAACTTAGCATCTGTGTGAACCCACTAGATATCTGTACAATGGTTCATAACATTTGCCATCTAACTACTGAATAAACTTATTGTTCTGTACTAAAAATACTCTGTGTCATGTGTGCAATTAAGACTCTAACCACTATCGGTCTTGAAAATACACTCCTGGAAATTGAAATAAGAACACCGTGAATTCATTGTCCCAGGAAGGGAAAACTTTATTGACACATACCTGGGGGCAGATACATCACATGATCACACTGACAGAACCACAGGAACATAGACACAGGCAACAGATCATGCACAATGTCGGCACTAGTACAGTGTATATCCACCTTTCGCAGCAATGCAGGCTGCTATTCTCCCATGGAGACGATCGTAGAGATGCTGGATGTAGTCCTGTGAAACAGCTTGCCATGCCATATCCACCTGGCGCCTCAGTTGGACAGGCGTTCGTGCTGGACGTGTAGACCGCGTGAGACGACGCTTCATCCAGTCCCAAACATGCTCAATGGGGGACAGATCCGGAGATCTTGCTGGCCAGGGTTGTTGACTTACACCTTCTAGAGCACGTTGGGTGGCACGGGATACATGCGGACGTGCATTGTCCTGTTGGAACAGCAAGTTCCCTTGCCGGTCTAGGAATGGTAGAACGATGGGTTCGATGACGGTTTGGATGTACCGTGCACTATTCAGTGTCCCCTCGACGGTCACCAGAGGTGTACGGCCAGTGTAGGAGATCGCTCCCCACACCATGATGCCGGGTGTTGGCCCTGTGTGCCTCGGTCGTATGCAGCCCTGATTGTGGCGCTCACCTGCATGGCGCCAAACACGCATACGACCGTCATTGGCACCAAGGCAGAAGCGACTCTCATCGCTGAAGACGACACGTCTCCATTCGTCCCTCCATTCACACCTGTCGCGACACCACTGGAGGCGGGCTGCACGATGTTGGGGCGTGAGCGGAAGACGGCCTAACGGTGTGCGGGACCGTAGCCCAGCTTCATGGAGACGGTTGCGAATGGTCCTCGCCGATACCCCAGGAGCAACAGTGTCCCTAATTTGCTGGGAAGTGGCGGTGCGGTCCCCTACGGCACTGCGTAGGATCCTACGGTCTTGTCGTGCATCCGTGCGTCGCTGCGGTCCGGTCCCAGGTCGAGGGGCACGTGCACCTTCCGCCGACCACTGGCGACAACATCGATGTACTGTGGAGACCTCACGCCCCACGTGTTGAGCAATTCGGCGGTAAGTCCACCAGGCCTCCCGCATGCCCACTATACGCCCTCGCTCAAAGTCCGTCAACTGCACATACGGTTCACGTCCACGCTGTCGCGGCATGCTACCAATGTGAAAGACTGCGATGGAGCTCCGTATGCCACGTCAAACTGGCTGACACTGTCGGCGGCGGTGCACAAATGCTGCGCAGCTAGCGCCATTCGACGGCCAACACCGCGGTTCCTGGTGTGTCCGCTGTGCCGTGCGTGTGATCATTGCTTGTACAGCCCTCTCGCAGTGTCCGGAGCAAGTATGGTGGGCCTGACACACCGGTGTCAATGTGTTCTTTTTTCCATTTCCAGGAGTGTAATTGTATAGTCACCAAACCTATATTTTGTTGTAAATTTGTATGTTCGTATTGATCACTTACTCTCTGAAGGAATTCCTAATCCCGGATGGAGAAGGTGTCATATTTATATACGTAAAATAATGTAAGGAAAAATGTTACATGGGTGTAGTCTAAGATAATGCAATATATTTTAAGATATACGCAAGATCACTACCCAGTCTCATATAACTGGAATCTATGTTGTGTCAGACGAAGTATGACTATAAAACTGTTTTGTGTGACAATACAAAATGTTTCCGAGTTTTTTCGCCATGATGCAAACGTGTTTCACACCCCAATAGGTAAAGGTTTATTTTAATGAATTCTGCATGCAAATACGTTAACAGAAATTATTAAAAAAATTTCAGTAGGGGAAACGCATAAGCTTTTGCTTTATTTATTCGCTGTTTATCTTTCCAATTTCATAATGAACTAACGTGTATATCGGCAGGGAGATGCAGTGCTGTTTGAATGACTCAGTGTTCCTTTTTGAAACGAAAATCGGTATTTCCATATTTAAAACGAATTCATGGTTTACATTACTAATCCTTTCTCAGTTAATAATTTAAATATTGTTATTACCTTACATTAAAATTAGAAGGCAGTCTCAAGAATAAGAGTAAGTTATGTTTATTATTCTGTATGAACTGGAAATAATATTGGGAGGACACAAAATACACGTCTATGGGGCTTCGTGTGTTTTGCAAGGAAGCAGCATATTTTGTAGGCGACGGTAAGAAAACAGATAACTATTTTACTTGGTCCCTCAAGCGGCAGCGCTAAAACACACGGAATTATAACTGATAGTACGTAAGCTACCGTTAATTATTCACTCATTCAGAACCTGTAACAAATTAGATAAACTTTCCTGAAGTTAATCAGATTCACTTCTTCTACGATAGCATAGCCACTTTAAATATCTCTAAGAATAGTTTTTTCTCTTTGTGAGGTAAAAGCAATATCATCAATAAATGTTCCTGCCTTCTGGTTTCCCCATTCTAATACACGATACAATGTGTACATTTGTGGTATCAGTATACTGAAACCTGTAAATGTCAAAGAGGATAACTGGTTTTCCAAGAAACATATTTACAACATTTCTATTATAAGATAAATTGCATGTGAAGCACATGTATCGTATGGGTCTCCTCGTCACAACAATCTTAAAACACTTTATTGGGGTGGTGATAAAGAAACATGTGATATTTCGAATTCAATTTAAAATTATTGTAAGAATTATACTTAACGTCACTTCTACATTTAACTGTTAACATTTACATGGTTTCCTTTACTGGGGCTAATATCTTTTATTGGTAATCAAAGCGTACTTGGTCCCGGTTTCGAAGTTCGACACCGCTTTAATTTTGATTAATAATCAGCATTGGCGGAAGAAACTTCCAGCATAAGAAGTTCACTCAGCCAACGGCATTGTCAAAACCAGGCGGAGAAGCGGACAGAGATTCAGGGCACTCTTTTGTAATAGGGGTGGGAAACTGCCCCTAAAGGCGGACGAATCAGCAATGATCAACGCCTTGAGGATACAGAAGGCAATGAAAACTACTGCATTAAAGACGCATAGTGTATTCACAGGACATACGGCCTGTAATTGAAAGAGTTTCATAATGATCTCTCCATTGGCAAAATATTCCGGAATAACCCTCCATTTGGATATCCAGGAGGGGGATAGCCAAATGGGAGGTGACCATGAAACAAAGATTGAATAATCAACGAAAGAATAACCAACGCGTCGGGGCGAGAAATGTCAGACGCCTGAACGTGGTAGGGAATATAGGAAAAGTGAAAAGGGAAATGCAAAGGCTCAATCCAAATTTAGTAGGCGTCAGTGAAGTTAAAGGGAAAGAAGACAAGGATTTGTGGTCAGATGAGTATATGGTACTATTAATAACATAAGAAAATCGTATACTGGGAGGAGAATTCTCTGTGAATAGGAAGGTATGGCAGAGAGTGTGTGGCTTGAAACAGTTTAGTGATAGGCTTCTTCTTATCAGAACAGACAATAAAACAATACCGACAACGGTAGTCAAGGTATACATGCCAACTTCGCAAGCTGAAGGCTAGTACAGCAGGCCTACTTACAGGGAGATGAGATCTAGTAATCGTGGGGGACTACAGTTTTAGGAGAAGAAGCAGAAGAAAAGGTTAGAGGAGAATATGGGCTTGGGACAAACAATGAGAGAGGAGAAACACTAATTGAGTTCTATAATAGAATTCAGAGAGTAATATCGAATACTCTGTTCAAGAATCACAAGAGGGGGAGGTATACTTGGGAAAGGCCGGGTGATGCGGGTATATTTCAGATAGATTATTTTAATGGCCAGACAGAGATTCCGAAATTAGATACTCTACTGTAAGGCGTACCAAGGATTAGATATATACTCAGATCCCAGTGTAGTAGTGATGAAGAGTAGGCTAAAGCTTAAGACATTAATCAGGAAGAATCATTACGCGAAGAAGTTGGTTACAGAAGAACTAAGGTATGTCGAGATATGATTAATGTTCTCCAAGGTTAAAGATACAGTGATAAGAAGTACCTCAGTAGGCAGAACAGTTGAAGAAGAATGGACATCTCTATAAAGGGCAGTCACAGGAGCTGGAAAGAAAAACATAGCTACAAAGAAGGTAACTGCGAAGAAACCATAGGTAATAGAAGAAATACTTCAGTTGATCGATGAAAGAAGTAGTACAAAAATTTTGAGGGAAATTCAGGAATACAGAAATACAAGTCGCTGAAAATGCAATAAATAGAAAAGTGCAGGGAAGCTAAGACGAAATGGGTGCATGAAAAACGAGAAATTCTTAGGAGTTTTCTCCCAGAGTAACTTATGCTGTGACCCGAGGCGCCCTGAGTCCTCTGCCGAACCTGCTAGCGAATCCACACCATTGGTTTTAGCCAATAAGATGCTTGGGATACAGGTCACGTGTGTGTACGCTACGTTGTTCTGCGGTGCGAAACACAGTTACCTCTCTCTCTTGTATTTAGACCTCGAGCAGAACAGACGTCTTTTTGGAAGGCAGAGCCTCTGGCTCTGCTTTTCATGACCCGCCACCAACGTAGGTTAACATGAACCGCTGCCCGTTCCGTTGCCCATTTCAATTATCTGTTCCACCTGCTAGACTGGCCTAAACCTGGTAACTTCCGAGCCTAGGTGAGCCCTTTGTACACCGTACATTGAATTATATCTTCATTATTGCACCTAATTTACTGTTCTGTCATTTAATGGGAGTCCTGGATGCTCACTCTCAAGTTCTGCCCGCTCGACCTCATGCATAGTGTCGTCACGAGGTATGTGTAATAACCATCTCCCCCATTCCCTGACCCTATATATTAACATTGATGTCAGAAGTGGGATAGGTAATGATTAAATTCATTAACATTGCTGTCGGAATCACGATTCGTTCACACCGATCGGTCCATAGAGTGGCCGTTTACTTTTGGTTCATGTCTGACGTTGTGTGGTCGGTCAATATTCGCCACTGTTATTCCACTGCGAGCCGAGCCCGCACGCTGCGGCGCATCGACAACGGTGCCGCTCGGAACGCTGCGTCCACACATACCAGCGCCCGGGGCAAAGTCCGCTGCCTACCTCTCGCAGCACGCCGCTCCGGCACGTGCGATCTGAGAACAACGAGCCGTGCCTCACAGTGCACGTGCATACTGCGTGCGCTGCGGCCCCATTTGAGGGTCGCATCGGCATATCTTCTCGGTCGCTTCCCGCTACCTCTGAACCGGGCACCGAGGCGCGAGAGGAAGACGCGCAATGCGTCCTAGCCGGTGCCGTGGATAGCTGAGCGCACTGGCGCGCTGTTCACGGTCGGCACAGCTTCCCTCCCGCGGCCCACCTGCCACCCCACGATCGCCGCCGCCCCTGCTGCCATCTGCATGTGGGTCCTGGCCTCAACACCCTGGGCGCGTACTTTCAGCGCTGTGCAGCCAGCCGGGGCCTCCCACGCCGCTGCTATGCAAGTACCGGTGTCCGCACGGCCCACAGCCGCTGCACCACCGCTGCGACCGTCTCTTCTTTACTGTGAGTTTTGATATGCGCTGAGGCCTTGCAGCCATTTATACATAAAAGAACTTAGAGATCAGTAAATAATAGCATAGATTTTGCGTCTTATACAGTTACTGCCTTTTGTTTGGACGAGACTTAGTTTACAAGAACGATTTGAACTTTAAATTTTAGTGAGTGTGATTACCATGAGATATGCTGAATTCCTATATATGACCCTCAGATGTATGTTAGGTGAACGTTAGTTTAAAAATACACTTTCGTTGAATATGTGTACTGCCATAAATTTCTTATCTTTGTTTTAAACTCAGTGGTCGTCGAGGTATGTCGTGCCTAGTTGTTTAGTTGTTGCAATGAGAAGTTCTTTACGGTTTTTTTTTTTAATCTTTAAGCACGGCCACCTCTAGGGATACGCAGCTTGCGCAACGTGTTTGGCTACTACAGAGAATAACAGCTGTTCATGACATTTTCTTCCGTTTCGTTTTCGTGTCATGATCAACTCTTTTTTTTCTTTCACTTATCCTATAAGATTCATTTCTCCGCACTATGATGAAACTAGGTTCCTTCACCTTGCTCCACAGAAGTGAGCGCTTTAAGGGTTCTGTGACATCCTGCGCCATCACACAGCGTCTGCAAGGTTTCCGAAATCGTTGGCGCAATAACGAAGGAACTTCTTCTACCTTCTCTTTCTTTTCTTTATCTTCTCTCTGCATTGTCTTTCCCAACCATTTATTCTTTATCTGTCCATGCCCCCTGCTTTTCGTAAGCGGTACTTCCTTGATTGGTTAATTCAATGCACGAAGCTTCGATGTATTACGTAATTTACAGTAATAAGAGTTGTAATCATGAAAGAGAATTGATGTATTGAATTCCTGTGCGTTGATAAGAGAGGATACGTTACTTCCCGCTGTTATCCTCTAGAGGTCAGCGAAGTTTTGTTGATATGAAGATACGTAATACGTTGTTTTATTGAGGTTATTTGTGAGCAGACACGAGGTCATGTGGTCATGTGGTTGAAGATAATTAGGTACAGGCAAGAGTTCCTGTGTAAATTCATAAAATGGTTAAAATTGTTCTGAGCACTATGGGACTTAACATCTGAGGTCATTAGTTCCCTAGAACATAGAACTACTTAAACTTAACTAACGTAAGGACATCAGACACATCCATGCCCGAGGCAGGATTCGAACCTGCGACTGTAGCTGTTGCGCGGTTCCGGACTACACCGCCTAGAACCGCATAGCCACCACGGCCTGCTCCTGTGTAAGTTGTTTTCAGTGATGTTAAATGGGCTGTTTTATGCTGCCACCCCAGAGGTCAGTGCAGAATCGTTAGCCATGATTCACTTACCATGCAGCGAGTTTCCAGTTGACAGAATGTTTTTTTAGTCATCTAAATTGCGGCCTATGTTGCCAGTGAACGATTAATATAAGCAGAGAGCGCATGGTGGAGACACGTGGAGTGTCATAGCTGTAGTCTTGCGATAAGCCAATCACGCCCCAAACGCTACCAATTCTCTCCCTCTTCTTGCCTGGTCTGTCATAAATGAAGTCTAAGTTTCATTTCATTTATAAGTCAGTTATTGAATATTTTAAGTGACAGATTGCTGAGAGTATTATATGGAGTATAAATAGTAAGTAACCATTCAGAGTTTTAAGTTAATGATGACCCAAGTCAATACCTCTTTGTATTATATGAAAAATTTAGATATTCCTGAAGATTTTGAGATGTTTAAAGGTACCCTCTCCCAAGTACTGTATAAGTATTGGTCATGTAATGATATTGAGCTGCTGGCATTTTTCACCTTTGTTGCAGAACTTTAGTATTGCATAGTCCGCCCCCAGTAGCTAAGTGATTAGTGCAACAGAATGTCAATCCTAAGGGCCCAGTTCATCCCCATCGACGCGCAAGTTGCCCAAGTGGCTTCAAATCGAAGGACTTGCACTCGGCGCACAGTCTAACAGACGGGAGGTCCTAGTCACACGATTAAAAAAAAGTATTGTACTGTAATTCACCTTACGTTCTCCATTATTGACAATGATTTTGTTTTGCCTTTCTAAAGAATGCATCAAGTTTACCCTACTAAGGTTTTTCTAGAATGCTAGATTTTACAAGCATATGTCGTCGAACATTTCGTTTTATGGTCAGATTTAGAATATGGAGACCCTCCATACGGCGTCTATTCTATTTGTCTTTTATTGTTCAACTTAAGCAACTAAATGCTCCACTGCTTTGCAGATGAGCGAAGTCTACTGTCGTTTTAGAAGCATTTATGTCCCTGTTCTCTTTCAAGATGCCTAAGATGAGAAAATAATGGCGAGTTTTTCATTCTCATACCGCTGACCAGACTACAACACTGACGGGAGTTTGGAAGCAAGCAACCTCCAGCTGACGGAACGCGACGTGGAAGCACATCGCAATAACGAAGCGCACCATTATTGGGTGTCTTCCAGTGCACTGCCATATTGTTTGGTGGCGCTCTGCATTTCCGTGCCTCCTCCAAGGTATAGTACCACCATACCACCTTCCGTCTAGTCTGACGCATCTTAAGAACTACCGACCTGCTCCCTTTCCTAATTCTTAAATGGTTTCACCATTACGTACCCACCACAGCCCTGCATTCTAGATATGTTGTACTACGGGAACACTCCCATTACATAAGATTCCCCTTCAGTTGTGATACACGATTTTGTGAGTTAGCGATTCTGGAATCCCATTATGCGCCATGTTCGTGCCAAGAGCCACACTGGTATGTTTAGAAGAAAGAGAGGCACCCAAGTTATCTAAGATACTCAGTAGAGAAGAGTCGAATATGCCCCTCAAGTTGATAAGATGTGCGCTACCCTCTCGCTGCAGAGTGGTAAGTGAAATAGGTTTTGTGATAGGATAAAAGTAATTAGGTTTCACCCAAGTGAGTGAAGAACAGTAAGTATTTCGCACCCCATGTGTGTCTCGCACATTTAAGAGTTCACTCAGATGTACACAAGTTTCGCTCTTGTTCGCCCAACTTCTTACGAAGTAATTTAATAATGAAGTAAAGATGTTACCGGTGTGCACGGAAATCGGCACTGCTACCATTTGTATGCAGTGGTTCGCCGTGTGTTTAGGAAGTGAGAGACACCAGTTTGTTTATTCCATCACATCCACAACGTCATACGATTGATGCACCCACTGAAATAAGCACTACATTGTTCATGATTAGCACCCATGACGTGATGTCATGACCCAAGTGTAGTTACGCGTTATCTTGTTGGAAATATAGTTGGCAAGAGACTTCCACCCTAATGAATAAAAGTTTTATTGT
Organism: Schistocerca gregaria; assembly: GCF_023897955.1. NCBI lineage: Eukaryota > Metazoa > Arthropoda > Insecta > Orthoptera > Acrididae > Schistocerca > Schistocerca gregaria. The sequence continues at coordinate 577,094,956 of NC_064922.1, forward strand.
ACAATGTCGCAGTAATTTGCGGCTCTCTGTTTTCGTAGCTCACCCTGTTACTTGATGTATTATGGGAATTTTGTAATGGTAACTCCCACGAGCCGTAATCGCCCCTATGGAGACAGAACTCAGTTCCTCCCTCGACCATGCATTGCACTGGGGTACTGCCATTGCTCTGAGTTGCTCCTCTATTTGTTCCACCCTCAACCATTACTTGGTACCTCCCTCCTCCAGGGCCGTGTACCTTACACAATATGGCTAGCGCCCATAGAGTGCCCAGGTGATCGGTTTAATCTTTTAGTTTTCACTTTCTTAAACTGATAGCCTACCTATTTCTTTCATCTTTACTTCATTGACACTTCACGAGGCTCGCCTTCGTTTACACCCTGGTTGGTAGTCAATGCTACTCGGACATATTGCCTTCCCCCAGAGGGAGGGGCAAGGTCATGACGTCCACCCACACTACCTAGAATTTCTCTGTTGTTTTCTGCCCCAGTCACCATGGTACCACTCCCATTCAGTCTACAGACCTCTCTAGCCGCATACCTTGACATATCCACCCATTTTTGCCCAGACCCTTATATGGAAACTTGTTCAGAGATGATACACCTGCGGCAACACTGCTTCCGTCTTCTCTTTCCCTGGCGTGAGGGTTAAGCAAAGCTGTTCTGCAACACTGCTCCCCCCTTCTCTTCCCTGGCGTAGGAGTTAAGCAGACCTGTTCTTCAACCAACAGCACAAACATACATTCACACACTACTAGCCCTGGATATCTGACACTGTTCTCACACGCTAACACATCCTACAGTCGAGACTATGTGACTTTCATAGTCCCTGGCAACGAGATGCCCTACTTCCAAACCAGAAAGCACGTGGAGTGTGGCTGATTTTACTGTGTGGCCCACAAGCCACCCGACAATTTTTCTCCGAATCCCACCATCCATCTTCGTATAATATTAGTAATTACCTGCTCTCATAACCGAATATGCTACACGATGGTTACGTTGCAACTGACTCACACTTGTGCCCCACAGAATTTCCATTTATCTTGTTTTTCAAGGACGTCGCACATCCCCAAGATGATGCGTAGCCGATTCACTGACGGTTAACTAAGACCAGACCTGTTTTCCCCAGAGTAAACTCAATTTAGTAGAGGCAAAATTTCGTTGACTTGGTTCCTTACTCTTCTGCTAGGCTGGCGGTAGGCAGCCAATTCTGCTGAGGAGGCCGCAGTGGATGGTGCGCCCTACTGCCGAGTCAGTCGTTGCAGATATTTTTTTTTTTTTTGCCCTCCCCTTTGTTTTCTCTTACCCTACTGCTGCGTCTACGTCTCTATTCTATTTTTTTCCTTTCCGCTGTCAGGGTAGGGTGGCGTAGCTATGCCTTCCGGCAGAACCACAAGAGCTAATATAACACTGTATATTAGACACGATTTTCCAGCCATTACATAGAGGTTTCGCTCCTCCCTTGACTGTAGTGGCCCAATAGCTACTTTCTGAGGTACTGCCGTTAGGGAAAATCTGTGTTTTGGCTACTCAGTCGAGCAAGTGTCCGATCACCTAGTAGACATATATGTCTGACCTCATATATCTGTACCCTGCGGCAAGTGAAATTATCACTGCTGAATCAATCTTATTCTGAAACCCGCTACCTGCACTTGTTCCCAATTATACCCAATTCCATATTCTTTAACGTGAGCACCCTTCTGGTTCGTCTCGAGCGGGCCGCTCGGCATAGATGGCCATTATGTCGAGCTATCTTGGCGATGCGATCGCGGACGACAGTCCACGAATATACCCAGAAAAATATCTGCATTAAGAGCAACATAATTTTCTCATTGGTCAAATCCCTTTTCCTCCTAAGCCACAACAGTCATTACTAAAGCTTACAATTCAGCAAAACATTTAAGAAATCACTAAAACCAAAAAATGGTTCAAATAACTCTAAGCACTATGGGACTTGACATCTGAGGTCATCAGTCCCCTGGACGTAGAACTACTTAAACCTAACTAACCTAAGGATACCACACACACCCTTACCCGAGGCAGGATTCGAACCTGCGATCTTATCAGCTGCGCGGTTCCGGACTGAAGCGCCTAGAACCGCTCTGCGACTGTGGCCGGCACCGCGAATTCCACCTACCCATCGATTACAGGCACTGATAAATTCAACTCCGCATTTTTACACTCATGCTGATCAGGGTGACGAGTAAGCCGTTTTTCAGCACGACCATACCCTCCTCCTTCTCCCACTGCCCCGTTGCTGCTAACTTATGCCCCTACCGTTCTTTGGGATTGCCAGTTTAGATTTCTCAGTGACATAGTGCGCATATGACATTTAAGTTAACCACCTACTTTTCACTCGCCACTACAACCTCAGGTAATTACTTACTACTTTTTCATCCACTGTAACACTTCCCTGTTGTAACATAGCCACCAGCTGGAGCTAACAAGAATAATTCGTGCTTATAGGTACTCAAGCCTGACCACCTGCTCTCTGTACTACCACCTCACCTGTCGCCACTTCGTCCACTATTAGTCTTTTAACGTCTTCCTGTCCTCTTGTGTGCTGACACAATGACATATTGCTTGGTGCTCGCTCTTGTTGCTATTGTATTTGGCCTCTGACCGTTTCGGTATCACCCGTACAACTCAGGAGTTATGTCCGATCGGTTGAATAATCTGTTGTATACCCACACCAGGTAGCAATTTCTACCAACTTGCAATCATCTGTGCTTCAAAGAACGTTTGCTGGAAGATCGCCTTATCAAGCACACGCCGCCCCCCCCCCCCCCCCTCTCGCCATTCCTTATCCCTTGCGGAGACCTCTCTGCTCTGTCCCGTCCGACAAGACGTGTGTTACGCCACAGATAAAAGCACCCTCCATTAACCTGCTAGAGAGAACGGCATTTAAGTTTATCGATGTCTCATGCATATCTCTCCTTCCCCGCCAGACTAGCCACGTGCTCTTCTCCCGTCAGGCAGAAGTCTGTTTACAAACAACGCGTGCGCTTCTGTCGCACAGAACCGCATTCGCACTGTGAATGTTTTCGTACTTTATGATCTTAATGTAAACTCAATGCATTCTTTCCCTTTTTTATGTGATCTTTTATGAACAGGACGAGGACAGTGTTAGCTGATTTCTCACTGTGGACACTTTTGTAGAGTTTTGCCTCTGTATTTCTTCATGCCTACATCTTTGTTTTACAAGCTTATTTTATGCCATATGACAGTACCTTGATTATGTCAAAACTGTAAACTCTAATAACAGTTGATGGAACATATATTTTTCTTGAACTTCGTCGTTTTAGAGGAAAATATAAGGCTGTAAACGATATTCACCGTCCGTTGACAAACTGTTGCTTTGGTTCTGTCCTTCAGAAATTCTTGTTGTAATTTTAGTTATGGAGAACAGTTTGTTAATAACTACCATAACATGTTTGCAGAACCCTATGGTTTAGTGACACTATTGGGAAGAACATTAAACCCGTGTGTAACATGTTGAGCTCTAACCTACGAGAAACATTGATTATAGGTAAAAACTTTCCCTTTGTATGTAAAGAAAGACTGTGCTGGTAAACTTCTACGTTACTTGATACGGAAACAGCTGAGTAAATCTGAACGTACTCAGACAGTTTTCTCTTTACTTATTCTTGTAATTTCTAAGCCGACACATAATATTTTAACCAAACGCAGTCAGATTTTAATAATCCCTACAAAAGAATGGGCGTACTTAACAATAACCTATACCTTTCATGAATCACTTACCTCGCAAAAATCTTCATTACTCGAACTACTGCAACACAGAGAGTGCCAATACTGCCAGCTAGGTAAATGATTTTAACTACTGCTAACTACTGAAGGTACTAACTACTGATAAGCATAGTTCACAAATGAAAGATTTTGATAGAGAACAAAAAATGTATTTACCTTAATAGTATTAAAAAATCGTTATATACTTGGCATATATTTTCCCAAATTTCCTTTTTTCTGACGAATACACGTCCAGATAGTCTGCGCATATTAACATCTCAAAACTCTGGCATCTCTCTCCCCACATCCACCACTGCTGGCGGCTCATCTCAAACTACCCAACGCTACACGCTGTTCACATCCAACACCCAACACCACACTAGCATATATTCCAATAATGAGTCCCACCAGCCTGAGACTGCACACAGCGCAGTCAGCGATTTTCATACAGAGCGTTACGTGGCGTCACCAACATAAAAGTGTAAACACCCTGCTTACAAGCTTCCTATTATGAGACCTATAGTATTTGTTGTACAAACCAGAGACCAATTAGACCACAACGTGGTCACATTTCAACCTTGTCAATTTTTATTTACCTTACTTTTAACTAATTAATTTACATGTAAAACCAAGTGATGTACGTGAGCAGTATTATCCCATGAGGAAATTTAAAGTGGTTTTTACATCAATACGAGTGTCTTATTTTGGGCTTTTCTGAGATTTTCGCTACTATTTGGTTGTATAGGTCATTTCGAATAATATACCGAAGTTGAGCTACTAACGGCACATCAGATGCTCTGCTTACTTTATCCTACAATTTTTCGAATTGAAACTATACATTGTCAATCCCTTGATTGAAATAGGATTGTTCAGGGAAACTATACATTATCAATCCCTTGAATGAAATAGGATTGTTCAGGGTAAAACTCTTCTCGGCACAATCATTGTACCAGTAGTTTGATAAGAACGCCTGTTCATATTCATCGTAAGTCCGACAAGAGTTTCACGCATCGGTTGCCCACAGTGCACCTTCTTGAATATAACCTGATGAAAAGTTTATCTTCTGTGCTGCTGTCCAGTTCCTTGGCGAAGCTCACCTGAAGCTTCGCACGATCGCTATGGGATGTACCGTCCTCTTATCGGGATTAAATGTCTGAAATTGTTGATCAATTTCTCTTCGATAATAGGCGTAGAATACATGTATTGGCCCGTAGTGGCTTCTTGTTGACTATATGGGGAATATAATATGGCGATTACACGTTTCGATTTCCGTAACTGCCTGCCTCGCCCGAAGTTTGTGGTCGTGCAGCTTGATATACCGATACCGCCCCTCGAAACTCTTCTAGCTTTCCTTTGAGCCTTTTAATAGATTCCTCGATATGCTGCTCCCATTTCACAAAGTCAGAAACTAGCTGAGTCTGAACCTCTTATAAACCTTTCTTAAAGAATTTCTCTTCTGCCAATTCACCCGGGGACGAAGATGAGACAAGAGATTTTACACTATCTGTGGTCACGTGATTCAGCTTCCATTCCTTCGCCTTTTCCTACTTATCGATCTCCTCCGAAAGGTAACGCCTATGCACCTCAAAATTTTCTTTGATATTATCTTCCTATTATGAGAAAATATTTTGCACTATTTTTCTGAGGCTAGCAATCGTTTCTTCTAGTATCATCCGTCTTTTCGATCCTTATCGAAAATTTGTCCGGAAGCTGTCGCAACTCACGTAACTCATTCGACAAGGCCTCTTGCTTGCTATCGTCTGTTGCATTTCGTTTTGACTTTGCACAATCAGCAGAAATAATCAACCTATGTCTGGATTTCAGACTGAGCTTATGCCTTCTGAAAGACTTGAATTTTGTTATCGTTTTGCTCTTGTGGCATGTTTGACTGCGTGTGTGCCATGAGTGACTGTGCTTGTGCCTCGGTTGACTGTGCCTGCCTGATATGAGGCATGTTATCGCATAGCGAAACAAGCTTTTGTACAATAGCAGGTGCTGAAGATCCAGCTAGATCCAGCACCGCATTTGTGGGATCGTCTATAGCGTCCGTTACATTAGCTGACTGCATTTAGCTTTCTTGTTCCGCTTGCATTTTCAACTGAGCCCGAGTTAAGACAATGAAATGGTGTCAGCAAGTTCGTAAACTCTGCTTTTCTGATTAACAGCCAGCTCTACTGATTTTACAGGATACAAAGTGCCCTACGAGTTACGACACACCAAATAATGTTCCGAGCCACAAACAAGAGACGTGTTAAAATAACGAAAGAATTAAGCGTACCTCTTCCATTCATGAAATTATAATTTTCCGTAAACAATTTTCCTGGCTACATTCAATTTTACCTCTTTCTCTTCTGTGGGATAAAATGTTATCGCAACTAACCAAATTTTGTGCGGTATTCACGATGGCAGCTTGCAGAAATGCCACTAATTACTGTTCCGCTGCGATCCTGCTCTCCACAATTCTAAATCCTTGTACACGTAAAGTTCCATGTTATATCCACAGAGCTTTTACGACTCCGAGAGAATCTGTCTCCTGCCGTCATAATGAGTCTTAGAGCCACATAAATAACTTGCTCATATAAAAAAAAAGAGTAAGTGAATTTATCAGGCCCTGTTGTAGTCATTGCATTATGTGATGTATCCCATACCGGAGTCCCTTACCAGATGTAGTCATAATAGTATTATGCCGCTTCTTTAACCTAGAAAATAGGAATAAATAGTCCATAGAAGAAATTAAATGAGAAGGAATGTAAGGAGACAAGTGGTACTATGGTTCACTGCATACATACCGTAGGGAAAGTAGGTCACGAATTCCTTTTCAGGATTCGTTTACATTGTACGCAAAGAAAATTAAAAGATAAAAATGTTTTAAATGAAGTTAAGTCAGCTTGCTCACTCACTGGCTTGTCCTTTACCAGGTTTGTTCATCACCTATACAGTTGAAAGGGTTACGCACAAAAATTATTAATACTGCATGCAAGTAGTTAATCAATACTGGAAGAGGCAAAAGAAAGGATACTGCCGCTACAAAAATGGTTATTAAATTATACTTCCCAAGGAAACATATTTCAGCAACCTGCATGGCCTTAATTGAAATGAATCAGTTCTGCCTATCAGAATCAAATGAAATGTGATTTGTTGGAATGTTTGCTTGCCGCTTTTCATCAGTATTCAGAATTTTGTGCAGGATATGTCACTGTGACGTGGGTTAACAAAATGTAATTAACCTTTTTCTTGTCTGATGTACTAGTGTGGCATGGTGGGTATGCCAAAAAAAGGGTGTGTCTGCAGACAAAAGAATAAAAATAACCTTCCGTAATTGTGGGAACACCTTAATTCAGGTGAAGGGTGTTAATTTCATGTTTCTATTAATTATTTTGCAATTCAGTTTGTTACCAATCATCTTTCACCAAAAATGTAAACTAAAAATTACCAGATTGATAAAGGAAAGCATTCTTTCTGGAAGGAAAGAGAAACCATTATCGTTAGAACGCAAGTTAATGCCGATGCCTTCAATATATTTGTGGTCCCCAGTTGTACCTCTGTTCATGAAAGACAAGGGAAAAAGACGTAAGGTCCACCCGTGCTAATGAACCACATAATTTTAAAACATTCCCACTTGAATTTAAGGTTGTAAACATATACAATTATGAGCAAAAATTCAAAATGGTAAACTTCCCTCTAATATTAATATCATTGAATCATTTCTTACACAGTTGTTACAAGAAAAATATATGGTAAATTACAACAGCAAACATACTTTGCGCACAGAAAATGTGTATGCAAAATATGGGGAATCTTTGAATATCCTTCCTGACATGAAAACATGTGTAATGAACCGTTTGTTATTGAACTTATTTCCAGCTTTCACCATCTTCAGTTACCTATAACGATTTAAGTCTCAGTGCTTGGTATTAGGACCTGGAGCTCTGGTTCTTTCCCAAAACAGCTACAATAGTTTACAACTACCCACTCCCTGACGATGTGTTTTACCTACCACCGGTTTTGAATACGTATTTTCTCCAATAAATAGAGGTCAATTGGAGTCACCACCAACTATAATCGTTTTAATTGTGTAACTACCTATGATGAGACTCAAGTTTTCTTTGAACTGTTCAGCAGCTGTATCATTTTAGTCGGCGGTCGGTAAAAGGAACCAATTACTACTTTCAGCTAGATGGCTAAAATGAGAAATAATCTCTTATGATCAAAAGTAGCACACATCCTTAACACTGACATGAGCCAACACCTACACTTGGCTCCACTCCCTTATCTTCATGAAATTCATTCCACTTTTGTAATAACTCTTTCTGGTATGCACACAGAGTGAACAATGAATTTCTTCCCCATTACACACATGTCGATGGAGCTCCCAATAACTAGTAAGCCCAGACTCTGCGAAAGCTCATATCTTGCAGACCCAATACTTCCTCTGAATGAGGGCGAGGTACTACATGTGACGTGGGTTCTATGTCACATACAGATAGTGCCCAAAACCTGTTTGTCAAATGAACCTGGAAAAACCCTTTGGTCTGCCCATGGAATGTTTTTAAGTGCCTGCCACACGCTGAAACATCCTCCATCTCGACCATAGGTGAGGGTTCATCCTCAATGGGAGCACTAAATTGGGCAGTGACAGCAGTGGAACGATCAGGGGATACGAGGGATGTACTGAATATACATGCATCCCTACGTCAGCCTCCACAGCGATGCTCGCTGGCAACAGCATCACGCTGTGAGAGTGAAGCCAGCACTGCCAGGAGCCACAAGGAAAGTATCACTAACTCAGCCTGCATCTGAACACAGCAGTCACAGTCCATTTGGGACGCAATGTATTAGCACTGTCCTTGTAGTTTTCAAATTTATGGACTGAGATGAAATGTGTAAAATGAAATCATATTTCTTCTCTCACACTTGTCATATGTGGCACTGGCAATCTTCTTCTTTCCTCTTCATTCCTTGAGTTAACAGTGTAATCATTACTGTGATTTTCCCTCCTATTGTTTTCGATAATTTCTCTCAGTAGTTCTCGCCTCTCCTTAAATCTACCATAACCATTCTCTGAATCTTCTTTTTTCATTGATGGCCTTCATTCAGCCACTCCTGGATTCTTTTAAAAAGTAGACACAGAACCTCAGTTGATTCTAGGAATGACTCTGTGTTTGTGATATCTGATACTGCTTATACCTTTCATACTTCGTGATCTAATGTCTAACCGCTGGTTATCTTTAGCTGATCCATGGCTTCACATAATCTCCTATCAATTTTTCTACCATACAACCAGCACGCTGCTCCACTTCAGCAGTACTTATTTCATGATTTTTTTGCTAATCATACACAGGTTCGAGATTTCACTTTAGGAAAGGAATTTGTTCTACCTCTAAAGCCATTTTCTGAAACCTATGTGAATATTTTGCCAACTCTTCACTAGTTTCTATCTCTTCTTTCGAACTCTTGCTTATCTCACTTGTCGGCTTTTCTCAAGAGGTCTAGAGTTCCGACAAATGCATCCCTTGACCCAGATTGCCTACCTGGTGAAAGGCACACAAGCTTATTTAAGTATACCTATTATGTGATGGAGCATGTATTATTATCATCACTGTTTTGTAATTCTTAATTTTAGTGTCGCAGGAACGTGTGGTGAAATGAATTTGTCCTCTTCTTCACTGTCATAACCTCTCGCACCTCCAAATTACCTGCTTTCTGTTGGCACTGTTTCCATCCGTTTCACACGCACACCTGACTGTTCCGTGGACAAAAAACCCTGTCTTCTGTTGTCTCAATTCCTCAAGTATCTAAGTGTAGCTCTATGGCTGTTATCTGATTAATCTTAAATTGGTCCCTTCCTAATCTGGTTTTGTTTATTATCCTCATTCAGTTAATGAACTAAGCCAACACTCTCATGATGTAAGGTGTCAGGCAAATCCACCGGCTTCCATGAAAACCCTGAGACGATAGCAAATCCGACAATATGTCACATAGCTCCGAATAAATCCTGACATTAAATTAACCAAAGTAATATAACCATATGGAATACTATAGACTAACACGAGAACTCCTGAATGTATGTCACACCTTCCCACGGTGAAACAGACGCAGTTCCGAGGGGAGAAACGAGAATAGAAGCCGAGAGCAGAACCGTGTAAGCCTGAAGGTCCTACGATATGGGACAGAAACCCACATCGCTGGCTGATAGCCAAGAGCAGCCCCTAACCCATGTTATAGACAGAGCCCTCCAGAAGAACAGTATAGATCTTACGATAACACTAAAAGTGCCACACCAGCTGCAAGTTTTAGCGTGAGACTATAAGCGTCTGAGTTACGTTGCAAACATTAAAACCATTGCCCCACCACGAAAAGTAGAACGTTTCTCATTGGATAGACAGAATTTTTGTAGGCGGAGCTTAGGGTTAACTGATTGGTCAGTTGAAAACACAGCCAGATACCTTTTTCTGAAACCCACATCAGACGCTGCCTAACCACCAACAAGGTAATGAGCACACGTGATGCCACATAAGAGCGCATGAGGCTTCACTCAGAACTACAGAGGTTTCATCTGTTACATCCCCTTTTACGTAATACTAGTATCGGTCGTCAATTAAACCTCATGCTATTCACATTATCTACTTGAAGTTAAAATCAGAAAGGCCATGATTTTTCTGTTATATAAATATTGAGAAGCCACATTAGCCACTGTAATTTATGACAAATTAAATAAGTAATTACAGGGAATTGAAAGTCACTGTAGACCATATTTGATAGATTCCTCTTTTACGAAACTTAATTTAAACCTAGATTATAGATGTGATATGGCATGCGACATCCTCTGATCCAATATAGAACTTGAAAAACCCATTCAGGAAATATTCGTTCACATTTTTGATGAACGTAGTTGGTTTTTATCACCCTGTATTAAAATATTACATTTCATATATATTTCATATATAGCGCAATTTATAAACAATGTTTTGTGAGTAGAATAAAATTGCAGTGGTAAACTTAACTGCTTTTTGGACGTTATTTTACCAGCTAACTAAAAATAGGAAAGCGTTGAACCCCTTCCTCTAAATTTAGGTAGTGTTAAGATTCTTTTACAGGGAGTGCAGTGGAGATGACGCTGAAATCATGATTATATAATCGCTAGTCTCACTGAACTCTTCTGAACTCTACATTTCATGTGTGGTCTGGCGTCTCCTTACCAACAACAGGTCCCAGGTTCAAACTAGTCAATTCCCTTAAGAACACTCTCAGAGCATCGTTGCGCAAAAGTGGTCGGGAGACACGACTTAGAACTAATAGACACCATGCAGAATGTTAGAGAATGGCGACCCTGCCAGAATGCTAAAATACCAAGATTGAAGGTCGACCAGATGCCTAACTAGGACGGAAAAATATCCTGTTGAAAAATTTTCGTGACAAGTAATTTTTCTAAAAGGTATAAATCGTCAAAAACAGTAGCTGCAGCGATAGATAGTATGAAAGTGAGACATAGTAGAACAGGCAATAGAATAATTAAGTTATGAATTTTAATATTGTTAGAATTAAGTTTTTTCTCCAATGCAAGCACACAGCCGGTGGATACATCGTTGACAAGTTGGTTCTGACCCAACAAGTATATGAATGGATTGTCAGGGTATAATAAGTGTCAAGTCGTGTGAGGAAAAATTTTATGAAACACGCGAGATCGTATGAGCGCTTTAATTGCTTTTGAAACAGAATGTAAGGGAATCGGAAAGATTACCAATGGCAGATCGAGTCACTGACCGAATTGAGGTAGAGACCCAGCATGAAGACGGACAGAGAATAGAGGACAGTAGAAAAGACGATGAAAAATCGCGAGAAATAGGACAGATAACCCACCATAACGAGGATAATGAACGCCAAGGCACAGAAAACGTAGGTGAGCATGCGACAGAGGAGCAGGAAATAGAGAGAGAGAGTCGATGAGCTTCGTCACAACAGAGTACAAGGAATTCCAGCAAAAACGTATCACTGCACAGTTCAATGCAATCGGCTGCAAACCAACACTTGAGCGAAAATACAGAGCGTAGGACGTCGGAAGAAAACGCAATAGGACCCACCAATCTAGCAGAATTATTAAAACAAATGACGGAAACCACGACAAGGCAAAATAAAGATATTGCGAACCTAGTTAAAATTCAGAATGCAGAAACGACAAAACAAATTGCAGAAACCACGAAACAAATGCGTGAGATTAAAGAACAAAACAAAAAAATTCAATTACAAGTAAGTCATATTGAAGACAAGCCTAAAGAATCTCGAGAAGTGATAGGAAACTTAATATCAGGTCACAATCAATTGAGAACAGACATTGACAAGGTACATGTGGACATACAAACACTGCATAATGACACTCAGGACGAGATCGAAACATTACGTAACAACACCCAGGGAGAAGTCAAGAAACTAAACAAACTGGTAAACATAATTACTAGACAAGCAGCAGGTACAGCGCGTGAAATTTTTGAAAATAGTGTGTTACACAAACGTATCACAAAAGCAGCGTTGAAAAGATATGCTAATCGTATAGTCAAAATACAACCGCAAACGAAGCAACAATTTCAGAAATTGGGAACAGAGTTGTTGAAAACCATTGAAGAGTGTAGTGAACAGGATCGAACAAGCACTGAGTCTAGAACCACATCCGTATCTGTAACTGCACCTGAAAAAAAAACAAGAAATTAACAAAGATATCATGTATTTGCGACTCCAATCACAGGCGAAAAGTAACACATGAAATCAGAGAGCCTGCAACGCAACAAACACGTTTTGAAATTCTTGATGAACAAACGGGCCCATAAACACGTACGGAATCACAAATGTATGTTTAAAGACAGTTTGGATCGTGCAATAAAGCGGCAAGTTTAGCCAGACAAGATACCGAACCAATACGTGACAATGGAAAGCCAGGTCGCGAAGGGTACAGTGCAATGCATTCAGCTACACGCTCACAGCCTATGGAAGAAAATTATAGCGTACCACTCTACATCTACATCTACATCCATACTCCGCAAGCCACCTGACGGTGTGTGGTGGAGGGTACCATGGGTACCTCTATCGGTTCTCCCTTCTATTCCAGTTTCGTATTGCTCGTGGAAAGAAGGATTGTCGGTATGCTTCCGCGTGGGCTCTAATCTCTCTAATTTTATCCTCATGGTCTCTTCGCGAGATATACATAGGAGAGAGCAATATACTGCTTGACTGTCAGGTGAAGGTATGTTCTCGAAACTTTAACAAAAGCCCGTACCGAGCTACTGAGCGTCTCTCCTGCAAGGTCTTGCACTGGAGTTTATCTGTCGTCTCCGTAACGCTTTCGCGATTACTGAATGATCCTGTAACGAAGCGTGCTGCTCTCCGTTAGATCTTCTCTGTCTCTTCTATCAACCCTATCTGGTACGAATCCCACACTGCTGAGCAGTATTCAAGCAGCGGGCGAACAAGCGTACTATAACCTACTTCCTTTGTTTTCGGATTGCATTTCCTTAGGATTCTTCCAATGAATCTCAGTCTGGCATCTGCTTTACCGACGACCAACTTCATATGATCATTCCATTTTAAATCACTCCTAATTCCTACTCCAAGATATTTTATGGAATTAACTGCTTCTAGTTGCTGACTTGCTATTTTCTAGCTAAATGATAAGGGATCTATCTTTCTGTGTATTCGCAGAACATTACACTTGTCTACATTGAGATTCAATTGCCGTTCCCTGCACCATGCGTCAATTCGCTGCAGATCCTTCTGCATTTGAGTGCAATTTTCCATTGTTACAACCTCTCGATACACCACAGCATCATCTGCAAAAAGCCTCAGTGAACTTCCGATGTCATCCACCAGGTCATTTATGTATATTGTGAATAGCAACGGTCCTATGACACTCCCCTGCGGCACACCTGATATCACTCTTACTTAGGAAGACTTCTCTCCATTGAGAATGACATGCTGCGTTCTGTCATCAAGGAACTCTTCAATCCAATCACACAATTGGTCTGATAGTCCATATGCTCTTACTTTGTTTATTAAACGACTGTGGGTACCTGTATCGAAGACCTTGCGGAAATCAAGAAACACGGCATCTGTCTGCTAACCCGTGTCTATGGCCCTCCAAGTCTCGTGGACGAATAGCGCGAGCTGGGTTTCACACGACTGTCTTTTTCAAAACGCATGCTGATTCCTACAGAGTACATTTCTAGTCTCCAGAAAAGTCATTATACTCTAACATAATACATGCTCCAAAATTCTACAACTGATTGACGTTAGAGATATAGGTCTATAGTTTTGCACATGTGTTCGACGTCCCTTCTTGAAAACAGGAATGACCTGTGCCCTTTTCCTATCCTTTGGAACGCTACGCTCTTCTAGAGACCTACGGTACACCGCTGCAAGAAGGGGGGCAAGTTCCTTCGCGTACTCTGTGTAAAATCGAACTGGTATCCCATCAGGTCCCGCGGCCTTTCCTCTTTTGAGCGATTTTCATTGTTTCTCTATTCCTCTGTCGTCTATTTCGATATCTACCTTTCTGTCATCAGGGCGAAAATCTAGAGAAGGAACGACAGTGCAGCCTTCCTCTGTGAAACAGCTTTGGAAAAAGGTATTTAGTATTTCGGCCTTTAGTCTGTAATTCTCTGTTTCAGTACCTTTTTGGTCACAGAGTGTCTGGATATTTGGATTTGATCCACCTACCGCTTTGACATAAGACTAAAATTTCTTCGGATTTTCTGCCAAGTCAGTACATAGAACTTTACTTTCGAATTGACTGAACGCCTCACGCATTGCCCTCCTCACACTACATCTCGCTTCGCGTAATGTTTGTTTGTCTGCTCAGCTTTGGCTATATTTATGTTTCCGCAGCAGTTTTCTAACTCGGTTGTTGTACCACGGTGGCTCTTTTCCATCTCTTACGATCTTGCTTGGCACATACTCATCTAACGCATATTGTACGATGGGTTTGAACTTTATCGACTGATCCTCAACACTATCTGTACTTGAGACAAAACTTTTGTGTTGAGCGTCAGGTACTCTGTAATCTGGTTTTTGTCACTTTTGCTGAACAGAAAAATCTTCCTACCTTTTTTAATAATTCTATTTACGGCTGAAATCATCGATACAGTAACCGCTTTATCATCGCTGATTCCCTGTTCTGCGTTAACTGTTTCAAATAGTTCGGGTGTGTTTGTCACCAGAAGGTGTAATATGTTATCGCGATGAGTCGGTTCTTTGTTGAACTGCTCAAGGTAATTTTCAGATAAAGCACTTAAAAAAATTTCACTGGATTCTTTGTCCCTTCCACCCGTTATGAACTCCAACGATATCACGCAAGGGTAGGCGAAAGTTACATTGGGCAATATCCAATGGATCTACCACAACCGGAAAGTACGACGGGAGAAATGATCAGAAATAAAAGTGGCGAAGAATAGCGAATTTCATATGGAACCATGACAAAGTACAACGATCATTTCCTCACAGTCAGAAAATTTCAACACTTTCGAGAAAGGAACTCAATACATCCACGAACTTTTATTGATCAATTGCGAGTCGCGTGAAATTTTTCGAATTAATGACAAAAAATAATTAATGCTTAGATATACCATACAGTGACTGAGAGTTGATTAAATTATGCGCGGTGAAGCTACCATTGAAATACCAGCAATTGTTAGTATGTCGCGGAGGCAATGACGTAGAAGCATTTAAAGGAATTTTAAGGAAACGAGAGTTTATATTTTCGGAAGATGACGCAAGAAAAAGACGAAACGCACATGAAAACGAAAGCAAAAAGCAGTGCAATCCACAAGACACAGTATGAAGAAACAATAATTACGAACCACGTGATAACTTCGCACCAAGAAACGACAATAGATTTCAACAAAGAACCGGTTATGGATTTAGAACAGAATATGGCAATAACTATAATTCACCCAGGAACGGCAACAACTATTACAGAGGGAATAACGACAACTGGAACGGGGACTGGAGAGCTAATAGACCGACAAATTATCAACAAAGAAACCACTATCAACAAGCTGAACAAGAAAAGCGTATACAGATAGAAGACGTGGAGGTAAGACCACCAAACCCCAATGAAAGTTCAATTTGACAGCTAAGCGCCCATGCCACAGAAAATGACGCACCGACCCAGGATAATTACAGAACCTTGAACAGAGAAGTAAATACCTTATCACGAGAACAGAGGAAGTAAGAAACCAAACCGCAGGGACCAGATGAAAACGAGGACAGGAAAATAACAATATAGTGTTGGGACGAAATTAATTGGGAGAATACTGATGAGGATGATGAATTACCAGAGCCATGCACAACGAATGTAGGAGGAAAGGACGAAGTAATGAGTATTGCAGAGCTATATGAGATGGAAACCAGGGAAAGCGAATTCAGTGAGGATATTGCGCAGTCTACAGAAGTTGAAAACAAGTTACGAGTGGGCACACAACCCAACGTATATTATGAAGGAAGTTCTGAAGCGATAATTAGAGCATTTAGGTGCGATTATGTGGAAGTAGCGACGAAGAAGGAGAAGATAGACGAGGATAAGGAAAAATTGTAGGATGTAGAAGAAAGCATAAATGAAGGAAGAAGTAGAGAAGAGGAAATAAAAGAGAGAGAGAAGTAGAAGTCGAAGCTTATCCTACAGAAAGTTCGAATTCACAAGGGAAATTCCTAAAAAGACTCATGTATGATTCAGTGGAGGATTCGTTGATGCAAGAAGAAGAAGAAGAACAGAAGCAACCCTTTCAAATTCAACCAATTGTGAAGTCCATGGTAAAACAGATCCCAGTCAATATTGTAATTGATAGTGGATGTGAACTGACTTCGATCTCAGAAAATTTATTCATGCAGTGTAATGGCAATGAGGAATTGCCAGTTGTGAAAACACTTAAGATTAAAGTAAGAGGTCCTTTTAGAAACAATGCTGTGGAAGTTACGATACAAACAAGGTTAACTCTTTCGTCCCAAGGTCAAAAGATCGAAGTCAACTTCGTGATTATACCTACAATAACTGTAGATTAGATTATAGGTGTAGATTTTTGAAATGAGAGACGAGCGATAATAGATATGGGGAAAGGTAGCGTAACATTCGGAAATGTCACACTCCTCTTTTAGCAAAAGCTAAAATTAGAAGAAATACAACAATTAAGAACAATGCGAGATAAAGAGGATGAAGAACTAGAATGGCATGCACAAAAGGGGGAATCGCCTCAACTCTTGTTATAAATCCAGAAAGAAATCGACGAAAATTTGCAAGAAGTTCAAGGTACATTGGAACACTGGGAAAGAGAATTAGAGGGTATTTTACGAGATAAAGCAGAGGTATTTATACCTAAGACTGGCAGTATTAAACACTTTCAGTACAAGTTTGAAGTAAAACAGCACAAACCATTTAGAGTGCCACTGAATGCAATCCCATTAAGCTATAGTAATAAAGTATTCCAGGAGATATTTAAAATGTTAGATGATGATATTATTGAACCAGCTATCTCCACATATAACAGACCGCTCCATAGTGTACAATTAAGAGATGGGAGCATCAGGTTAGTGCTTGATTCCAGACAGATCAACACAATGATAATCAATGAGACAGATCGCCCAGAAAATTTACGGGAATTGTTACAAAACTTACACGGTGCTATGACATTTTCATCAATTGCTTTACGGAGTAGTTTCAGGCAAATAGAATTGGCCCCAGAATGTAGAAAATTTACAGCATTTATAATATTCGGTAGATGTTACCAATTTAAACGATTGCGATTTGGTTTAAACATATCATCAGAAGCGTTTATTAGGGTATTTGACACTACACTCAGTCCTGATATTTTACAAAAAGTTACATGTTATGTTGGTGATGTGACTATAGCAAAACCCTCTTGGAAACATCACGACGACACATTAAATCAGTTTTTACAGATCATGAAAGAGCATGGGGTTACAGTAAATATAACAAAATCCAATATTTGGAAGGCGACAGGTCGAATTTCTAGGACACATAAATTCAGAGAAAGGGTTAAAGCCCGACCCAGAAAAACTAACAGCAATCAAAGAATTCTGTACTACATATAATAAGAAAACTCTCAGAGGAATTCTAGGTCTCACGGGATTCTATAAACAATTTATTTGGATCGACTCTCTCGCAACACCACGCCTATGTGCATTGGCTGGAAAAAAACACGCCATGGGTATGGGATCAGCAAGCCAATGAAGAATTTTTAAAAGTGGAAAACGCACTAACAACAGCACCGATGTCAGCACATCCTGATCTAACACAAAAGTTTTGTATGGCCACTGATAGCGCGAAAATAGGTTTAGGAGTTGTTTTATTCTAAGAATACGGACAGGCAGGGCTAAGATCATACAGAATAATTGCATTTGCCCGGTGTGTACTCACAAAGCGCGAGAAAAACTTTTCAGTCACGGAGCTGGAAGGACTGGCCGTTGTATGGGACTTCCAACGTTTTCAATAATTCCTATTCGGAAGAAAACCAAAAGTATACACTGACCACAAAGCATTAAATTTCTGTTACCGCCAAACTAACTCATGGGAGGTTAGACAGATGAATGCTAATACTACAAAGTTTGACTTCATTATTACACACATAGCAGCGAATGTATTAGCAGATGCTTTATCACAATGTCCACAGGGTGCATCTAATAACGTAGGTGTGGAAGCAGCAGAAGACCAGTTTACATAGTACTATATGAAACAAGTACCTTTCGAAAACTACATTACAACAGCACTGAAAACCATAGGAAAAGAACAGGACAAGGATCCCGAAATACAAAGAATCAAACACAAGTGGAGAAGTAAGGATTTTCCAGACATTCGACAGCAGTATCACCTAAAAAAATAATTTTTTAGTTTTTAGACGAAATGTTGCAACGAATGAATGATTAATTTATGTCCCAGATGAACTAATTAATAAGTACATATGGTACACGCATTTAAGTAATGGCCACTTTGGACCAAAGAAATGCTTTTTAAAAATAAAAAAAAGAATCCAATTTTCTAATACGGAAAGACGAATTAGAACCGTATTAGCCAATGCAAAAAACATGTCACTTTCCAAACCAAAGCACCCATGTTTCCAAAATTGAAACTAATAGCTCCAACGAATTTGATGGGGCCCCTTCCACGCACAACAAATGGACATATTTCCATATTTGTCGCTTTGGAACTAACCACTAAATACGTTACCTTGACACCATTAAAACGGGCAACAGGTCTTGCTATAAGTAAAGCATTTAGACAAGATTTCCGCAGACATGTAGGTTGAGTGGAACGAATAATTTCGGATAATGGCCCACAATACAAATCAATGTAATGGCAGAATACATTAAAACAACACAAAATAAAACCCATCTATATACACTCCTGGAAATTGAAATAAGAACACCGTGAATTCATTGTCCCAGGAAGGGGAAACTTTTTTGACACATTCCTGGGGTCAGATACATCACATGATCACACTGACAGAACCACAGGCACATAGACACAGGCAACAGAGCATGCGCAATGTCGGCACTAGTACAGTGTATATCCACCTTTCGCAGCAATGCAGGCTGCTATTCTCCCATGGAGACGATCGTAGAGATGCTGGATGTAGTCGTGTGGAACGGCTTGCCATGCCATTTCCACCTGGCGCCTCAGTTGGACCAGCGTTCGTGCTGGACGTGCAGACCGCGTGAGACGACCCTTCATCCAATCCAAAACATCCTCAATGGGGGACAGATCTGGAGATCTTGCTGGCCAGGGTAGTTGACTTACACCTTCTAGAGCACGTTGGGTGGCACGGGATACATGCGGACGTGCATTGTCCTGTTGGAACAGCAAGTTCACTTGCCGGTCTAGGAATGGTAGAACGATGGGTTCGATGACGGTTTGGATGTACCGTGCACTATTCAGTGTCCCCTCGACGATCACCAGAGGTGTACGGCCAGTGTAGGAGATCGATCCCCACACCATGATGCCGGGTGTTGGCCCTGTGTGCCTCGGTCGTATGCAGTCCTGATTGTGGCGCTCACCTGCACGGCGCCAAACACACATACGACCATCATTGGCACCAAGGCAGAAGCGACTCTCATCGCTTAAGACGACACGTCTCCATTCGTCCCTCCTTTCACGCCTGTCGCGACACCACTGGAGGCGGGCTGCACGATGTTGGGGCGTGAGCGGAAGACGGCCTAACGGTGTGCGGGACCTTAGCCCAGCTTCATGGAGACAGTTGCGAATGGTCCTCGCCGATACCCCAGGAGCAACAGTGTCCCTAATTTGCTGGGAAGTGGCGGTGCGGTCCCCTACGGCACTGCGTAGGATCCTACGGTCTTGGCGTGCATCCGTGCGTCGCTGCGGTCCGGTCCCAGGTCGACGGGCACGTGCACCTTCCGCCGACCACTGGCGACAACATCGATGTACTGTAGAGACCTCACGCCCCACGTGTTGAGCAATACGACGGTACGTCCACCCGGCCTCCCGCATGCCCACTATACGCCCTCGCTCAAAGTCCGTCAACTGCACATACGGTTCACGTCCACGCTGTCGCGGCATGCTACCAGTGTTAAAGACTGCGATGGATCTCCGTATGCCACGGCAAACTGGCTGACACTGACGGCGGCGGTGCACAAATGCTGCGCAGCTAGCGCCATTCGACGGCCAACACCGCGGTTCCTGGTGTGTCCGCTGTGCCGTGTGTGTGATCATTGCTTGTACAGCCCTCTCGCAGTGTCCGGAGCAAGTATGGTGGGTCTGACACACCGGTGTCAATGTGTTCTTTTTTCCATTTCCAGGAGTGTATCTAAGTACACACCTAGCGTAAATCCAGCAGGACAATCTATGAAAGATATAGGCACTTTATGCCGATTATATGCAGGCAAAAGACACAACACTTGGGATGTATACCTTAAAGATTTTCAAGAAGTAATAAATGAAATGCCATATAGCACTACACTAGTACCTCTAATTACTGTACTTAAAAATATTGAACGCCCAAACATAACCAGAGAAAATGTAAGAATTCCTATTGTACCATGTACACAGCACAAACAAGTGATAGCAACAGCACTCTCCAACATCAGAAAGGCAGCCATTAAAACAAAAGAAAGAGGAGATAGAACAGCAATTAAAAGAACATTATCAGTAGGCCAGAAAGTATTTGTAAAAACACACAATGCTTCCAGCAAACAGAAACACCAAATACATAAGTTTTACGCAGCATACAAAAGACTGGTAATAATTAGCTGAATTGCTCATGATAATGCTGTGGAACTAATGAACCCAAAAAAGGCAAAACTTTAGGACTTCACCATGTGAGCCATATCAAAAAGCTTGAAAATTAATTTTATTACTGGTAAATAATCAGCACAATATTTCAAGTTTATGTTGCAGATAAGATCGCCAGGAGAAAGAAGAATGAAGAGAGAGGAAGGTGGGAAAAATAAAGTAGTTTCAATAAAAACAAAAACAAAAATAACACCAACAGTACCATAGATTAAGGTGAAGGGATAAAGCATAGATAGTCTAACAGCATGAAATACTAAAATGCTATACAATATGATACTACACAAAAATAAAAAACCAATTTGAGGATTCTTGTTGAAGTTAAGACTCAAAATATCTTAGAATTGTAACATGGAAAGGGCGCCAAAATTTGTAAAGCGTTTTAAAAGGGTGTAAAACAATGTAGGTGCTAGACATATGTTAGATGGTTATAAGTAAAACTTTTTGTAAGAACCATTGTAAAAAACTCCAGCAAGAACCAGATGCAACAACTCACAAGTTCCAGCAAGAACCAGATGCAACAACCCACAAGTTCCAGCAAGAACCAGATGCAATGACCCAGAAGTTGCAATGAGAGAAGTATCAATAAAGAAAAGGACGTAATTAGCAGGACACGATTCCTACTAGGCAGAAGCGCCTAGAGAAGGGAAAGGACAGCAAGACCAACAAAGGGCACTTATTTCCGAACTCGGCTGTAAATCTACTGAACCCTGCAGGGACACGACACAGAAGGTCTAGGGTCCTGGGACGCCACGACTCAGCATAGCGAGCAAAAAACGTCCCGACGAGAAGACGGCTTGGGCAAGCCACCACTGGCCAAAAATATGTGTAAAAGTAACACTACTACTATTAAACAACACTGTAGCACGAAACTGAAGAAAACTTCCACAAAGTAGAAACGACTCATCCAAACAATTCATCAAACTGTTACTAAGAGGAGAATTTCAAAGCGACTAGCTATCAATAAATACTCCAATATCCTGCCCAGAGAAGAACCAAGAATCAAGTAGGAAGCAGAGAAAAAGCAGGAAGAACAGAAGATGAAGAATCGCAAGATTGGGACTAAGAAAGAAGATGGGTGAAGAATAGACGACATACCTTTTCAAATACCTATCCTATTGTAAACTAGCCGTCTGCAAAGTATTACAACGAAAACCAACCGCTTTCAGCGACACATAACGATGACTTTCACGCATACAAAGCCAGTAAACCACGAGATATCACACTCACAGCTCCATTCCATTATGGGACCTCCACAACAGCAATACACAGTTGCAAAAGCAACAAGGATGACGAACGAGGCTGTACATCAAATACTTGGCCACATCCATCTCGCTCAAGTCCATCAACTTCGAGCAAAAAAATTCATCAACCTAATGTATAAACTTTCACAGGATCGTGAAAGTTCGTGAAATCATGTGATGCAGGAATTGTGCAAAAGACACGTGTGAAAAACTAAATAAGTAAAGCATACCAGAAAGCTAATAAGCTACAAAATAACAGTCATTAACTATGGACTTAAGCAAAAATAGACTATTGATAAAAATAAGTCTTTAGTTCTGAAATGGACGGTGTATAAAGAACAAAAGTCAGGCATAATAAATAGTAAAACTATATGCTACTTATTTTCTCCTCATAAAAATAAAAGAATAACTATATTTTACTTATTTTCTCCCTATAAGAACAAAGAACAAAAAATTATCTTGTTGGATATTTTCCACTTTTTTACATTTGTACCATTTGTTTGGATAATATCTGAATACTTATATATGTATATTTTTCTGTCAAAGCAATTCTCGGAAATAATTCTTATTTGTTAGTGTAAGAATGTTGAAATGAATGTCTTGAAACAAAAACATTTTTTGAATTATGGCCAAAGTATTCACAGTATTTACTTCTATATGATATTTAGAAAATGTGTTAGGAATAGGTTTTACTTAATTACTACATTTATAGAAAAAACATATTTCTAAGAAAGTCGATGTGAAAGACTCTTCACTTACGATAGCAAACTTCTTAAAAAAACCAACTTCACACTTAAATAAAGAACGAAAATAATTCAAAATAAATAATAGTGTAAAAATATTCTTCTCTTGTCATATTTGAGAATAGTGTGGAAGAATATAAATTAGTAATACAAACTAGCATAGAACTAGAATAACATAGCTCAACAGTAGGCAACAAAATTTAGATATAGGAATAATTTTTGACTGACTTAGACAACGATTCAATCATTGCCTAACTTCAGTGCAAAAATTAACTTCGAAGGGTGGTGATATGTAAGGAGTCAGGCAAGTACAACACCTTCCATGAAAACACTGACATGATTGCAAATCTGGCAGTATGTCATAGCTCCAAATAAATCGTGGCATTAAATTAACCAAAGTAATATGATCAACGACTGAGCAAATGGAATATCACGGACTAACACAATACCGCCTAAATGCATGTCATACCTTCCCACCGTGAAACAGACGCAGTTCCGTGGGGAGAAACGAGAACAGATAACAAGAGCAGGGCCGTGTAAGCTAGAAGGCCCTATGATAAGGGATGGACACCCACATCGCCAGACGATCGCCCCCAGCCCATGTTAAAAGATAGAGCCCCCCAGAAGAACAGTGTAGATCTTACAACAACACTAAAAGGGCCACGCTAGCTGCAAGTTTTAGCGTGAGATTATACGCGTGTCTCTTTCATTGCAAACATTAATACCATTGCCTCACCAGGAAAAGTATAACGTTTCTCATTCGATAGACAGAATTTTTGTAGGCAGAGCTTAAGGTTAACATTGAGACCCTGATTGGTCTGTTGAAAACACAGAAAAATACCTCTTTCTTAAACCCACTTCAGTAAATTGTAGTAAGGAGAAGTTAGAGAGTTGATACCAAGACAGCAAGGTGTGTGGAGCTGCGTCGCCCGCCGCCGCAGACGCTGCCTAACCACCGACAAGGTAATGAACGCACGCGATCCCTGCTGAAGAGCACATAAGACTTCAATCAGAACTACAGAAGTCTCATCTGTTACATCCCTTTTTACGTAATACTAGTGTCGATCGCCAATTAAACCTCATGGTATTCACATTATCTACTTGAAGTTAAAATCTGAAACGACATGATTTTTCGGTTGTATAATTATTGAGAAGCAACATCAGCCACTGTAATTTACGACAAATTAAATAAGTAATTTAAGATAATTGAGGGTCACTGTAGACTACTTTTGATAGTTTTCTCTTTTATGAAACTTAATCTAATCCTAGGTTATAGATGTGATATGGCATAGGTCATCCTTCAATCCATTATAGAACTTGGAAACCCATTCAGGGAATATTCGTTCACATTTTTGTTGAACGTAGTTGGTTTTTATCATCCTGTATTAAAATATTACCTTTAATCTTAGCGTAATTTATAAACAATGTTTTGTGAGTAGAATAAAAATTCCAGTGGTAAACTTAACTGCTTTTGGGACGTTATTTTACCAGCTAACTAAAAATAGGAAAGCCTTGAACTCCTTCTTCTAAATTTAGGTTGTGTTAAGATTCTTTTACAGGGAGTGCAGTGGAGCTGACGCTGATATCATTAAGTATTTGATTTTATCATCGCTAGTCTCAATGAACTCTTCTGAGCTCTACCACCAACAGGACCCAGGTTAAAACTAGTTAATTCCCTAAAAAATACGCTCATAGCGTCGCTGCGCGAAACTGGTGGGGAACGGCTTAGAACTAACAGACACCATGCAGAATGTTAGAATGAAACCTGTTGCAAATATGCGAACAACACGCATACAAATTCCTGTTCAGAATTACTTTGCGACTCTGTTATCGAAGCAGATAGTCCAGCATAAGCGTGAGAGAATCATCGTGATATATGGAAATGAGCGTTTGACGTCATTGGCCGAGAGCCTACTTGTGAGGAAGGTCCGGACACCTTGGTGCAGGTCTTATTACATTCGACGCCACATTGGGCAACATGCGCGCCGGATGGGGATGAAATAATGATGATAACAGCACACACCCAGT
Source organism: Schistocerca gregaria (assembly GCF_023897955.1). Lineage (NCBI taxonomy): Eukaryota > Metazoa > Arthropoda > Insecta > Orthoptera > Acrididae > Schistocerca > Schistocerca gregaria. Next base: position 577,120,016 of record NC_064922.1, read on the forward strand.
CCATGAGCGGAGAAAATCCCCGACCCAGACGGGAATCGATCCCGGGTCCGTAGGACGGCAATCGGTCACGTTGACCACTCAGCTATCGGGGCGGGCATCGTAATATATATTTGAAAATGTTGCAAATAAAAATACAGATGTGGTTTAATTATGGCCGCAACTATTATAAGGTTCCGCACTTGTAATGTTTCACTCTCAAATTTTAAAACGGAAAATTGAGGTTCACTGAGTGCAACTGTGGCTAAGCTATAAAAATTTATATCATGGTAAGGTGAATACAATATTACGTGGAAACCTGCTTGAGCTGACTGTTGTCATGATATGTGTCGCAAATGTCTACGACGAGACAAATAGCTCCTCCGGATGAGTGTTTAATTGAAAGTTATGCAACAGATTTATTAACGTTATATGCTAATTTTAGCCCTTAACTTGTGATATTCAGACATTCTCATTTGAAACCACTTACTGAGAAAGGGTTTGCAAGATACGGAATTGAAGCATGACCTACGTAAACCCAGGAATTATTACAAAATTAGATTTGCGAAATTAAAGGAAGAAACATCCCATAAAATTAACTAGAACATGATGAATTATTAATTACAATGAAATTAAGTTACAGAAAACTATGGTCGGTAGAGTTAGCTAATTGGGTAGTTAGATTTTGCTCACATTGACTTACTAATATGACTGATTTAACAGAACGTAGGTACAACTAGTAACAATGATCGTATATGTCTCTGTGAGAATAATGAAACTACACATGCCACTCTACTATTTCTATTCTTGGAAGCCTTATTTAATGGCAATGACAGCTTCCTAACATGAACATGTCCCAAGCCGCCAATGCTCTGAGATAATCTCACTATACTAGTCTATAGTACACAGTGACAATTATTAAACTATAGCCGGCCGCGGTGGTCTCGAGGTTCTAGGCTCGCAGTCCGGAACCGTGTGACTGCTACGGTCGCAGGTTCGAATCCTGCCTCGGGCATGGGTGTGTGTGATGTCCTTAGGTCAGTTAGGTTTGAGTAGTTCTAAGTTCTAGGGGACTAATGACCACAGCAGTTGAGTCCCATAGTGCTCAGAGCCATTTGAACCATTTTTTTTATTAAACTATATGAAAAACATACAGTAGTTAAGAAATACGGCATGGACACACTTTATTGGACATGTAAACGTCATTACTCATATTCGGATCTAGGTTATGACATGTTCGATATGCCTGCCGTCATTGGCGATGGTTGGCGTAGACCAATAGCGAAATTGCATGACCTGCTGAAGTGTCGGAACATTGATCTACATCTACATCTATACTCCGCTAGCCACCTGACGGTGTGTGGCGGAGGGTACCCTGAGTACATCTATCGTTTCTCCCTTGTATTCCAGTCTCGTATTGTTCGTGGAAAGAAGGACTGTCGGTATGCTTCTGTGTGGGCTCTAATCTCTCTGATTTTATCCTCGTGGTCTCTTCACGAGATATACGTAGGAGGGAGCAATATACTGCTTGACTCTCAGGTGAAGGTATGTTCTCGAATCTTTAACAAAAGCCCGTACCGAGCTACTGAGCGTCTCTCCTGCAGAGTCTTCCACTGGAGTTTATCTATCATCTCCATAACGCTTTCGCGATTACTAAATGATCCTGTAACGAGGAGCGCTGCTCTCCGTTGGATCTTCTCTGTCTCTTCTATCAACCCTATCTGGTACGGATCCAACACTGCTGAGCAGTATTCAAGCAGTGGGCGAACAAGCGTACTGTAACCTACTTCCTTTGTTTTCGGATTGCATTTCCTTAGGATTCTTCCAATGAATCTCAGTCTGGCATCTTCTTTACCGACGATCAACTTTATATGATCATTCCATTTTAAATCACTCCTAATGAGTACTCCCAGATAATTTATGGAATTAACTGCTTCCAGTTGCTGACCTGCTATTTTGTAGCTAAATGATAAGGGATCTATCTTTCTATGTATTCGCAGCACATTTCACTTGTCTACATTGAGATTAAATTGCCATTCCCTGCACCATGCGTCAATTCGCTGCAGATCCTCCTGCACTTCAGTACAATTTTTCATTGTTACAACCTCTCGATACACCACAGCATCATCTGCAAAAAGCCTTAGTTAACTTCCGATGTCATCCACCAGGTCATTGATGCTGCTGATGACCTCCTGAATGGCTATTTTCAGCTCAGCAACGGTTGTGGGGATATTGCTGTGCACCTTGTCTTAATATAGTCCCACAAAAAGGAGTGGTATGTCTTCAGATCCGTAGGATATCGCGACCAATCGAGGCCCATGCCAGTGGCCGCTCGGTACCATAGAGCTAGAATACGATCTCCCAAAGTGCTCCTCCAGGACATCAAACATTCCCTACTTCGATGGGGTCGCGCTCTGTCTTGCATCAACAACATCTTGGCGAAATCAGAGCCACTCTGGATAACGGAGATGAGATCATCTTCCTTAACCTTCACGTATCGTTCGGTAGTCACTTTACCATCAATGAATATCGCACCGATTATTCCATGACTGCATATTGCACGACACGTAGTCACCCGTTGAGGGCAAAGAGTCTTTTCGATCGTGAAATGCGGATTCACAGTATTCCAAACCCGCCAACTTTGCTCATTGACAAACCCATCCAAATGAAAGTTGGCTTCGTCGCTAAGCCAAAATATACTGCTTGTACTAATTCCTATCACTCTCTGCGGCCAACGGTCCAGTTTGAACCGTTCAGAAGTTATGACGATTTTATTTTGTATGGTTCAGTAATTTTTAAGCTACGTTGTGCAAGACGCGACAGTTCTCTGCGACTGCGGCGCTGCCCCCTCCTCTTTTCCCACCCTGGCAGACGGCGACACAGCAAAATCACGACAGTAGGCGTCGCTGTTTCCCAAGCCCTGGTCGGCGTCGCCGGATTAAAATAAATAAGAAAAATAAGAATTCCGATTTTCTTGCTGTAAAATATACTGTATGTTAATGGAACAAAGTTACATCGGCTCCCAGAGTGAGTTTTTCGATAAAGATTCTCCTTTTACTTTAAAAAATTGAAAAATATCTCTTCCGGTTCTGCGTGTTTTTTCGCTGTATATTACTTCTCTATCGATTGTGAGGAAAGTAAAAGGCACAAAAATTGATGTTTGCGTATCTTACAGTTTCACATCACACCTTGATAATGAGGTGTCTATTTTTGCGATATTCGTCACAGTTATTCCGATGCTTAATTTACAAGTAACCTACTGCATAAAATTTTAATTGTGTACAGTGAAAAATGTGGTCGCTGGCTACTTTGCGTACGGTTGACGTTAGGTCATACATCGTTCCCGATGAAAAGAAGGTAACATATCGAAATTATTTTTAAAGTTGAGATCAGAATGATATCGATCTCCGTTTCCGAGATTTGGGCTCATATATCTCCGGGAGCGTCAAGACTAGCCGCCAGTTCTGTCGACGCTCAACGTGAATCATGTGGTCTTCACACGATAGAGAATGCATTTGTTTTGTTTCGCTGACAGATTTGGACCTAATGATACCATTTTATGTCATATACTTCTCCGGTATGAGTTACTAATATTTCTCCATATGCTCTTGACAATTGTCTCATTTCCTAACAAAGTAGTAAAGGAGATTTGCTATTTGGGAAGCAATGTAACTCATGATGGTCTTAGTAGAGAGGATATAAAATGTAGACTGGCAATGGCAAGGAAACCGTTTCTCAAGAAGAGAAATTTGTTAACATCGAGTATAGATTTAAGTTTGAGGAAGTCTTTTCTGAAATTGTTTGTATGGATCGTAGCCATGTATGGAAGTGAAACATGGACGATAAATAGTTTGGATAAGATGAGAATAGAAGCTTTCGAAATGTGGTGCTACAGAAAAATGCTGAAGATTAGATGGGTAGATCACATAACTGATGAGGAGGTATTGAATAAAATTGGGGAGAAGAGGAGTTTGTGGCACAGCTTGACAAGAAGAAGGGACCGCTTCGTAGGACATGTTATGAGGCATCAAGGGATCACAAATTTAGCATTGGGGGGCCGCGTGGAGGGTAAAAATCCTAGATGGAGACCAAGAGATGAATACACTAATCGGATTCGGAAGGATGTAGGTTGCAGCAAGTACTGGTAGACGAAGAAGCTTGCACAGGTTAGAGTAGCATGGAGAGCTACATCAAACCAGGACTGAAGACCACAACAACAACAACAAAAGCTTCCAAAATCTATGGTAATATATACTACAAAAATAAGTTCAGAGTTAAACCTGAAAAACTGCAAGCCAATTCTTCTTTTGAAGTTTCACTACATACAGATTAAATTTGAGTTAAAGCGGTGAAAATTGAATAAATGTATTTTTACTCTAATAATAAGTTAATAACAGTAACGCTAGAGGCGATATGATTCCTTTTTTCTCTTCTGAATCTTAATGAACTAGGTGCATGCAGTATTAATAATTTCTTTGGGTGGTCTTTTCGAGTTAAGTTGCTCACAATCTTGAGAAGCTATAAACGCTGTCCTCGTCGCAAACAGAATGGCTACCTGCTTGCTCTGGAAGACGGAATTCTGAGAACTGCACACTCACTGGAAACAGGTAGATGCAGCGAGCCACCCACGTTGTCTATGTGACCGGCTAACAACTGAGACGCTGGGACTCTTGTGAACAATACGACGAGTCGAAAAAGTAATTGAAAAGGTGCTCTGCTGGCACGACTGCGCGGTTATGTGGCTTTCGCCCACTAGAGCAGTGCTGACCGGTAAGGCTTCTCTGCGGATCGAGTGATTCTAAGAACGAGAAGCGGTAGCTGGGGTTATATCAAAACATAGCGTTCAGTAGATAGACATTTCCTGGCTGCCCGTTAGTACATCACATTCTTCCTGAAATTTTGTCGCTTGGTAGGAGGCCGACTGACCGACGCCTAAGAATAGAGCTATATTTTCTCTCTTGGTTTCCCACCGTCGGAGAAAACCGCGGCGTTTGACCTAAAGGGTGTACGTTGCCAGAACTGTTATCATGCATCAGTGACCTAGTGTTTGTTAGAGAGGGGGCGAAAGGTTAACTCGCTGAAGTCGTCGTTTTTCTCAGCTTGTGGAGGGAGATTTGCAACCAGTGAACTATTACGTCATTGGTTGGAAATTTTCGTAACGGTTTTGTATTACTGGACAGAGTTACTAGGTACGAAACAGAAGAGGTAACAGACTTGGTCCTCCGTTTTTAACGGCACTCAGTTTTGGGACTCCAATTTAGGAAGCACTATGATTCGAGATTCTTGACTGGACTCACTATTACTGCAGATGGGGAAGTGGACTCCACTCTCTGGCTCTGGACACTGAAGGCGGCTTTCGTCTTAAGAAGCTACTTTGTTGGAGTCTGATGTTCGAGTGTGTTGCACAGCATTACTGTGTGCACTCTTGGTGGCAGCTAGCCGCGCCATCAGGAGTCCGGTCATATGCAGGGTAAAGGTACGTTGTCCAAGAAGCGACGCACACTAGCGACTGCGACGGGTCGTTACGTGACGTCAGCATGCGCAATTCGAGTTTGGGATGCGACGCGCGACTGTTGCGGCAGCTGCCGCAGCACTGCAGCAGTCAGCAGTGTTGCGACGGAAGTCGGACGACACAAGGACGTACGACTCCCAGAAAGATGTCAAGCCAGTCAAGAAAAATGAAATGAGCCACTCACAGGATGTGATGCTCTGTGAGCTGGTCTCGCAACATCCTTGCCTTTACGATTTGAAGCACCCTAAATATAGGGACACTTTCTTCAGAGATAGAATTTGTGAAGAATTTGGTGCACAGTTGAAACTGGCAGGTGAGTGAAATATATAGTATTTTCCCATTAATGCTGATTTTTCAGTCCTGTTATGAAAATCAGTATAATCGATGCAGATGTAGAATTAGAATGATGAAAATGAACTTGCAGGTCAATTTTCGCATTTCTCTTTTTTTGACAGGTGGCATTCGCATCCATACTTATCGCATGATCTACTGTGAAGCGCCAATGCGATACTCATTGGAAGTAATACTCAAACCCAGTGTCGCTATGACTTACCTACTACATCACATAAAAAATATAATTGGTGGCAAGGCGATATTAAACTAATTTTAACGTTTTTTCGCTCTGTTGAAAACGTAAATTTTTGACATTTGTTGGTTTTGTTAGGACGTATACTTCTACTTGGGTGTCCTCGTCCAGGTTCAGATGAAAATAATGGAGGTGAGTAATTTATCCTCTTCCCAAGAATGAGAAGAAAATATATTGAAGGCAGCATATCTTTACTTTTAAGAAACCTACATTTAGTGCCATTTTAAATGAAATTGTCAAGAGCATATGGAGAAATATTAGTCCACATCTGCCCCTGGAAATGTCTTACAATTTAACACCTGGTTCCTAAATCTCTGTCTTACCATTATATAATCTATCTGACACCTTTTAGTACCTCCGGAATTCTTCCATCTGTACAACCTTTTTTTATGATTCATGAACCAATATTAAGTTATGCACTTTACAAAATTCTACCAGACGGCTTCCTCTTTCATTTCTTACCCCTATTCCATACTCGCCTACTACGTTTTCTTCTCACCCCTTCCCTACTCTCGAATTCCAGTCAAACATGACTATTAAATTTTTGTCTCCCTTCACTACCTCAATAATTGCTTTTACCTCACCATACATTTCATCAATTTCTTCATCATCTGCAGAGCTAGTCGCCATATAAACTTGTACTACTGTAGCAGGCGTGGGCTTTGTGTCTATCTTGGTCACAATAATGCGTTCACTATGCTGTTTGTAGTAGCTTACCCGTGCTCCTATTTTGTTATTCATTGTTAAACCTACTTCTACATTACCCCTATTTGATTTTGTATTTATAACCCTGTGTTGACCTGACCAGAAGTCTTGTTCCTCCTGCCGCCGAACTTCACTAATTCCCACTATATCTAACTTTAACCTATGCATTTTCCCTTTTTAAATTTTCTAACCTGCTGGCCCGATTAAGGGCTCTGACATTCCACGCTCCGATCCGTAGAACGCCAGGTTTCTTTCTCCTGACAACGACGTCCTCTCGAGTAGTCCCCGCCCGGAGATCTGAATGGGGGACTATTTTACCTCCGGAATATTTTACCCAAGTGGACGCCATCATCATTTAACCGTACAGTAAAGCTGCATGCCCTCGGTAAAAATTACAGCTGTAGTATCCCCTTGCTTTCAGCCGTTCGCAGTACCAGCAGAGCAAGGCCGCCTTGGTTAGTGTTACTAGGCCAAATCAGTCAATCATCCAGACTGTTGCTCCTGCAACAACTGAAAAGGCTGTTGCCCCTCTTCACGAACCACATGTTTTTCTGGCCTCTCAACAGATACCCCTCCGTTGTGGCGGCACCTACGGTACGGTCATCAGTATCGCTGAGGCACGCAAGCCTCTCCACCAACGGCAAGGTCCATGGTTCATGGGGGGGGGGGGGGGGGGGGGCTGAACTCTCTTACTGTTGTTTGTTCATGTATATGCTTTGTTGGATGACGAAGTGAAGTGAGAAAGGTTCCTATCTCTGAAGTGGATATAAGTACGAACACTGGGAGTGTTGGCAGTCTCGCAGCAGAGTAGAGCTTACATTCCAATGCCACTGCCAGCCTTAAAGACTGTCGTCATAAGTATTACAATTTGGCCAGCCGACAAGTACAGAATAACGTCCACTCAGGGAAGTATAAGGGCTGCAACAGAGGGTTTAGATCCCATTTCCAGAGAGTTGGACCACACTCGATTAATTTAGATTTCTCACCGGAAACTGTAATCATGAGTTATATCAGGAACGGAAGATCTAAACGCATGACGAAGGCTGCGTACGGGAAATTCCTGTACTCAGAAATACTGCAAGTTAAGATATATCAGGAGCGCAGTTTCGACTCCCAGCTACCAACAGCACTACGACCACAGTAAGCGTTTCTACCTCTGTGTTGTATTGTCACGAAAATCCGGGCTGACATCCATTCGTCAGATGACTCCTTCATTCGAAACAGCAGCCAACTCAGACTGCTGCACTTAACCAGTGTGAGCTGCCGTCCACTCCTTTGCTCCTGTGAAGACTTGGAGCCTTCTAACACCTGTTTACTGATTATGTCTGTCGCACTGTCAATCGGCCACTGTGCCCGAGAGGCACACAACTGCTACTGCCCCACCCCCATCTAGAATGTGTAAGCAATCCACTGTTACAAAAGCAATGGCAAAACTCTGCATAAACAGTTTCCCCCTTTGCGAGGCACTTAGAACTTACAGGAGCATATCAGGTCAACGGCAGTGCTCTAATCTACTGTGTTGCTAAGCTGTTGGGCATCGCTGGCAGATGAGTAATCTCTGCCACCAGCTCACCAGCTTGGCCAGCTACCTTAATCTGCATGCATATATGTTATGATAGTAGCTGCACTCATGCCAATGCCTTCGAGATTATAAGGTGATTGCATCGGCATATTCTAGTCCTGTGTGGCATTTGTGCTGCAGTCGCCACTGCCATTGACAAGATGATTCAGCGGTATACACAGACAGTAGATGTGTAAATAGTTAATGCTGTCTACAAAATAGTCAGAGAGCAATGTTCTTTGGGAGGGGTAGGACTAGGTCATAAAATTAACATCATCCACACAATAAATAAAATTTAATCTAAATAAACAAGCGCTGCGCAGAAGTAGTAAAATAATTTTACAGATACAAATGGAAAAAGATACTGAATTAGTTTCTTTTCCCTCTCATACATTATTCGAACACAGCACAGTACAAAATGTGAAGGTCTTCTGGATCTGGCCAAATGGCACAGTCACTGTCATGTCTAAAACATACAAATAAAATGCATTTAACAAACACAATAACCCATTCACAAAAAGAGGGAAATTGTTTTAAGTTTTTCCATATTGCACATTACATTGCCTGAAGCCTGATTAGTATTCGAAATATATTTTCAAGAGATTGGTAAGTAATTTAAATCCCAAAAATAATAACAAGGATAAGTGAAAACAGCTGTGCTTGTGTGTGACGGACATAGCTGCTAAATCTTAAATAGTTTCTTTGTCATTGAGCCTGCAGTGAAATATATATCTTGAAACTAAATTGTAAATAAGAATCCAGTACCACTGCTTAAAACATTTATGGATTATTACGACAGCTGCTTCGGAATATTTCTAATTTCAAGTACCTGCGTATTTAAAGTTTGAGAATTACAGTCTGCTATACTTCTATCCGAATTTTAGACTTAATTATTTTTATAAGTGAAGGATTTCGTGAATTATTCAGGTACAACTGAAATTACAGTCATAGTTTTGATTATCACAAACAACTATCTTGTAATTAACCTTTATATTTCTAAATTATGTAGGTAAGAGGAAGATTTATATCTACATTGCCCTGATGTAGATATCACATCTAGTATTATTGTATCTGGACATTGTTCTCGTTATATTTCACTTGAAATTCTAAAATATCGATTTCACATCGATTTGGTGTTGTTTTATACACTGTAGCTTAAAATTTTTATATAATATTTTAAATATTTCCTTTAATTTCTTGACACTCCACACCAAAGGTGTTTTATATTTATATAGTAACAGACTATGGTCAGAGGTGAGAATATCTTCCGGCATAAGATACACACACTTCAGTTACCATCAGATTTAATCACCTCTGTGCATAGTCTGTTACTACATTAATATAAAACACATACAGTAAGATATGTAATAATTTACAAAACTATACCAAAATATTAATCCACACTATGAAATAGCACAAAATCGACGTGAAATCGATATTTTAGAATTGTACATGAGATATAATGAGAACAGTCACCAGCTACAGCCAAACCAGAAGTTATATATAAATCAGGAATACATTGACGTAAGTCTCCCTTTACATACATTATTTAGAAATATAAAAACTAATTACAGCATAAAAAATTGTGTAATTCGTGATACTGAAAACTATTACTGTAATTTCAGTTGTACCTCAATAGCTCACGAAATTCTTCACCTATAAAAAACTAAGTCTAAACCTCCTATTGAGCTACAGACCGCTGTAATTCTCAAGCTTTGTATACGCAAATACTTGAAAATGAAAATCTTCTGAAAGAACTGTCATGATAATCAAACAATGTCTTAATTCCTGATACTGGAACCTTACTTACAAATCTTGGTTAGTTTGTGAGCAACAAGAAGTCCTGGTAAGCCTGTTACAAGCACAATATAAGTAGACTGATACCTCTAATATAAGGTGGTTATGAGGGAAGACTGATCAAATAAAATGAAGCAAAGTTAGACCGCCTAACAAGAGAGTTACAAGGATTTAACTTACAATAAAATCTTTAAGCCATTCACAATCACTAAGCAAGATCTGACCAGTTGTATCGCACAAAACTGTTCTACCGATCCACTTTCGTTCACAAACTAATACATGAACGTTTAGAGAAAATCATTTATTCCTGACACGCAATCACAATAAAAAATCAACTGGCAGAATACATTTAACATAAGACCATAAGTAATCTTCCTTTTTCAAGTCTGTTAGAAAAGGTAACAAACAATAAATAAAAGCTGACTGAAGCTCAATGGAGAACAAGTTCCAGCAAACGGCACTGGACAGAATGCAATGTATGTTAAATTCAGCTTCGTGCTACAACCTCACAGAAACGGACGATGTTTGGAAAAATGTTCGCCAGTTTCCGCTCTTTTGGTTGAACACAGGCTATCCTAAGTCGCCAGTGGTACACCAGTCTTCCTCTGGTCGTAACCTGTCACCCAGTGAGCCTTCCACCAGATGTACAGTTACCAACTTTGCCTCATGTCCACATGTTACCACCGGCCACACACACTGCTCAGCAGGCGCCCACTCATCTTCTATGCTTAGAGTGAAGATGATGCTCCATCTACCAACCGGAACCTTGCCTCTTGACCACCAGAACAATAACTGACCATACGAGCCAGTTATGTCTCTAACAGGCTTGTAACTCACTATGTGACCTGCGTTGCATGATATGCGAAGCCGTTACATGGTAACAATCAAAAAGTGTAATCCCATGTAATACATACTGTAGCCAACATGGCTAAATCTCCTCCATTGAAACCGAAACACCAGAAAAGGGGAGGGGACAAAATAATAAGTACTGAGACTAGTCTTAACGTGGCTTAGGTGTACTTGGTGTGTCTTAGCCTTGGATTGGTTCCCAACGTGAAGGATAGAACAGGAGTGCATTTTTATAATTTTAGGAAGTCCCACAAAACAACTTATTTCAAATTTTTTAGCCTTGCCTTGAGCCCTGAAACTGTTAGTAAAACCTACGTCTAGAATATTCAATTTGGCGTAGAGCCTACCCTGTTGTATCGTTCCATCTCCCTCTGATGTTCACAGTGGGAATTAATTTTTGTCTACCTCCTGTTATCCAGCATGACTTCAAAAGTCATCTGCCCTGAGAGGCGGTCAAACACTGGCCAAAGGTTCGACAAGGGCGAATATACCGAATAAGCAAACCCTAAGGCCAGTGGTGTCGCCTTACCGTCCTCATTAGTGGCAGTGTTAAAAAATTGGTTGAGTCAAAGAGTAGAGCTGAACCACTTGGTCTCAGCACGAGAACAGAATATTATTACAGGTTAGATCTACTTCTGGTTCTCACTTTCAGGGAAAGAAGGCTGAAAATAGTAAGAAATGTTCGTAGTGTGAGATATAACATTTTGAAAACTAAACCTCTTAAATTTCCTCGCAACAAAAGCAAGTACATTTTCAGTCACTACGAACTTAGGAAATTCGGATGAATTACATGGAATAAACTTGGATTTAGGAAAAGTAATTGCGCAACAGAGGCAGTTCTGACGCTATAGTTGATAACGGAATCAGGCTAAAGAAAAATCGAGAAATATTAATACAATTTGGCGACCTGGAAAAAGCGTCCGACACTATGAAATAGTGCTAGATGTTAGAAAGTCTGAGGAAACCAGAGGTAAGTTAGAGGGAGACAGGAGTACTATACAACACGTGAAGAGCCAAAAGGAATAATAAAAGTGGAATACCGAGAACGAAGTGCTCGGATTAAAGAAAGCTGTAATACCGGGAAATAGTCTTTCGCCCCTACCCTTTACTCCATACACTGAAGAAGCAATGATGAAAGTAACACAAAGATTCATAGTGAAAGGATACCAGTGAAAAGATTCGTTGATGACGTTACTATCATCAGTGAATGCGAAGAAAAATTATAGGATCGGGTGAATGGAATAAACAGTCTAGTGAGTACAGGATTAAGATTGAGAGCAAATCAAAGAAAGACAAAAGTAATGAAATGTAGCAGAAATGAGCACATCGATCAAAATGAAATAATGATTGGTGGCCACAAAGTAGATGAAGTTAAGGAATTCTGCTGTGAGAATTGTTTCATACCAGTGTTTCGGCTGTTGGGTAATGAAATGAAACAACCACGAAGGTCTATTGGAATAATAATCACCACGGTGTCCCGCTGTAATTAAGTGCTACATTCTTGATTTTATACAATAGTGAGGCAGTTACTCCCTTCGTGCTACAATTTAATGATGGTTATACTCATCACAGGTCATCTTTACACGTTATAACGTTAACACACCACAGTCCGCACTGCTACCCAATTGCAGGTGTCCGGCGGGTCGGCTTGAAACGCGTAGTCACGGTACGGTATAGATAATAAATACATCAAAACAAACACTTTTGTCACGTTTGGTAAATTGCTCGGGATCAACACGTAGCGCCAGAGGCATGCTCATTCGACAATACTTGTTACAGGTGGCCTTATGCCATTACACCACGTCCTCTCGCTTAAAGTTCTCTTAGCGACGTCTGCCACTACAAGCTGTTTGCACTTCACTTACTAACAATTGCTGTTATGTCTCTGGCCCTTGTGACGCTCTGCTACCGATATGTAGACTACTTCGACCTGTATGAAGCAAAACGACATATATTTTTACCTAACCTCCTGTGGCCCCTTACAACAAACAACAGAATTCCTTAACTTCATCTAATTTGTGGCAGTCATGATTTCAAGTTGCTCGGTGTTCTCATTTCAGCCCGTTTTCATGTTTTATGTATTTCTTTGCTTTGCTCTGAATCCATATCCGGCACTCATTAGACTGTTCATTCGATTTAGCAGATAGGCCATTAGGACACGATCAGTCTTAAGTCATTTATTAGGCTTCTGCTGGGTGATTAGTAAAATCCAAAACCATTGTGAGTGTTTTATCGTCTCGACTGTGCCAGTATATTTACATTTTTCGGACCAAGGGGACTACAGTACGTAACATTTAAGTCTGTGCCACAGTTTCTGTTTTATTTAGGGGTTTTGAGGCGCCATTGTGGCTAGATTTTGTGAATCGAACTGAATGGTAAGGGGTATCGAATTTTGAAAAGTGCACTACAAGGCAGTGCGCCAAACTAAAAAATCACAGGAACAAACAATACGTTTAAAACAGTGCAGTGCAATAGGTATCAACAAACTGTGCGAACGGTAAAATCCAAGAAAATAACAATAATAATTGTATACTAACGAGAGATTCGTATGAACATTATCACGAAGAAATATGTGTAGGTCAAATATTCTGCATTAGAATGTGAGAGATATGTTTTGGAGTGACATGCTTGCAATTGTTTTTCAAATGTTTATAATCGATCAATTATATGAGGACTAATAAACTGTGATATAGACGATAATCCAAGTTTTTGACGTGATTGTTGGATCATGTACACTCACGTAGGAGCCATGCCAAAGACCTTCTAGAAACAAGGTGATAGGTGACAGTACACGACATCATAGCATGCTGCGCAAGGAACGTGGACAGCGCAGACACGCTACGTACACTTGTCCGTTACTGCAGGCACTCCAAGTGTGCACATTGGTAAAAGCAAGTCCGTCAATATCGTCATCTCTTGGCTAATCTCCGAACTGTCTATTGGAGCTCCATCTGGTAGCCGACCAGCAGACTACTACGACGACAGCTTCTCTTCTTGGTAAACTGCGGAGCTTCGAGGACGAGACAGCGAATGCACATGGCTCCACAACACACTGTGTGTAGCAGCCCCAACTGACAGCGTGGCCTGCCGATTGTAGACACAGGCGCGCCCGCGCAAACCGTCAGGTACGGTGACTTGTGCCAGTGTCGAGTGGTGGGTGGAGATGACCTGTTGGCGCAACAATAAACAATGGTATCCTGCTTTGAGAGCATATAAGTACCGTCATGTCATATTTTACGTTAATATGAATAACTCTAATGGTAATTCTGCCGCTTCTCGAAATTTTTGGGAGTAAAGAATTTTGTGCGTGTGTATACAGGTTTACATCAATAGAATTGTTACTTACAGCCTCAAACCGATGCTATCACTCAAGTAATTAACTACAGGTTGAAATGTATAGTAATTTATGATGTGTATCCTGTTTGATGTAGTGATTAACCTAGTGAATGTTGACACTGATATTTGGTTACGATAAGCTTGTCAGGTATACTGCGTTCAGTGGTAATAGGCGTAGATTTGTGTTAATTTGGATTATCTGAGGTACTGCTGTCAGCATTTATTTAAGGATACAGGGTACTTATAAGTGGTGGGGAAGTCGATTTTTTTTTATGAATTTTTTAAATTCTATAGTCTTTCCTGATTACATTGATATGTGAATTATAGTGATTCAAATAGAAAATGAACTACATATACCAAATTATAAAGTTACTGTCATGTATGACGCCATACCCCCCTTCATTTCTGATACAGAAACCAGCATTATTTCGAAAAGATCTGTGAACTTTCTGTTTCCAGTGATTATATGTCGCTATCAGTGCAGGTTTCTAGTGTCTGTAAATTATTGCCTTCGCTAGTATTTACTTTTGTTTCGCTGAAGCAGTTTGTTCACGGGTTACTGAATGTTTGTTGCCCATTTGCTACATAAAATATTGGTGGAAGGACGTATCCTTTAGTGTGCAATAAATATGAACTATGCCACTCATAAAGAAATTCCGCGATAACCAGTTCACAAACAAATGAAGTCACCCCATTGAAAGTATCCAATGTATCAGTTCTTCAGGGAAGAAACTACCTCATAGGACGCCTCCTTGTGATTCAAATTTTTGTTTTAACAATGACGCTGTATGTAGTTGATTTGTTGTTGCTGATGGAGGAGTCTTATCTTCTTTGATAAAGAAAGTAGCAAGATGTAGCATTGTGATGGTGTATGCTGTCTGGAAATAACTGAACAACAAAGTGGCAGGAAGGGCTTAGCATCAAAATTAGTTGTTCTGTGTGGATCCTGAAATATATCTACCTCGAAAATGACTTCGAACATTGTGCGTAGTTCATATGATGTAAATTTGAAGTTAGTGTATGCAGTGCATACAACTGGAAAAGGAAAAAAGGCTGCTAAAACGTTTTGTGATTTGATGGACCTTCTTCCTCCTCCGAGTAGGTTCAGCAAGTAGATAAAAATACTTTTAAGTGCCTTGACTGTTGTGTCTAAAGCATCTATGAAACGTGCAGTAAAAGAAACTCTGAATATTAATAACAGCTGGAACATTGTTCTAGCAGTTGGTGCGACATGGCAACGTCGAGGACACCGTTCCTTGAATGGTGTAAGTGCTACTTTTATGGAGATCGGAAAAGTTGATGATGTTGAGTGCTTATCTAAGTATTGCCACACCTGTCATGATAACACTGAAGGACATTTTGAACATCAGCCTTCTACCAATTATGATGGTTACAGTGGAGGTATGGAGTGTGAGGCCTCTAAAAATATTTCAGAGGTCGGAACCCGTTTATAACGTTAGATACACGATCTACCTAGGCGATGCTCTAAAGTTTTCAATAAAATTAACGTGTTCAATGTTTATGGTGATACCTTGGTAACAAAACTGGAGTGTTGCGGACATGTGCAAAACAGGATGGGTGCTAGAGCGAGGAAGCTACTAAGAGAAATGAAAGGAAAGTTGTTATCTGGTAAAAAAATCTTTGTCTGGCTGAGGCTGATTGACAGAAACTGAAATAGACTTTCTTTAGAGTTATTCTGGACTAGTCATTAGACGAACCGCACCTCTCAATGATGTTACAACAATGAGGAAAGCTGTATGGGCCACCTTCTTTCATAAGATGTCCACATATGACCACCATGTTCACAAACGTTTCTCTAAAGGATGTGGATACCAAGAAGCAAAAGAAAGTGGTCAAATCCTGAACCTGTTATGAATTAAATAAAACCAATTTTTGGAGACCTGAATGACTCTGTGCTTAATAAATGTCTTCATGAAGGCACTCAGAATACTAATGAAAGTTTCAGCCATTGAATATGGGAAACATTACCCAAGAATCTTTCTGTAGGACTAAAAACGTTAAAAGTTGGTGTACTACATGCAGTGATATGTTTCAATGATGGAGTCATAGGAAGGTTGGAAGTCCTGAGAAATTTAGACGTTAAATGTGGCTCTAATATGGAAGATCAACTGCTTATATGTGACAGGCAGTGGGTGCATGAAGCCGAAAGATTCGCTCTTTAAGTTACCAAAGAAGCAAGAAGTGCTAAATGCAGTGTCAAGAGGATGCCAGAAGATGAAGAAATGCTGCAGGATGACAATGCTTCTGGAATGTCTGAGGCACAGTTTAATTGGACTCACATCTTGATTCGCTGTTTCCTGCAAGTTTTATTTTTCAGAATTCAGGTACAAATATTTCCTAAAGTTTACAAAGCTTTGCTCTGTTTTTTCTGTAACTTGAAATAGTCCATACTTATGTATTAGACCTAAGCTTTATTGCACAATCAATTAAATTATAGAAAAAATAACATTTTTATTAGGAAAAAATTACAAAACTTAAAATGTAAGGTACGATATTTTTTATCCTTGTAATGTACAGAATAGGTGGAATTAAATAGGTCTAGTATCTGAGCCATCATGTCATGCACATCTGGTAAAAATTTTTTTCTCCTTCAGATGTATAACACTGGATTAAATGGTACCTCAAATTGAGGAAACATCTTGGAAAAAAGCTTCAATTTCTTTGCAATTTTTAGTAACCTTGAGCAGGTTCGAAAATATTTAAAATACTTCTAGTTTGTTCAGAAAATGTGCTGCATTACCTGATATCAACAAAAAATCTGTAGAGCATACACATTATAAACAGTGCCTGAAACAGGTGTTGACTTTTACATAATATTGAGCTGTAAAAGTACCTCGAATCCTTAATATGTCAATAATGAGGGGAGTATGGGTTACCCATGCATTATCTTATGCTGCTTGCCAGAGTATAGTACATAGTCAGAAACGTCTTCTGAGGCCAAGCAAGAGGTTCAGGAAGTAGAAATTGGAAAGGAAGAGGTAGCGCTGAAAGTTAGAGATGACACAGAATCAGTGTTTGTGGGTTGTAAGTGGACAGTCCGTTACCTCATTCAACCATTTATACTTAGCACCGATAAAACTAATGGAAAGCTAAAGAGATACAGGTGACGAGAGGTGGGGAGAGATGCAATCAATGACAGCAGTGATTTGCCAAAGCAATAAAGGTTCTGACTAGAATGAAGGATAAACATTTTAGAAAATTGACAAGAAAAATGAAGAAACGTTTCAAAAGCTATTATAATAACAAGGACACCCATAGGAAGGGTTATGGAAGTTTGAGGAAGAGATGAACAGAGGATTTAATGAAACAGATAATAAATTGTAGGAAAACGTGAAACAACTCCAAGAATATATGGGCAAAATGCTAGAGAACCTGACAATTAAAATCGAGGAAGATGTTAAGAAAGTCCAGAAAGAATAGGAGGGGAAGATCCAAGAAGGCGAGACACATTTTGCCAGTAAATCGAAGAGATGACACAGACCAATGCCATTGTGATGCTGCTATTTGGTGACTGTGGATTAAGCAAATTGAACTGGCTGCAAATATAAAGAATGCTATAGCAGTGCAAAGTAGAGAAGATAGTCAGAAGATTACACAGGATATGCAGTACTTACAGCATGAAACCAACTTGCATTGAAAACTGATAAGACTGTTAAGTACATTGATACAGCATTAGCAATGGAGGGGTATGGTGATAACAGGCACGCCCAAGGTCATGTAGCACAAATTTGTAAACATGAGGGAATCTTGCACCCACTGATATTTATGAAATGATTAAAGGGCACTTTCCATGCCCATTAGAAGAAGAAAGACATGATTCAGTGTGTGATACACAGAATAGTGACTGAGGCTTTCACATGTGTGGGGGGGATGGAGGGAGAAAAAAGAAACTACTGTAAATCACTTAACAGGCACCCTGAGCGAGTTCGCTGACCAGTTGTGGAAACTGAATGAAACATCATAGCATCCGTTAAATGAGGATGTAGTGATATCTGCCATGAAGAGAAGACTGACTAGAAGAATGCAAGAGACCTTACCAGTAAGCCTGATGAAGGATAGAGATTCACTGATGGAGGTACTTGAGAAGTTTGAGTCAACACATCTGTAGGAAGATAGTCTGATGAGCGAGCAAAACCGAGGACATAATTGCAAGCAAACTCGCTCTAAAAAAAACAAAGATCTCACTGAGGAAAAAGAAGTGGTAATGGGTACAGGAACCAAGGAAATTGTTGCCAATTTTGCAGTGATTGCAGACGAGATGAGGATTAGAGGAATTATGAGAGTGGAAAAAGTGGATGCAGAAGCAGTGTAGGGGTAATTCAGGGAAGGAATGACAAAGACAGTTAAAGCATAAGGAACAGGCAGATCTTTTGCCCGTATACTATGTGGCGATTGGCAAGATGCCCGCTGTGTGAGACTTTTTCTTCATTTTTCAGGTCTCACTCCTCTACCGTCTTTCCTTTCCATGGGTTTAAAAGGTTGTAACACACACTTTTTGCCAGATTACAGATAAAAAATTTCCATTAACATACTCCTAGATCACCAGATTGTGTTAAGTTCAACGAAATGCTTGAAGTGTGCACTTGTCTTGCCGATTTCGACGATTTTTATCCACCAATTCAATGTCAGTTGGGGAGCATAACATCAATTACTTCACTGCAGAAGTCCCAGTAGTCAATGTGAAAAGTCGATTATAATAAATAATTGACACCAACAGATAGTTTTCATTTTTTGCTATTGCTTCTATTGTTCTAGAAGATTCGTACAATGCCTTGTTGAAAGAAACTGACATTACAAATTATGTACTCGAACTAAATGAGAACAATGGTCACTCTACTACCACACCGGAGCTCTTAGGCTGTCTGATTATATCGTTTCTTAAAGACATTAGTTCTTTGAAAGTCATATTCAACAATGTTATATTAATTGGGTAACAATTATAATCGACTGTTTCATAAGAAATTGCAATAACAATTTTGAAGATATTAAATGTGAGATTATAAAAAATTGTGATTTCTATATTTGCATTTCCAATTTAGTTTTGAAATTCTGTTAAAGAAATGTAACAAACAATACTTGATACAAAAAATTTAATTTTTCGATACTTACAGCAGTAATATTCATGCTAACGTATTTTGGAGTTATTAACATAGTGCAAAACTACATTTTGGGGTTCAAATTTTACATAATAATCTCGTTTTGACCAAATGATCGAAGTAATAGTTTGTTTGTGATGGAACGTTCTATAACTTGAAATTACAATCAATCTGTCATGAGTTCTTATAGAAACACAATCTCTTGTGAATGAATGCAGCTTTTAGTGCATCAGGTAGACTGAAATCTAACCAAAACAGTAATTAGTACAAATTATGAAATAATCTAATTATGACAACTAATTTCACATTTAACGAGTTAACAGTCCTTAACACTAATATTTCTGCATGCTTACTGTCTGATAGTCATGCAAGTGATATAGCTAGTTTTTCTGTATGCTTTGTAAAATTGATGATAACAGTAAGCTACTTTTCCAGTAATTAAAGATCCCTGATGCTTTCACTTAAATGAGTTGCAGTTGACTAAATGGTTGTGTTAGATTTTGTATATTACATGTATAATGCTATTTGATACACTACAGTGAACCCAAAGCCGTATTTTAACATGTCCTATACTGTGAAATATGAATCGTATAACATTTAAGGGCATGGTACCTTGGTACAAAGTTCTTTATGTAAAGGTCCCCCGCCCATCATTACTTTCAGGTATAACATGGCAGGGATGATGTCTGAACTCATCCAAAAACTGTTATGTAGTCTAATACTTCATGAAATTTATTATTGAATTTGCCATCAATTAATAAGGTTATTGGTATCTTTAAGAAATTGATGTTCAAAAACACATCTAAAACTTTTACATGACATTTCATTTTTTACCTCATTTTCTGTAAGTGCTTAACTGATTTTCCATTACACATTACAATTCTGTTCTTGAATATTATTGGCCAGATGCCACTTACCTGCAAGGCCTACTTTCTTCTTAATTGGCTGGAATGTCTGGCAGCACTGCAGCATTGCAGTCTCTGTCTGTCTCACTCATGTCTCTCCAAACTTTTAAATTGTTGGAAAATCTGGTAGCTCATGAGCAGTGCAGTCTCCTTCTGTCCTGCTCATGGCTGTCAGTTGATTTCATCCACAACTGAATTTAGGTTACTTAAAAATATACAGAGTCACAGATTATTTATGTACTTATGTGGGTTTTGGGTAATTCTGTGGGAAACATGCACCATAAAGTTTAGAACAAACCTGCAGTGTCATCTATAATCAATGCAACAAGTTACTTAATTGCAAATCATATTATGTCACAATCAGTAATATTTTACTAAATGTCTTTAATGGCATCAATGACACTCGTGTCAATCATTATGTACTTTGGCTTCATCTGTTATATTCATAAATGTCAAACTTTTAAGGTCTCATTATTTGGAAGAGTAATATTTATCACAGAAACAGTGTTTACGCATTCCATTTACAAATATGAAAGGTACAGAACATAATTGATTATACAGGTAATTAATAGAATTCTGTTATTTATTTACTTCTTTACATACATAATGAACTAAGCTGAATAATATACCCTTATAGGCATATAACCTACTATTACCAGAATATTATTTTATTTTTATCACTAGTAGCTATGATCGTTATTGTGCTTGTTTATTGGGTTTCAGTTCGATCATAATTTGTAGGCCCCACATTTTTCCAGATATTGGATACACAAGTTGGTGTGTATTTGGATAAGGTTGTCTTGTACTCCCAAAGGTCCTGTATAAATATAAAAGAACTTTTTTAACCATCAACTGATAGATTTTGTTTTATCTTGTGTTTTCACTGATACTAAATCATGTGTTCTTAGGATATTTTAGTCTTGTGTTATGTCTCTGTTCTCATGTTTCTCCTAGAGTTTCCTCACTTTTACTCACAATTTCTTCCATTTCCTGGGGGTCCATGGTTTTACATACTGTCAAATCTATTATTCCACTGATTGGGTTGGGTGGTCTTCAGTCAGGACTTTGTATGATGAGACACCCCTCAAGGACCGCTGGAGAATGTTCATGATGTCTTCAAACTTATCTACATACTGTATCCAGGTATAAGGATTTCTATTATAAATGCAGAATATTCTCTCAATTTCACACATATAGTGTTCAGTCAGATTTTCTGATGGATTGTATGCAGATATCATTATGAGTTCTATACCATCAACTTCAACGAATGTGTCCCACATACAGAAAGTGTATTGTGTCTCATTGTCTGACAATATCTTTTTGTTTTTGTGACATTGGTGAAGTAATCTCCCCTAATTTTGTGAATAATATTCTTATATGATGCTTTCCTTAGTGAATGAAATTTGACAGATCTTGGGAAAACATCAACCATGACAAAAATGTAGTAAGCACCACTTCTAAATTTAGGTAAAGCAATACACAGATCGACAGCAATAAGGTCATATTCCCATTTGGGTTGTATATTCTGCATAAAACCCCTCTAAGTTTGATTGGTATTCTTTACACTTTGGCATCTCTCACACCAAGCTAATAATTTTTTAAACCTCCAGGTGATACTATAAAATAAACATTCTCCTGTATTTTCTATGAACAATTTTGTGTCTCATAAATCCTAAAGCTCTCATGCACATACTTGATCAATGCAGTCAAAAGTGCTGTCAGTGCTGTTACTTCTGAACAAACTCGCCTTTTACACCTTGCAGTATTACCCTGATATTTTGTGACCTTTTCTTCCAGATAACTCTTTACCAGTTTCCAATTTTTGTCATGATTCTGATTTCTGAAATATCATTCTATATGTCTTTGATCTCATGATCGTTACTTATTCCCTAAGGATATATAATTTTAAATTCTTTTTCACACTCCCCACTACCACCCTCATAGTCACACCCTATAGGGAATCTTGACAACGCGTCAGTGCTCAAGTTGTCCAGGCCTTTGTTATTCTGCCATGATTCTACTTAGTTTGGGCAAATAAGTCATTGCTTTATGGTCACTCTAAACTTCTGATTCGCTAGCAAGTAGTTTTTGAACCTGATAAATGCCCAATAAATTGCCAGTATTTCTTTTTTAGTTTATGTATACATTTTTTCATGTTTCTGTAGTGTACAGCTGGCTAAAGAGATAGACCTATGTTCGATGTCCCATTCATTCCAAATTACTGCAAAAGGTGTGCTGCCAAACGATAATCACTGCTGTCCACGGAAATACAAAAAGGAAGAGACGAATCAAGCAGGTGTAGGATATTACTGTTACACAATTGTGTCTTGAAATTATCAAAGATTTCCTGACAGTCTTGGTCCCATACCCATATAACATTTTTTTCGAAGTTTATTCAGGCTGGCTCCATTCGCAGCTCAGAAATTTTCGGTAGTACCCACACTTTACAAAGACGCTCTTAAGTTGTTTCTTTGTATTTGGGGGTTGGAAATCTTACAATTGCCTCAAGGATCTCATGATTTCGTAAAATTCCTTTTTCCGACGTGCAGCGACTCAGAAATTTTAATTTTTTAAGAGCAAATTTACACTTGGTTTACTTCAGTGACATCCCTCTCTGCGTTAAATTGTCGCAAACATTTCTCAGGCTGTTGACTTGTTCTTCCCAAGCTTCTCCAATAATCGGAATATCATCGCAATAAATTGTTAATTTTGCCAAAAGTTCTCTACCTAAAGCAAAATCTAAACTTCTGATAAACTCAGCAACTGATATGTTCAATCCGAATGGGACGACGCTGTACTGATAACATCTCCATCATACAATGATGCTATGCAATTCTGTGGGTTTGATTCAAGTGCTACCTGATGAAACTCAGAGGAAAGATCTAAACTAGTCATGAACTTTATAGGTTCTAGTTTGTCCAACAGCTCCTCAGTATTTTTTAGATGGTCAGTTTCTCTCTGTAAGAACTGGTTTAGGTGTCTTTAAACTAGAACCAGTCTATTTCTACCATCGCATTTACTAACTACCACTAAAGGACTGTTATGTTCACTGACAATTGTTTCACAATATTCAACTCTTCCATCATTCATAGTTCTTCTTTTACAGTTTTGCATTTTGAAAGTGCGCTATTTCGTTTTATGAAAGCAGGGTCAGGTGGTTTTAGCTTAAACGTGCACTCATAATTCAGTAATAGGATGACCGGAGTGGGTGATGTGGTCGGGGTTGTAGGGTGTGGCTGGGTATAAGAAGCTGGCTGTTTTTAGCACTCTCCCTCTTTATTGTTGGGTCTTCCAATACATTTTCTGGTAGCTCAGCCCCAACGCTCGTGTTGTGGAGGAGACATGTTGATGCGCACAGCCCCGAGGAACGCGACGCCTCGCTCGGTCAGCGGCTGTGCAGGTGGTAGGAGGTTAGTAGCACGATGCCCAGCCCAGGATGGCCCCTGCAGACACTGCGGCTCATGACGACGCCATGAGTCGCCGGTGCAGCAGTGGAAAACGCCCTCCGCCGGCCGGTCCTCGGGGACAGCGTCACTGATGACGACGACGTAGCAGCTACTGAACACCCAGTCGGTCGAACTGATGCCGACGCCCACCTCTGATGCCCTTAAAAGGTGCAGACCGCTGCTGACCCGCCGGTTACGTGACGCCGTGTTCATTAGAAGGTTCTCGATGAGTTGGCTAACGCAACTGCGCCACACGCGGCCTGCGCGTGCGTAATTCTGCTAATGCTGCGTTCTGACTATTTATGGCTCCCACACACATGCATACATACCGACGCTAGTTGTAAAACTATGGCACCTGCATAACGCGCCGGCCAGCCTTTATCCGCCATCTGCAGCAAGGCTGGCGCATCGCGAACTGGATCACACTAAGTCACAATTTCGCACCATATTTCCTAAAAATAGCCTCTTGTACTCTACAATTCCTCCCTCGGACGAAATGAATTCATCCCCGAATTCAACCAAAAAGTCAAAACAACTACAGTGCACTTCGCAAACACCACAAAATGTGAATGATTCACTATTTACACTGTGTTCATTCACTTCTATCCTCAGTCTAATCTTTGTTCATAAACATCACTCAGTATTCTGCTGCAGTGCCTCACAACTGTTCAATGATTTTGTCTGGACCCTTTGGTTAATGGTTGGAAGGGGCGGGATTTGGGCTACCTTCCTCTTGAGCCGATAGTACGCTAATTCTACGACAAAGATCAAAATACAGATGGCGGTGGTTGATGATCCAATGACTAGTAAGCATTGCTTATGCTCATTACAGTACTCATGCACTTGTTGAAAAAGAAGTTCCATAGTTGTATGTCCATCCTGAGCTGCTAGCATCCGGTCCAAAGAGGCGATCAAAGTCGGGTCTAATGTGCTATTCAAAAGAGTGAGATTATCTTTTGTGACGAATGGCACTGGTTGGCCGGGTACATAGATCAGTGTGTGTGTTTTGTTCATGATTGTAGCACCAGATATCACGACTAGTGAACGGAAAGTTGACTCTGAAATGTCACACTGTGTGCCTTCCCCTACAGTTCCATTCTTTGCATACTCCCTTGCTTACCCTGGTCGTAACAAACGCAAATAACGAC
This sequence comes from Schistocerca gregaria, assembly GCF_023897955.1. NCBI lineage: Eukaryota > Metazoa > Arthropoda > Insecta > Orthoptera > Acrididae > Schistocerca > Schistocerca gregaria. The sequence continues at coordinate 577,144,954 of NC_064922.1, forward strand.
TACGTTTTTATTACTAAAATACCCAATGTGGGCCCAATTGCTGAAATAACGGCACCGTGCCTGCTATAATTTCCTTAGAGCACTCCACGACTGGTTCTTGAGAGTGGAGTAGAGAATACTCATAAGATTTGGGAACAGAGTGTAACAACTTCGCGGGGCAGATGGTAACTGGACCTGTTCGGCAACGCAGCAAGTCTTGTGCAGTGAGGAACGCGTGAGCTTGTAAGCGTGCAGACGCTGCTCGTAGTAGCTGATATTCCCCCTGTGTGTCATTAAATATTGGCTGATTACACCATGGACTGAAAGTTCATTAAATGTATCCTGTAATTTACAGATTGTCTTCAACCGTCCAAATATTACAGTCTTCCCTAGGGTCCATTGAGGTCTGGACATAATTACGTCTGCTTGTCACGAGAACAGAACACCCCTTTATATGGGAGGTACTTTCAAGGCTACAGCTAAGTGGCATCAGAAAAACAGAATAACTATGCTGAGAGATAGTGCACACCTTCCCCCTTCAGCGCAACCAATGACGCTGGAATTGCTGGTCTTACCAGAACATCACTTTTCCTGAGAAACAACTCACATTAGCTCTTCCTTTTTACGCACGGCCTAAGAGGATAGTAGCATGTCTCGTCGCTTCCGCAATTAACTTGGTTCTCTTCTTTATCTACTCCTTTCTTATTCTTTTTCTTAGATTCATCTTTCTCTCCACTAGAAGTTACTGCAGACAATGAAGGAAGCTCCTCAAAATTCCCCTTGAAAGGCCTAATACGGCTCACATGCACAGTAGTAGGGCGAGATGGGAGCTCTAATTTTACATTCACCGGCGATGTAATTTCGATCACCTAGAAAGGACCTTGATAACGGGATATATTTTTTTTTCGTTTTGCCTTTTGGCACATACTGAGTAGTCTACGTCACCCATTGTCCTACATGATATTTGGGTGAAGCCGCCTTTCTTTTGTAAACTTTGTCCTGTCTCTCTAACACTTCAGTGTTCATTTCTTTCACCTGCCGCCAGATTGTTTTCAACTTTGTGGATAAATCCTTAACAGTAATTCAAACGGAGATGGCATCTTCCGATCGAACAGTACTTCATACGAAGACAATCCTGTACTTTTATGCATGCCACGGTTACAAATGCCAATAGGGTATCCCAATTGTTGTGTTGCGAATTCACATAATAACTTAATGTCTTAGCTATTGTATGATGAACTCTCTCGCTCTCACCATTAGCAACAACTTGCATAAGTGTTTCATCAAAGCGGACATAAAGTTTATCCCTTGATCTGTAATTATAGTTTCAGGTGTTCCGAACTACAGTATCCATTGATGTATCATGGCGTAAACCACTGTTTTGGCTCGCTGGTTCGGAATAGCTGTCATAGACACAGAGGACGAGAAATGATCTATTGTTGTTTAACAAAGCGATTACCCACTGGTATTTGCACAAATGGTCGCAAGACGTCTACGCCAAGTAGTTGGAGAGGTCTATCCCTTTCCGGTAACTGTTCCAACACAATTTTCTGATGACTCAATTCCAAAGTAGAGCACACACAATGCAATTCTTTACGTAATGATCGACATCTTGTCTATGAATTGACTATCAATAACTCTGTGCTACCCACGTTTCCGTTGCTCTTCGACCCGAATGACCAGAAAACATTGCTTGCCTTAAAATTTGGCTTCTCAGTTTTTCTGGTACGACTATGCGTTGACCATTCCTAGTATTACGGTACAATATCCCGTCTTCTATGGCGAACTGTCGCTGTGAGGTAAATCGTTGACAGTCTGTGTCGGCGGTTTGTGCCTCCACCCATTCGTTCTCATTTATTCCTGTGCATTCCATGACGCATGCTTTACGACTTAGACCAACTGCGTTTCCATGCAATTTACCTGGTCGATGAATCACTTAAAAATCGTACTCACTAAGACGCAAAAACCCACTTAGTTAATCTATTCATTGTGTCTTTAAGCCCTAACAACCACTTAAGTGCTGCATGGTCAGTAATCACCTTGAAACTTTGTCCATACAAATAACACTGGAAATTGGTTATTCGGAAAATTAATGCCAATAACCCCTTGTATGTTGTTGAGTAATTTTTTCTGCATTATTTAGCTGCCTAGGAGCATATGCTATCGGGTGTTCCTGTACATTTCCTGAGATAATACAATACCCAAAGTAAAATTGCTTGAGTCACAAGATAATATAAACTGTTTACTAAAATCTGGAAAAGCCAAAAACCGACTAGATGTTGACAAATTTTTTAACTTCTTGCAACAAAAAATTACATTTTTCCATATGAAGAGTTAACGGCGCTGCTTTCAGATGATTGAATACAGGGTGTTTCAAAAATGACCGGTATATTTGAAACGGCAATAAAAATTAAACGAGCAGCGATAGAAATACACTGTTTGTTGCAATATGCTTGGGACAACAGTACATTTTCAGGCAGAGAAACTTTCGAAATTACAGTAGTTACAATTTTCAACAACAGATAGCGCTGCAAGTGATGTGAAAGATATAGAAGACAAGGCAGTCTGTAGGTGCGCCATTCTGTACGTCGTCTTTCTGTTGTAAGCGTGTGCTGTTCACAACGTGCAAGTGTGCTCTGGACAACATGGTTTATTCCTTAGAACAGAGGATTTTTCTGGTGTTGGAATTGCACCGCCTAGAACACAGTGTTGTTGCAACAAGACGAAGTTTTCAACGAAGGTTTAATGTAACCAAAGGACCGAAAAGCGATACAATAAAGGATCTGTTTGAAAAATTTCAACAGACTGGGAACGTGATGGATGAACATGTTGGAAAGGTAGGGCGAGCGCGTACGGCAACTACAGAGGACAACGCGCAGCTAGTGCAGCAGGTGATCCAACAGCGGCCTCAGGTCTCCGTTCGCCGTGTTGCAGCTGCGGTCCAAATGACGCCAACGTCCATGTATCGTCTCATGCGCCAGAGTTTACACCTCTATCCATACAAAATTCAAACGCGGCAACCCCTCAGCGCCGCTACCATTGCTGCACGAGACATTCGCTAACGATATAGTGCACAGGATTGATGACGGCGATATGCATGTGGGCAGCATTTGGTTTACTGACGAAGCTTACTTTTACCTAGACGGCTTCGTCAATAAACAGAACTGGCGCATATGGGGAACCGAAAAGCCACATGTTGCAGTCCCATCGTCCCTGCATCCTCAAAAAGGAATCATTGGCCCATTTTTCAGATCCGAAACGATTACTGCATCACGCTATCAGGACATTCTTCGTGAATTTGTGGCGGTACAAACTGCCTTAGACGACACTGCGAACACCTCGTGGTTTATGCAAGATGGTGCCCGGCCACATCGCACGGCCGACGTCTTTAATTTCCTGAATGAATATTTCGGTGATCGTGTGATTGCTTTGGGCTATCCGAAACATACAGGAGGTGGCGTGGATTGGCCTCCCTATTCGCGAGACATGAACCCCTGTGACTTCTTTCTGTGGGGACACTTGAAAGACCAGGTGTACCGCCAGAATCCATAAACAATTGAACAGCTGAAGCAGTACATCTCATCTGCATGTGAAGCCATTCCGCCAGACACATTGTCAAAGGTTTCGGGTAATTTCATTCAGAGACAACACCATATTATTGCTACGCATGGTGGATATGTGGAAAATATCGTACTATAGAGTCTCCCAGACCACAGCGCCATCTGTTGTTGACAATTGTAACTACTGTAATTTCGAAAGTTTCTCAGCCTGAAAATGTACTGCTATCCCAAGCATATTGCAACAAATGGTGTATTTCTATCGCTGCTCGTTTAGTTTGTATTGCCGTTTCGAATATACCGGTCATTTTTTAAACACCCTGTAGTAACCGTTGGAAGGTTGGCAGAGCATTTTTGAGTCTGAAAGGCATTCATCGATACTGAAAATGACCTGTAGGTGTTGTAAAAGTGGTCTTCCGGGGCGACCTCCAACTGTTGGTACCCGCTTCAAAGATCCAAGGTCGTGAAGTACCGACAGTGACTCAGATTATACAGAGTTTCAGTGATATTAGGCATTCGATATGCATCCGATACAGTTTCTTGATTCAAGAAGCAATAATCATTACAAAAACGATATGCCTGCCCCCATCAGGTGAATTTTTAACCCACTATTACGACAGGAGCGGACCATGGATTACTACTGGTTTCTGTTATCCCATCCCTAAGCTGCTGATTAGTAAATTCTTCCGTCACAGGCTGTAAACTTTTTGGAACACGATATGGACGTTTATACAGTGGTGCTTCATTCCCAGTGAGGATGAAATGCTGAAATAATAGTGTGGCGGGCAGTGGACCATGAGATTTAAATACCTCTTAATATTCTGTGAAAAGGTTCTCCATGACTTCTCTGTCTTGCCCTTCTAAATGTGCTACATTACCTTTCACTGCGGACCAGCTAACAGACTCTCCCGGCACTGTGTAATCTGCTGCGAAATTCTTATCCAGTTCATCTTCCCTTATTATCTCTAGATTCGCTATTACGGTACCGTGAGCTAACTGCAGCTCTTCAAGGCCAAAATTATCAATACTGACAGGCACAACAGTTTTCCTTGTATCTAGGACACGCTAAGGCGCGTAAGACACTTCATTTTATCCAGCGGCTCATTCTCAGACAAAGGTTCAACGACACACAACGAATTTATCGGCACGTTAGCTCCAACATCTGCCCAGATTATTTTCCCTGAGCCTTCAGTATAGTATCCCACGAGTTAACCCTAAGGGAACTTGTACGCATCTTAGGTGGCCCACCCGACGTCTGGGCGGTTCCTTGCGACAGTAATGGGTTTTTGGCCACAGAACGTAGGCGACATTGTATTCCGTCCAGTTGTACTGTACGCCGTTCCAGGTTAACTTTTGAGTGATGCGCAACCAGGAAATCCAATCTGAGTATGACATCATAGCTGCTGCCAACAACTGGAAGAGCTTCTACCTTCATCTGGAAGTTCCTCATTTCCACTCAGAAGTTTAACGCTGCTGACCCGAGTGACTTTACCTGTCCCCCACCCACGCCATGTAACACCCAGCAATGTGGTTTTAATTATACTTTACCGAGTACATTTCTACTCGCCACGGATATCTGAGACCCGGTATCGAATAAAAATTTGAACGTTCTGCCCCTCACCAAGCTGATTGGAAAAAAGTCTGTCACTGATTCTGCACTAGCATTAATCCTTACCATTGCACAGTAGACACACCACCCTCTGCCCGGTTTAACTGAGGGGGGTGAGGCCCATCTTGCGGTTTCTTCCAGGACCCATTACAATTATGCTTCCAATGACCCCAATGTCTGCATTTCCTGCACTGCACTTGCTTGCCATCGCGTCTAGTGTGTCCCTTCCGACCACATCTGATACATTTTTTTCAGCATTATACACTGATTTCCTGTCCCGCGTCTTTGTTACTGCTTCAACTTCCTCTGACTGCCTCATTGAGAGTCTTAGGGAATTCAATCCTAATCTTGCGGGAGTGCCCTCTGCTCACCTTCCTACTGAGTGGCTTCATTATTCCTATTGGAATGCGTTAGCTTATAGGAATTAAACTTAATTTTTTGAATTCGATTTACAAAAGCTTATATTGATTCCCCATTCCTTTGATACATTGAATTCAATTGTTCCCGGTAATATCTAGACGTATTTTTCCTCCGACACCTTTTCAGCAACCCTTTTTGAATACTTCAAATGTCCGAGCATCCCTTAATTCTTCATGGCATGTAACGTACTCTCTGACATCCCCAGTTACTTTCAACTTAGCCACATGCAAAAGCGTTTCTACACCAAAATTTCCTAATTTAGCGGCCATGCTAAGGTTTTCAAAAAATGATAACATCCACCACAGCTTTTCCCGAGCAAAGGGTGACCAAAGATGCAGCGTTAGTGTCAAGAATTACTGCTTTAACAGGACACCGTTCTTTGCTCGCTTCTTTAAACGGAGCAAGCTCTAGTTCTGACACTCGCTCAAGTAGTTGCTGAATAGCCACTTCGGCAGACACATACTGCTCGATCACTACGAGGTATCGAATCAAGACTACAGTACACCCCAAACGAAACATAGGAAAGGAAGACTGACTATGCTACAGGTTCAGACAAACCACCAAACGAAAAATTGGCACTTACCTGTCATGTTGCAGGAGTTGCTGATCCATTTTTGCCCTTCTCACGTGCCGCATATCCTCGTCCACTACCAGCCACAATTCCCTCCAAATCCAGGGAGAAGACCACTACCGTCACCAATTGTAATAGGAGTGTATGATGCGCAGGTTGCCCAACTGACAACACTTGTAGTAGGATGACCGGTGAGGGCGACGTGGTCCTGGTTGTAGGGCGTGCCTCGGTAGAAGAAAGTGGCTGTTTGTAACAATCTTCCTCTTTATCGTTGTTTCTTCGAGTAAATTTTCCGGTAGGTCAGCCCAACCACTCGTGTCGTGGTGGAGACGTACTGTTGCGTGCAGCCCGGGGAACGCGACGCCGCGCTCGGTCAGCGGCTGCGCATGCGGTTAGAAGCACGAGGCCCTGCCCAGCGTGGCCCTTGCAGACGCTGCGGCTCATGACGATGCCTCGGCGACAGTGCCAGTGAAGACGACGACGAAGTAACAGTGAGCGAACGCCCAATCGGTCGAACCGATGCCGACGCCCACCTCTGATGCCCTTAAACAGTGCAGACCGCTGCTGAATCAGCCGGTTGCGCGGCAGCGTTTTTATTAGAAGGGTCTCGATGAGTTGGCTAACGCATCCGCGCAACACGCGTCCCGCGCCTGCGTAATTCTGCTAATTTTGCATTCTGAGTGTTGATGGCTGCCATGCACGTACACACATACCGACGCTCGTTGCAAAATTGTGTCATCTGCATATTTAAGAAACTGTTCAACTGATTCATCAGGTCCATACATGAGATCCAATTGAAATCTTTTAGGTAATCTGTGTTTGAATGCATCAATCTGCATTAAATCATCAATAGTTTTTTTAAAATGCTTTAATTTACAAATCTGTTTTGCACAATACTCTTTCACTGTTCCGTCGCTTTCCTTATGGCATGGATCGTTAAGAATTTGGCAGCTGATCTGCGCTTGCTCTGTTTCAGAGCAAAATTTAGTTAAGAAATTTAACTTTCAAACGTCATATCAGAACTCGTACTCTGGTTGGTACACGAAAATGCTTGGCCATCTAACAATTTTATTAACAAATTTTATTTTTAGAACTGTTAGTCACGTACAATGTGAAAATCTCTTTACAATATTGCTTGACATCAGGGGGCGAAATATTCCACTTTCAGGGAAGCACTTTACTGGCATATTTCTCGATACACAACCAACATGACTAACATCTAAAGTTTTCTGTACCACACCCTCCAGCAGAGCTTCTAGTCTTTATTGAAATAGCTTTCGCAGTTCTCTATGATATCATTTATATACTTTTCTATGTCACAAACACAGCTGGCAATTTGCGATATTTCCTCATTCGTATTGCTTTTGTATCCACTTTTTCTTCAGAAAACCATTTTATTTGTGTTACTTCTATACTGTGTGTAGAGTTTTCGTGCTAACTTCATTAAAAATTCTACATTCCCTTTATGATTTTCTACTGTTTCCACAAGAGAACTAAGCTGTTTTTGTTCAGAGACAACTGTTGTTTTGAAAGTGTCGTATTCCAGTCTCAACTCTACTATCTGAGTAATGCTTGCTGAGAGTTGATTTTTAAGTTCTGAAACTATTTGTTCCATGACTTCTTTCAGTTCGTATTTTATAGTATCTAGTTCTGTTTTCTCCTATGACCCTATTTGCTTTTCTAATTTGGATTGCAAACTTTCGATTTTGGTATTTCCTTGTTGTCCTAATTCTGACTGTAAGCTTTCAGTTCTCGTATTCAATTGCTGTCCTAGTTGTAACTGTGAGTTTTCGATTTTGGAGTTTATTTCCATGAACATTTGTCTCAAGTTAGTAAGCATGTTTCACCATATTCTATACTTCAACTACTAAAGGTTACACTTGATCGAGCCACTGGCATGTTGGTGTCGACTTCTGTTTTCGCTGTTGGACTGCTGTCATATACACTACACATGTCCCCACAAAAACTCTTATCAGTGATAGTTTTCGTTCTCCCAACTGGATTAATGACGTTCTCATCAGACATGTCCCCACTAAAGCTCTGAGTATGACATGGTTCTACACTTACAAACTGATTTTCCTCTATGTTCATCTATCGAAAACATTAAATTTCCAACTTTATGAAATTTGAGTATCGAAAATTAATTTTCCAGTTAATGACTGAACTTATGCTAACACTTCAACATGATTATTTTATGATAGTTACCCAAATGAAATAGTTTGTTTTTCTGAAAATTTCGTAATATTAATGAATGCAATAACATACTTTTCCAACAATTAAAGATTCCTGTTGATTGTATTTAAATCATTCAAAGACAAAATGCATGTGTTACATATTATATATCTCACGGTACATGATACAATACCGAACACCAAAAATTGTATTTTAACATTAGCTATACTGTGAAATGTGTATCATATAATACATAAAAACATGGTACCGAATATTTTATGTAACAGTCCAAATAGTATGTCCTGTCAGAAAATCTTGAGGCATTAATTCGTGGGATAACACAGGCCAATGATGGAAAAACTTTTTTGCTGAAAATACCTCATTCTTATGTTTTTTAGGATGGTAAATCCAAATATGATACTTAAAAAACTGTATGACCCCCCATTTCTTCACATTTTACGGTTAAATTTATTAAATTAAGCGTTTTTTAAAGTATTTACCAGACTTCATACTGTTAAAATAATTGAAAATGGAGGTGTAATGAATGTAGATGTTGTTGGTAGCACTGATGAAAAACATCTGCTAGCAAAAGAAGGTCGATTCTATTTTTGTGTTTTGTTTACTGTCAATATAATTTCACTTTCCATTTCCTGTATGTGTGCTAGGTACAATGTCTAATCGTGGTTTTAAAAACTCTGCTGACAGTTTCTGTTATGTTTGTGGTGTATTTCTGATTAGAACAAACCAAAGAAAAATTACAGTCTTTGTGAGAATGGTTTACATATCATTATTTGGGTCTAAACTTGGTGATCAAGATAAATCTTGGGCACTACATGAGGTAGGCTGTGTGTGTGTTGATGATTTGAGAAAATGGTTCTAAAAGGAGAAAAAGCCTTTAGATTTGCTGCTCCTACGATACAGAGGGACCCAATAAATCATTCCAATGATTGCTACTTTTGCAATGTTGATATTACAGGTCATAATTCGAAAAACAAGGAGGTAATAATCTACCGTAACCTTCCATCCACCATCCGACCAGTAGGGCATGGTGTAGATTTGCCGGTACCTGAACCACCTGATGGTGTAAATTCTGTTCCAACACAAGTATTTTCTGATGTACAATATGATTTACTTGAGCCAGGTGATGATGAATTCCATTGTAGTACAGAACGTATTGAGCCCAAATTGTTTACTCAAATGGAGCTTAATGATTTGGTTAGGGATCTGGGCCAGGCGAAAGAAAGAGCTGATTTGTTTGGCTCTAGATTAAAAGGATAAACTTATTGGCAGTTGGAAAAGCATATACATAGATACCTGAGAGAGTAGCAATTTTCCAAGTTTTTTTACGAGAAGATGGTTTAGTTTACTGCTCAGTCATTCCCAGTCTGATGAATGATTTTGGTATTGAATATAAAAAGTAACACTGGAGACAGTTTATTACTTCATCCAAAACTAGTTTAAAGGCTGTTTTATTACACAGTGGTAACATTTGTGCAACCATACCTGTTGGACACTCTGTATGTTCGGAAAAAAGATATGAAAACCTAGAAATAGTGGTAAATAAAATAGGCTATTCTGCTCATGGTTAGATGATATGTGGCGATCTAAAAGTAACATGCCTGCCCTTGGTGAGCAAGGTGGCTGTAGCAAATTTCCATGTTTCTCATGTGAATGGGACGGTAGGGATAGGGATCAACACTGGTGCAGAACTGACCTGTGAGGAAATCCTTAAAGCCTGATGAGTTGAACATTCTACACAAAAACCTTGTAGATCCAAAAGATGTACTCATATCATCTCTGCATATAAAGTTAGGCCTAATGAAACAGTTTGTAAAGGCTTTACCTAAAGATGGACCATATTTTAAGTACCTCTGCCAAAAGTTTCCACACTTTTCAGAAGCTAAACCAAAAGAACGCGTCTTTATCGGATCTGACATTAGAAAATTGATGTTTGATGTAACTTTGAATCCACAATGACCTTCAATGAGAAAGATGCATGGGTATCATTCAAGAAAGTCGTTACAAAGTTCTTAGGACATGTAAAAGACCCGGAATATGTTTCTATTATAGCTACAGTGTTAAATAAGTTTAAAACTTTGGGATGTTTAATGAGCCTGAAAGTCCACTTTTTGAACAGTCACCTTGATTACTTCCCAGACAATATGGGAGATGATGAGGAGGAGCTAGGAGAGCGTTCTCACCAGGATATTAAAGTGAAGGAAAAACGCTACCAAGGCTTCTGGAACACCAGCATGATGGGGGACTAACGTTGGTCACTTCACTGAGAAGTTAAGCAAGCGACCTATCATAGAAAAAAGCTACATAACAAGCTTCAAAGAAAAAAGAGAAAGAAAATACCGACCAATTCCAGCTGTCAAGTAAAACCTCTGTTAACACATATAATTATTTTAAGTAGCTTACTGTAAGTACAGATCATGCTTATGTTATAACAAAGCGTTTCATTAATTTCTCCATTCACTGCATTTTATAGGATTTTAATACTATATAGTAAAAAGCATATTGGTCGAAAACTATGGGTGATACAAAAACCTAAGGCTAGATTTCGATTCAGCTCATAAAATTCTATCTATCGAATTAAAAAGTGTTTCTTTAAAAAAAATTGTCGTTCCTCTGTGTAATTAGCAAATCCTGGCAAATACTAAAAAGATACTAAGAAAAATTTATGGTTTATTCATTAGATCAATAAATAGATTAAATAGGGGTTACACAAACAACACATAGTATATAGGAGGAGTTACTATCTTAATTATTGGGTTGTCATGTTTTTTGTTGTTACCCAGCATTGCAGTCAAAACCAATTAGTAATACCTCTGGTGCGTTTCATTGTGATAATAGAAGATAAATGTAAAGTATCATAGAAATTAGGTCTTACATAGTGTTTGGAAATTTCATTACAAAAAGAGTAGTGCCAGTCATGATGGTAAAGATGTTTTTTAAATACAGAAAAGGTTATTAGCATCAGTAAGGAGTTTAATGTAATCTTGTAGTTTTTGTCTCAAGGATAATGAAAGAGTAATCAAATAATAGCTGACAGATATGGTCACCAGGAGGATTATTATAGTGCAATATAATTCACAAGTAGGTATGTATTTGAATATAACTGACATGTAGAGAGAAGCAGTGTTGTGATGTTGTGCAGTCAATGAGGTTTATAATATGTAGATATTTAATGGAGCATTGAAGAGTTTTTGTTTAATTATGGAGATTAATGAAAGTTAATAATAGGTTATGAAGGAACAAGTATTTGAAGTGAATGTGACACTGCATTGAGAAGTTGAGCTGAGGTTGATATGTACATGTAAATTGAGGTTTATACAAGATTTAAGACATATCAAGTGAGAAGCATGTAACAACTGATGTCTGAATGTCATTTATGTTCACACAAGTTGTTCTATTTTTATCAATACATGTTTCCTCGCTGTAGCGATGAAGGAGGTAAGTCGATGATAAGTGGAGAACAGATCACGAAAAGGAGATAAAAAATGACTCAGTGTTCTAATTAGCTGTTGTGACTTATAAATTGGGTTATTGGATTGAGTGCCAATGTAGAATGCTGGCACTATATGGTATATGATGAGAACTGATATTCAAAATTTTTAAACTATATAAATCAAAAGATATTCACTGTCCTAAGTGCGATGCTGATAACAAGTCTTCATATTTAGTAAAAATAGCCTACGGCAGAATAAAGTAGCCATGTATCGGAAACTGATTCTGAGACAACCATGTGAATGGTTGTAACCAGTAAAGGCATTTACAATTGTTTGTGTTACTAATTATAGGTTGTTTACTATCTTTTCCTGTTACTAGTGATAGTGACCAATAATTAGAGGTATTTCCTCTCCTTCTTGTCAGAAGCTGAACTGAGGTGATAATGATAGTGTTTTTAGGCAAATAAAGCCCTCCTGAGAGAAAATCAAACAAAAGGGCTGATCTGTAACGACATCAAAAGTGTTTTCCGATGGCAAACCCAAAGGGAAGCCGAAATAAAGTTAATGATCGTTTTTATACTGTGTTACATTATAGATATCTAGCGTTTTATGCCACAAACAAACTGTTGAAGAGAGATATTTACTGCATGTAACGTAGAGAACTTGTATAGACTGCTACCTATTTTTCCAATAAGATGTTAAGGTTTTTGTACAACATTTTCTGTAGAGGCAGTTTAAGCCCCTAGTCAGAGGAAAGTTACTCGGTATTTTATAGTTTCACTGTGTATTTGGATTTAACGTCTTCATTATTTTTGAATCTGTATACACTTTTCCTACATTTTTTTCGCATTGTCTGCAAAACAAGCCTTTTTGGTCAGGGATGTCAGGGGTCCCCAACCCCTTCAATGAATATAACTGTAGTTCCGCCTCACACAGGTCGAAGCTGCCTAGATATCGATAATCGAAAGCCACGAGCGCCAGAGAGATACGACAGTTGCTAGAAAGTGTAGACAGTGCAGACAGTGTGCAGGGGCAGAGGCCACTAAGACAATTGTGAGCTGGTCGTGGTGTAATGACAAAAGACTGCTCGTGATAGGTATTGTCAACATAACGTGCCCCCGACGCCGTGGATTGACCCTTCGCAATTTACCAATTGTGACTGGAGAGATTAGCTTGATATGCTTACTAAGTATCGACACCATAGTGTGATTGCAAGTTTCAAGTCAACCGCGCCGGCCACTTGCAGTTGGATTGCGGTGATAACTGTGGTGTCTTTGTGCTAGTTAATGCTACAGCGTGTGAAGATATAAAAGAATGACTTGTGATGAGTGTACCCAGCATTAAATTGTAAAGCGAAAGCGGTATCTGCCTCACATTTGTGTAAAATCAAGAATATAACACTTAATCACAGCGGAACAGCTTAGTGATTATTACTGCAATAAAACTTTATTGATTGTGTTAATTCATTATTCGGCAGCCTAAACACTGTTACGAAACAACTCCCAGAGCAGTATTAGCTGATCATCCCTTTATCCTTAGGATACACTCAGAGTCATCTATTAGGCTGCTACTCGGTGATTAGCAAAATTCAAAAAAATCGGGAGTTTTTTACTACGTAGCAAAATAAGCCATGACAGACAGAGTGAGGAGGACATCAAAAGCAGAATATCAGAGGCAAAAAGGGCATTCCTGGCGAGAGGCGCTTACTGGCATCATGGCATCAAACATAGGCCTTAATTTGAGGAAGAAATTTCTGAGAATGTATGTTTGGAGTACAGCATTGTGTGGTATGAAAGGTGGACTCCAGGGAAGCTGGAACAGAATGGAATGTGGTGCTACAGATGAATGTTGAAAATTATCTGATAAACAACTGATGACAAGGAAAGCACTTAGGCGGTTCAAATACAGAATTGACTTTACGAAGACATTTAATTGTCTGTGCAGCTGTTATTGATCCACTAGGTATCATCCACAAAAAAAAAAGAAAATGTATCAGTGACGTTGAATACACATTTACTACCCTTGTTGAGTGGTATTTAAGACAGGTAAATAAATTAGTGAAATCAGTGGGAAGTAAAGTAGGAATTAGAAAATAAATGAAAAACTTTGTTTAGTTTTGAAGAGTTACACAATGGCAAACAGTGGTCAGAGCAGCAGTGGCAATGGCCGGCGCTTGCAAGTCAGCACGTTCAGGAGAAGCCATGGCCCTCCCCACATAAGCAGAAGCTGTCGATTCAGCTGTCAGGGCATCGCCCGACCGGATCACGTGTTTCTCAATTGTCACATGTGATGAAAGCCCCTCGTAGGCATTCCAAGAGCTAATGACAGGCGTTAAGCAGATTCTTCGAGAAGCTTTTCAACGTGACAGAAGAGGCAATGACCATGAAGTCGATCACCTCCAGTGAACTGAAGTAAATAAATACGCGAGACACAATTGGCCCAACAGTAGTTTTCAGTTCAGTTTCAGTTCGAGTTCAGTTCCCGTACAATTCAGTCTGTGCTGAAGACCGTCATGTAGGATGAGACTACATTGTATACAGAAGCACCAAGTCCGCCGCTGTAACGGAACACAAAGCAGCAGCCTCGCCGCCAGAAGACAGAAGTTAGAAGGTATTTGAAGACTGATTTTTACATACCTGGGTGACTTATGAGGACGGGAAGGAGACGGCCTCACATCGGCAGTTACCTGTGAGCTGGTGATGAAGATCTTACAGCAAAAGACTGGCATGCTGGAGTCCGTTGTTCAAGTCTGACACACTGACCTTCCCCCTCCGCGCCACTCTGCTGGCCGACGCAGAACACTGACACATGCGGCCGCATAGAGAAACACTGGGACGCCACATCCATGGTATCACCATCCGATTCACAACTTCGTTCTCAATAATTAAATGGGGCACCTCACGATAAGCGTCTCCAATCGGTGAAAGAGTGACACGAGATATACACCGCCAGGAGTAATCACACGCCGCCGCTCATGCAGCAGAAGGCTTAGCAAACGACACAGCTGCCGCTGTCCCAGCCAGAACAATCCAGTAAGGAAACCACTGTACAAATCTTCCAATAAAGTTATCTTATGTAAAAATGCTGGTTCATTCTACCCATACCCGAGCCAAGGAAGAACCCACCCTGCCCACATGTTGTTAAGAGAGAAAAAGTAATTTATTTATTTTTTTTTTACCCTGACATAATGCTTTAGAATCAAATGCCCTTTGCAGTAATGCTCATCCTGAAAATTAAGTAGCATCAAAAGAGGTTACCCAGTTACACCCTTCTGGGTACGGGTCAGCTGCCCTACATTAACAATAAACGCCATGTCCCCCAGTCTCTCAGACCGATTGGAATGAAGGAAACCTTTGCATACATTGGAATTCGGCTTGGAAAACTGTCGAGTTTCACACTAATTCACAAACCTCCTCACGTTTTTTTTTCTGCTATGGTCAAGTAAGATACTCCTTAATCTTTTGAACTGTATTGTATGTTCCTATGGCCAGCTGAGTACTGACTGGTGAAAATATTTTAAGACTTCCGGCATTCCCCCACATAGAAGACAGATGTTCAGCATGTTGTCCCCATGAGTATGCTAACAGAGAAAGCTCTACAGTAATTGATAACCAACAGTAGCCCCCCCCCCCCCCCCTCAAAAATTGGTTCAAATGGCCCTGAGCACTATGCGACTTAATTTTTGCGGTCATTAGTCCCCTATAACATAGAACTACTTAAACCTAACTAATCTAATGACATCACAAACATCCATGTCCGAGTCAGGATTCGAACCTGCGACCGTAGCGGTCGTGCGGATCCAGACTGTAGCTCCTAGAACCGCTCGGCCATCCTGGATGGCTGCCCCCCCCCCCCCCCCCCCAGCCCTAAGAACCCAGTGTAATTTTTACACTCTCTTGGTTATAAAGGGACAAGTTCAAAGCAGGTAGTCTCACTGGACATGTTAAACATACTTTAAACAAGGGGTCAGATCTTCAAATTGAAAGGCAATCCAGTACCCTGCATGGACTCACAATCCAGAAAATGTCTGCACTTAGTCCCTTAACCACGGGTAACCTTAGTGGTCAAACCATATCATTAATTTTACAGTAAGCTCGTGCCCATCCAAGGCAATAACCGACTGTTCTCGGTGTGACAATCCTAACTGACTGATTATAACGAAGAAATCTTACCTATGTCACGATTCCTCAAATTGTTCTCGGTGTGACAATCCTAACTGACTGATTATAACGAAGAAATCTTACCTATGTCACGATTCCTCAAATTCCAAATGTGATCAAGAATAGAGATGCTCCTCCCGTGATCCAATAAGGCACAAATAGTCTCTCGGTTGAGGAGCACACATACAAAGGGAAATCTACATCCTGTCCTGGTATTCATCTGATTAGAACCTGTCAGCAGAGCTCCAGCGTAACGGCACCCTGTTTTACGCTTATATAGACTATCCGACAATTTCTTTCGTCATGAATGGTAAGTATGCGCTAAACGTCCAGACTCAAAGAAGTAGTGACAAGCTCCTCTGGGGGAAGTAGCACTCTCACTAAACCTGCGTGCATCTTGCGTTGTGCACTCAGCTGCACACAAAGGATCCCTGTGATCATATTTTGAATCAGCACATCTGGTGGTTTCTTTGCTAGCGATCACCCACATCAGCAAAAGATATAGGTGTCCCAGAAAACAATATTAGTTAACGGTCTTTACGTAGCATTCCATCTAAGATGTTGCTCACAAATTCGTCCTGTGTGCCTTGAACATTAAGATTCACACTGGTCCTTTGACTTTGTTTTATATACCATCATGCGACTGCTCAAGAAAGAATTGCTAGCCAATTAATTTATTCCTAACACTAGCTAATAGTCTATACAGTATCATTCTCCTAATGTATCATGATCATACAAAACAGCAATAATCACTAGGCTGAAACAAACAAGAGAGAAGGGATATAAATTCTGAAAAATTACCAACTGCTTCATCTTAAGAAATTGGGCTTGGTTCGCCAATGTAAAAGAAAACTACTATTCTTGAATCTTCCCGGTTGAGAGCTTATCATCACCGCAAAACATTGGCAAAACTTGGTTTGGTAACTCATTAAAATGGTGTCCTATGTACTCACTAACTCTCCCTCTCAGCGGCTGTTTCCCAGATTCTCAAAGGACAGAGAAACCTCCTCCTTACTGGCAAATAAAGTAGCACCACACTCCAACACGTTCAACTTCATTTGTTATTCCATAACTCTGTTCTGAAAACGGCAGCCTGTTCCTGATTTGTGTAAACTACCTTCAAGCCTAGAATATGGTTACACCAACGGCTAATTGGAACTTGTGGGGGTTTTATCTGCATATATGATGGATTAACACGTACGAAAAATTGAATATGTTCCCATATGTTCAAGACAAAGGCGGCTTAAACAATCAGGGCGGCACTCATGTCGCAACATTGCCTGCAGTAATCTGCAGCAGACACGCCACTGCCTCACACTGCCGCAGCCATATACTCATTTCAGCAATGTTTTCCTTTCCTGCCTGGCCATGTATCAGAAGCTCATATTGGAGCTGCTGCTTCTTTAAATACCGGGTGGCTGTATTTCATCTTTCGCTATTTAACACGTTTTAACACGAAAAAAATTTCCGTATCAAGATCAAACTTATCAGCATTAATGTCAAGGGCATGGGGAAGAGAAATAATGCAGAATAATTTCAATTGATACACTTTTAATCTGCTGCTACGGTACATCATTCTGCACAGCAGAACGCAACATATCCGTAGGTATGCTGGCTACCTGCCTTGATATGTTGCGCCAGCTCAGTGCTTGTGTGAATGTTCCCGTGGTAATCCTTGTCCTTCAGGTAGCCCCACAACAAGAAATCACAAGGGGTGAGACCTGGTGATCGTGCTAGCCAACCATTGGGAAACGATCGGCTGACAATTCGATCGTTGCCAAAAGGGTTTCGGAGAAGCAGGTGAAGTTAACTTCACGAGCGATGTGCTGTGAGTCCCCATCTTGCATGAAAAGTGTGGAGTTCAATGCATCTCTCTGCTGTAGGGGGATATCACATCCTGTCTGAGCATATCGCAGTAACGCTGGCCAGTCACACTGCACGTCTTTGGTGCTTAAGCGCCAATCTCTTCCAAAAAGAATGTTACCAAATTTGGTTCTCGTACGGTCATTAGTTTCTGTGTTATAACAGTTTAATTGCAACCACTCGGTATGTAATTCCTGTGACAGCTCTTGTTTCCATAGTGCAACAGGATACATGTAACATACAAATCCAAAAATATGCTCTGGATACAAGTACCATCTTTTTTCCTTAAATGTGAATAACGATGCTTAAATGATATTGATAATACAGGCAGCGTCTGAAAGACTACGACCTGCCACTATTGTGGAGAGCATAGAGGAAGGCACTTGGGAAGTATTAGACGTGATTCGCACACTATAAAGAATTATTCCAAGAAACACAAATAACAATATAGCTATACGATTACAAATGCCCATAGATGCTCAATCAAATTCCCTTTAAAACACGAACGTGGGCAGAACTCATACCTGGAATCAGAGTACAGTACAGGATGTGCTGTTCTGCAGGATCTGAGAAACAGGAATTCTAAAGCACAGGGATAAAGCATATTTTACAAACACACGAACATCAGTTCACAAAGCAGGCGGCATTTTCCAGTTCTCCAAATTATACGTTATGTTGGCTGAAGCCAGAAATTGATTTAATATATTGCTTGTACCTTGAAAAATTGCAATGGTACGAGTGTGATATAACTACGTTGAAATTTGCACTAGACGATTCTGATGAGCGAAGCCCGCTCAATTTGAACTAAGCAAAAGCGGAACATCAGCTGAGTTACAAGAAATAGCATTAAAGGCAGACCCTCTCACTAAGCAAGATCAGACAAGCTGTACCGTACAAAGGTATTCAATCGTTCTACCCTGGTACACACACTAATAAGTGCACAGTTTAAACCTGCAGTTGAAAACATTTGATCAAAATCCACCATCACAGGAACGAATTAACCATCAGAATCCATTTAACAAGAAACCACAAGTAATTCCCTGCTTTCAAGCCTGTCAGAAAAAGTAATAAAGATCTAACTGGAACTGACTGCATCTCAATAAGGAACGAGATCCGGCAAATAGCACTGCACAGATAGAAATGCATGTTGTAGTCAGTTTTGTGGCCCGAGCTGACTGTAACAGACAAGGTTCTGAAACCTACTCTCCGAATTTAGTTCTGTCTGTTGAACACGATCTGTCCAAAGTGGTCAATGTCACACTGGTCTTCCTCTGGTCACAACCCACGACCCAGCGATTCCTTCACTCGATCTACATACAGTTGCCGCTTCGTCTCCTGTCTGCACGCTCACGCAGGCTCCAACGCCAACGTTGTGCCCTCGGCTACCCACTTCTCGGAGGCGCACACTCAGACTGGCTGTTTAGAGTACAGGCGGCACAGTTGCCCCTTGACCACCAGAACAAGACCCCACCACGAGAGCCCATTTTGTTAGTAGAATGCCCGGACTCGCCACTCCGGCCCTCCGTGGAGCGACGCATGTAGCCGTGGCTTCTTGACAAAGAGCGTAACTGCACTCAGTATCAATAAGGGGCGACAAGATTGATTCAAATGGCTCTACGCACTATGGGACTTAATATTTGAGGTCATCAGTCCCCTAGACATAGAACTACTTAAACCCAACTAACCTAAGGACATCACACACATCCATGCCCGAAGCAGGATTCGAACCTGCGAATCTCCAACCGCAGCAGCAGCTCGGTTCCGGACTGAAGCGCCTAGAACCGCTGGGTCAGAAAAGCCGGCTGCAAAAAGTTTCACTTTCATCAGCACTCCTGGATGCTTCATAGCCCCTGACCACAGCACTCCACGCTTAGTCCTCCTTCATCCGTGGGAGTTACATCCCACTGACCAATACATGTTTAACAAAAGACGACGGAACGTGCCTGGAAATTAAACATTAATAATTAAACGTTAAACAAAAAAGGCTTCTGAATATATGTATCTCAAGTTTTATCTGTTTACACCCCAGTCCAGTATAAAATCTCGATTTTAGGAAAGTATTCCGTCCCCGCTGCCCACCTTAGTAGCTAAATTGTCAGTGAAGCTACCTGCCATTTGGAGGACCTAGGCTGCAGTTTTTACCTTATGTATTTATTTATAGTTTCTCCTCATTTGTCTGATGTTAAGATAATAGATGACAAAGGAAAGCCAATTTCTTAGTGACTATCCCTTCATGAAAGACATTACTAGCTGAAGAACCAAAGAACATTTTTCTAAATTTGTAAATACATGTAAACTTCCACCGTACTTGTACCGTCACTGAAACAAAAGACAGAGGTCTATTCATTCGCCACCTTGATGCCACGTTACCTATCTTTAGTGGTGTCTAGTGCTGAGGAGATGTTAGTAAGGTGTCCTAAAATTTCAACCACCCGGCTCTCTCCACCCCTCACACTCCGAAATATTTCATCCGATTATTTCCCTTGACGTACACAAGGTTTTGTTGTGAGTACTGTGTGGTTCTAATAAGTCTCCACTTGTGAACAACGACGCCTACCGGCCCACCCTAAGACCTGTTACAGCCCCTCTTGTGAAAGAAGGTAAATGGAGATCGATTCTTACATATAACATGAACATCACTGTAGCAGAAATTTAGTAATCAGTGCCTCACGGAGCTCTCGGGAAGTTAAACGTCCATCATCAATATAGGTTCCACGTCGTGACAATTCACTTGTGTAAGGATACCTTCTTTATGTATTTTATTATTTATGATTTATTATTTGCCCCTCTCTGAGGTAAAATCAGTTGCGCCATCTCATTAATAGACAGGGAGGAAATGCCACGTTTGGTGCTCAAAGTGCGGGTCCAGTATGAAAAATATCTTCATCTGCTATTAGATGTTGTGTTTCTTCCGTTCCATGAACAATATACAATGCTGAAACAATAACCTATGTTGTGTCGTTGTGGTCTTCAGTCCAGGGACTGGTTTGATGCAGCTCTCCATGCTTCTCTATCCTGTGCAAGATTCTTCATCTCCCAGTACCTACTGCAACCTACATCCTTCTGAATCTGCTTAGTGTATACATCTCTTGGTCTCCCTGTACGATTTTTACCCTCCACGCTGCCCTCCTGTACTAAATTGGTGATCCCTTGAAGCCTCAGATTATGCCCTACCAACCGATCCCTTCTTGTAGTCAAGTTGTGCCACAAATTTCTCTTCTCTCCAGTTCTATGCAGTACCCTCTCATTAGTTATGTAATCTACCCATCTAATTTTCAGCATTCTTCTGTAGCACCACATTTCGAAACCTTCAATTCTCTTCTTATATAAACTATTTATCGTCCACGTTTCACTTCCATATATGGCAAGACTCCACATAAACACATTCAGAAACGACTTCTTGACACTAAAATCTGTACTCGATATTAACAAATTTCTCTTCTTCAGAAATGCTTTCCTTGCCATTGCCAGTCTACATTTTATATCCTCTCTACTTCCACCATCCTCAGTTATTTTGCTCCCCAAATAGCAAAACTCATTTACTACTTTAAGCGTCTCATTTCCTAACCTAATGGTTGCAGCATCACCAGATTTAATTCGACTAAATTACATTATTCTCGTTTTACTCTTGTTGATGTTCATATTATATCGTCCTTTCAGGACACTGTCCATTTCGTTCAACTGCTGTTACAGGTCCTTTGCTGTCTCTGACAGAATTACGTCATCGGTGAACCTCAAAGTTTTCATTTCTTCTACATGGATTTTAATTCCTACTCGATATTTTTATTTTTTTTCCTTTACTGCTTACTCAATATACAGATAGACTAACATCGGGGAGAGGCTACAACCCTGTCTCACTCCCTTCCCAACCACTGCTTCCCTTTCATGTCCCTCGACTCTTATAACTGCCATCTGGTTCCTGTACAAATTGTAAATAGCCTTTCACTCCAGGTATTTTACCAGTGCCACCTTCAGAATTGGAAAGAGAGTATTCCAGTCAACATGGTCAAAAGCTTTCTCTAAGTCTACAAATGCTAGATACGTAGGCTTGCCTTTCCTTAATCTAGCTTCTAAGATACGTCGTAGAGTCAGTATTGCCTCACGTGTTGCAATATTTCTACGGAATCCAAACTGATCTTACCCGAGGTCAGCTTCTACCAGTTTTTCCTTTCGTCTGTAGAGAATACGCGTTAGTATTTTGGATCCGTGACTTATTAAACTGATTGTTCGGTAATTTTCACATCTGTCAGCACCTGCTTTTTTTGGGATTGGAATTATTATATTCTTCTTGAAGTCTGAGGGTATTTCGCCTGTCTCTTACATCTTGCTCATCAGATGGTCGAGTTATGTTAGGCCTGGCTCTCCCAAGGCTGTCAGTATTTCTAATGGAATGTTGTCTACTCCGGGGGCCTTGTATCGACTTAGGTCTTTCAGTGCTGTGTCAAACTCTTCACACAGTATCATATCTCCTATTTCATCTTTATCTACATTCTCTTCCATTTCTATAATGTTGTCCTCAAGAACATCACCCTTGTATAGACCCTCTATCTACTCCTTCCATCTTTCTGCATTCCCTTCTTTGCTTAGAATTGGGTTTCCATCTGAGCTCTTGATTTTCATGCAAGTGGCTCTCTTTTCTCCAAAGGTCTCTTTAATTTTCCTGTAGGCAGTATCCATCTTACCCCAAGCGATAGGTGCCTCTACATCCTTACATTTGTCCTCTAGTCATCCCGGGTTAGCCATTTTGCACTTCCTGTCGATCTCATTTTTGAGACATTTGTATTCATTTTTGCTTTCTTGATTTACTGCATTTTTATATTTTCTCCTTTTCTCAATGAAAATCAGTACTCTTCTGTTAAGCAAGGATTTCTATTAGCCCTCGTATTTTTACCTACTTGATCCTCAGCTACCTTCGCCATCTCGTCTCTCAAAGCTACCCATTCATCTTCTACTGTATTTCTTTCCCCCATTCCTGTCAATCTTTCCATAATGCTTTCCCTGAAGCCCCCTACGACCTCTCGTTCTTTCTGTTTATCCAGGTTCCGTCTCCTAAATTTCTCACTTTTTCACAGTTTCTTCACTTTTACAGTTCATTATTACCAATAGACTGTGGTCAGAGTCCACATCTGCCCATGGAAATGTCTCACAATTTAAAACCTGATTCCTAAATGTCTGTCTTACCATTATATAACCTTTCTTATGTTATATGAGTAAAAAAGCGATAAGTGGAAGCTGCTGTATTAAGAAAGTAAAGTGAAAATTTTTAGAAAAGGGATGCCTCTTATGAGAATAGTAAGCAGCAATAAATCACAACACATAATCGTAAGGGGTATCATGGTTCGTTCGCTTTCGTTTCGTGTGGCATGGTTTTCCAAACAAACTATGAATATTCGTAACTTGTATGATCCTTCATCGTCTATTTTGAAAAACTTAAAAATTCTTATATTACATTGTTAATAAAGGCCTTGATCAAAACGACAATATTTAAGCAGCTCATAAGTAGGCTGTATAGTAGACCACCTTCTGCTGTTTCAAGCAGAATCGACCAGTTAGTGTAATTGCATACCGAGATAATTGTGCTGCACTTTGTTGTAGCATTTATTATTTGTCTCAGAAGACACATCATTGATTATTGTGAGCTTTGACCAAATTAAGGAATGTAGTAGCAATATACCCCGTAGACGTAATGAATACTGAATCTGATGTCGATGGTGGCAGCAATGTCGATCCGACAACAGAGGAAATGACGTGCCCCATTTCTGCTTCGTAATTAAATTCAGTTATTACCAGTAAACGTAACAAGGAATTTACCACCACCAATTCCATTTGGGAGAACACTACGCCTGCAGAATATAACAAAGATTTTGTATTGTTTTTTTTTAATGAATACATCACCATTCGACTGTATTGTTTTTTATTTAATTACGGCCCATGTTTTGGCTTTTATGCCATTTTAAAGTGATTGCACATTGAGTAGGCACTGAGACGCTGACAGGCGAAATGGAAATAGTGCTTATAGATATTCAGTTTTCAAAGTCGTTTGTCAGAAGTCAAAAACTCACATTCATTTCCACTGTCGTCTCCAAGCACCATTTTAAATCAGAACCTCAATCACCAGCATATTGTGTGTGACAAAACCTTATTCCGATTACTTCTCCCTGACATTCATAAAGTGAAATATTATGCTTCCAAAACTAAATTTTGTTGGTGACGTATTCGTCTTGTTACACTGGAAACAAACTATTTACTCGGCAACAACAACTGATCTAAAGATGATCCATACTCAGTGCAATACCTGCACTATGTTCCATCACATGAAAATGGCATAAAAGACAGAAACCTGTGTTATAATGAAATAAAAATCAGTACAGTCAAATGGCGGTGTGTTCATTTAAGAATTATTGTACGACTGTTGCTCAGCAACGTCAAGAGCTGTTTATGTAACAATGATCACGTAAATACTGCACTTTGAGAGTGGACAAGGAATTAGCAACGCGGATAGAAACTGGTCTACCAATAATTTCAACTGAAATTTCTGAATTGAAGAAAATTTGTGAGGGTAAAAGAATTTAGCTAGTCACGTCCAGACATTGCAGACGTCTCAGCACAGGATTATTTTTATTTAATTGGAGAGAGACATATTCATATTGGTGGTCTACATGTGTCGTAGCTGCTTACAAGGACTAACATATGTGGTACAGTCACCTGGCACCGAGGCATTTCGGTAGTCCGAAATGTGAAAGGAAATTAGCTGTGCATTGGTACAATCGTAATCCACAACGACCCTGGCACCAGTCGCTGCGCTCCTGCTTTTATGACACAAAGCCAAGCAAACGACTGTTTGTAATAAAATAGAATTGCTAAAAAATTTTGAACTCAAAACTAGGGGAAATAGAGCTCAGGGGAACCTTGCCCAGCGGCGTTGAGAGACCTTTAAATCAGGCTACAGAGACTGTCAAGTACATTGTGAGTCTACATCATATGTTTTCGAAATACATCAGATTATACCTCACTGAAACTGCAACTGCAGTATTTATCATCGCAAAGATCAGAGAAAACGACATTCTTAGATTTGGAAGACCACAGGTCATGCTTTATGACAGTGTTCCAAATTTTACCTGCAAAGTATGGAACTCTTTTCTTCAAGAATATCGAATTACGTGAATTTTAATTTCGAAACTTTACCCAGAATCCAATTCCATAGCAAGCGTTTTTAGATACTATAATCATGTTATGAAGACGTGCATCGAACACGGGTGGACTAAACGAGTTGAAATCGTGACCGTGTGAAAAACTGGCCACATTTATCCATCGACACACCATATGTCTGTCGAAGTTATGCTTGCAGCTGAAGAGAAAAATGAATGGATGAAAGCACAGAACACGCCACAGCCTCATTTCCCTAACAGCTTGTGCGCACCCTCAGAAGTCTGCTCACGACAAAAAACGGGGATGAGTTCAGAGCTTCCTGAATGGCGAGGAAATACTATTCACAACAAACCACTAGCCCTCACTTCTGCAAAAGAAAAACAGGAATAGCAGTTCTTTTACATGGGTCCAAATCAGATCATCGGAATACCACATGAGGGATTCTACCTCCTTAAACATAACAAGTCCCACAAGTCTAATGAGTAAGAATAACTGAGAGAGCTGAAGAAATACATAAGGTAGAAGTTCTTTGCACTGTATATTTTACAAATCCTTTTCCGTTTACCGTGATTTTTTTATATTTTTTACTACCTCTAAGTATGAAATATGATAATTCTTGTCTGAAATTCGCAGATGTCAAGTATTGCTTGCTACAGAACTACGAATACTAACTGACTGTCATTTTTAAGCAGTACATATCCAAGTACAGCATTATTACTCTAACAGAAACTTACGCAGGATGCAAGTGATTTATCTTGGCTTAAAGAATTCTGTATTACAATTAGGATCCAAAGTCATGGACCCTTGAAAAAGGAATATTCCCTTTATTCTAACAAATATTTTGTTTAAGGGCGAAATGTGATCAGACAATTGTTTTAAGCCACCACAGAAAATGTTTTTTCTTCATGAACAATGCTATTGGTAACAACAAATGCTACGTTCGAATGTTAAAGTGAAGAGATTCTTAGTGTCTACGTCTGATGCAAAATGTTAACTTTGTGACATGCCATTAACTTATGAATAGTACAGATAATATATTCCATGTACGCTGACTTTACTGTGGAATTATAATGCACAGAATCCTACTTCTCTGTACAATGTTTACAGTAGAAATGACAAGTAAATCAAGTTAGTTTTAAGTAATGCCAACGCCGAGAGTAATATATTTTGCCTGTGGTTGCGTAAGATGTACTTCTTGTAGCCTTTTGTCCAGCATAAGATAAGCGATTAATATTTATTAGTAATTGCACATTAAGTTTTCAGTATCATGGCTTATGAACAGTGCAGTGTCATGCTACTCGACGTAACACCAGCTACAAATCGTTCAAGGGATTTTATTTTAATCTCTTTTGTGATCGCTGTGGTCTGCTTTGATTTGCTTTTCATATCCAGTTCGTGCTTAGGCATGTGCAAGAGTTGAACGATGGTATCCTGAGTACTAAAGTTCGTACTACTATTTCTCCAAAAGAAATAAAGGGGGACTTGTTTGTAAGAATCATGTCGTTGACTTCCACGCTAGAATTACAGCCACCAAGTTATACGAAAACTTATAAAAGAAAGCTGAAGAGGATACTCTTTCATGTGTTGGAATCAGACAGACATCATAAATTTTATCCAACGTGTGTACTAGAAGGAAAGCTTTTACGATCGATGCGACTATAAAAGGAAGAGGCATTATATGTGAAATGATAATTAAATGGACACTCTAGCTGCAAACAGGCGTTGATGTACTTCACTGCAGGTAAGGTGTCTATTTAATTGTCATTTCATTTCTAGCAAATCTGCATGGTCATCAACGGTAACTATTCTTTCAGGAACAGATACTACCGTCATATATAAGCGTTATATGCTCTTACACAAAGCAAACGAGAAACGAGTAGTGTTTGAACCTGGTGTTCTTTCATCAAGTTCAGACTGCTAAAGTGTTGAATGCAGGATGTTCATGTGAGCGATGGTGCTATACAACACACATAAGCAGAGCTTTCGAAAAGAAAATTGAAAATGTATGGTGGTCGTGTCCTCAATTCTGCCCATTTGGAAAAGAAGTCAAACATAGTAGTGAATCCAATGACGCTTCTCGTCTTATGTAAATCTGGCAAAAAGTCATAAATAAAAGCATCCACAAACACAAGTGATACAGACTGTAACAGCAAATCGGCTACAACTCAGACAGTGGACGCCAAGAGTGGCTCTGAAAATTAAACCGTGGGGCTGTTATATAAAATGATTTGAGAATGTATGCAAAATCTGGTTTACTAACAACATGTATTTTCACAAAACAAAGACAGACATAAATATGCTAAACGAGTTTTTATTGTAAACCGTAACAACTAACAGTTGGATTAACACCTCAGTGGACAAGTGGACAGTGGCAGAAATGAGTCAAGTACTGTAAG
Organism: Schistocerca gregaria; assembly: GCF_023897955.1. Classification (NCBI taxonomy): domain Eukaryota; kingdom Metazoa; phylum Arthropoda; class Insecta; order Orthoptera; family Acrididae; genus Schistocerca; species Schistocerca gregaria. Next base: position 577,172,282 of record NC_064922.1, read on the forward strand.
GGGTTCATTGTGTAAGAGGTTTACTGTTCACTACCCTACTGGAGGAGATGTAATTTCGATGTATTGCTCACGAGCTGTCTGCGATATACAACATCTCTGCTGCAATAGAATCGCAGGTAAGAGCAGTGTCAGAGGCAATAATCACTGGCTCCTACAGAGCAGTCATATTAATTCGTTGTCACGGAGCAGTCGCAACAGCAGTGGCAGCTGGTGCAGCACAGTTCATTGACATGCAATGTAAGGTAAACTTTATTATTCTTCATCACCATGCGTGTACTTATATTTGCTGTCTGAGATGTTAATATGAATTTATTTCAATCTTGTTGCGATTTGTCAGTACTAATTAAGTAAGACTTGTAGTGTTCAAATTTTTTATATAATGGTTTGCAGAAATGTTTTCAATAATAATATCTTTCAGAACATATTGTTTTAGCAGTTATTTACTTGAATTTAAATATTTTACAGATTTTACCAGATCATAATCATGTGTTATTTAATAATCAGAGGACCAGCTATGCAGCTGTGTCAACAAGCAAAGTCAATTTCTTTCTAATAATGAAACTCTCAGACAAATGTTGTTCAGTAGTAGCAGATGGGCCAGCATTGCACTAAGGTGTCCATTTAGGAGCAGGTATATAGAGCGTTATCTGGCGACACCGTTATGAGGTAAAAATATTTCAGTTTATTTAGGTTGATTTCACAGAGCCAGACGTTGCGCTGCTCACACCCAAAATTTATAAGTTTCTATACTGAGTCAATTTAGTACAGGAAGGATAGATACGGGAAGGCTACATTTGCTGACATCTGGGCAGGACCGCAATTTTGAGACTTTCCTAAGAAGTAGTTAGCTGTATATCTGCTCTTACTTATCCAGTGTTAATCATTGGTACTTTATTGCTCTTTATTGTCATTGTACTTGCTCCACTTTGTGTGCACTTTGTGTTTGTTTGATTTTGTTTCCACCTTTTGAGAGTTGGCAATACTCTCTTAGGATTTAAAGGTTGGCTACTGCACGCATACACAAGCTCTGGAATCTAAGATAATGTTGTCGCGCTTCGCAGCGCACGGATTAACTAGTAGCAATTTGGAAGCCAGTGTAGGAGCCCGCTTGCTGTGATGCGCACGTGTGTTGCCGTACTGCCGTGTCCGCCAGCAGCGACACAGGATTTGGTACTTAGTTGATATTTCTTATAATGTGCAACGCGCTTATTAATTTAAAGAACAGGGTTTGTGTATGAGCGTAGCAGCAGACGGTAATTTTGATAATGATAGGAGTTGAATTCTTAAGGGAAACCATCGTTAGGTGAATAGACTAAGTATTGATTATTGTCATTGATTTCTTTTGTAACTGTCAGGGAATTGCTTCATTATGTATTCAATTGAGTAGTATTTCAGTCTGTCTCAAGAGTTTGATTAATTTGTAATATTCCACTGGAGGCAGATTCGTGAGCGAAGCGATTGATCAAAGAGCTTCTAGCGTTTTGTTAATTGAATGAGAAAGAATCGCTTTCAGAATATAGTTTTTTGTTTGGGTTATCATTTATCGAGTTAAGATTTGACCAAACCCTTTCTCTTGAATTATATGTAGTTGTAGTAAGCAGCAGCAGCCGCAGCAACAGCAGGAGCTGCCATACTGCACATCCATTGGACTCATCATTAATAGGTTTTTTTATGTTTTTGTTAAATAATGGAATTCAGCAGATCAAGCAGTGGCAGCAGAAAGACCAAGTAAGCTATTTGTTGCGCACAGGAACACTAAAAAGATAAAGTTTTGGCGATCTCTGTAATAGTAAAGTTAACAAGAGTACAAGCACGAGATTTTCAGTAGAAAACATGAGATAAGAAGATAGAGCTCACGGCTTTCACTTTGACATATGAAATTGCTGCGAAAACCTGCAAACATTACATCGAGAAGTGCAATGAGTCAAAACGTCGATTTTAGTAGTTTAACTGATAATACTAGAGATATTCAGTCTCACAGTTCTAATTCTTCAACCTTAGATAATCAGTGCATGTCTACCGTAAGTAACATTTCAAATTCAAACGATGAGCCAACTGATTTAATTATGTCCACAGTAAATGCAACAATAACACTGTTCTACAAAAAAACCTTTTTTTCTATTCCTGATTAAAAATTTTGTGAAGATAGTTGTATTTTGAGTGCTGAATTGATAACTGTTTTTGGTTTTTTTCTGTCAGGGATAGTTTATGAGTAATCTCAATTGTATTTCTTTTTTCAATTTCTGATATAGTGTAGCAAACGTGAGGTGATATTCGACAAACAAATTCACATCTCTATGATGTTATAAGTTCATCACATTAATGGTTGGAGGGATCTAACATATAACACAGTAACCTTTGTGTATACACTTTGAAACATTTATTTGACATGAGAAATTACAGAAAATTGAGAAACAATGAGCACATCACTTTTTTCTCTGGTATTCTGAATCATTCTTCTCTCGAATGATATGCCAGCAATAATGTGCTAACATAGAAGGTACCCACTTCCCTTCATAGCGCCTTTCTGTGGCAGAAATGTGTTTATGGAATCTGTCCCCATGTTCATCCGCTACGTCACTACAACTCTCTGTGAAGTAGTCCAGATGAGAGTTCATCATATGTACCTTCAAAAATATATTGCACCCCAAATCCTGATATGCTTTGATCATATCCTTCACCATTGCTTTGTAGTTAGTAGCTCTTCTTCTTCCAAGGAAGTTTTCCGACACCATCTTGAAACAGTCCCATGTGGTTTTTTCTTTGTCAGTTAAACATGCTTCAAAATTCGCATCTTTCTGCAACTCACTGATTTGTGGACCCGCAAATACAACTTCCTTTATTTTTGCAGCTGAAAGATGGGGGAATTTGGTAGCTAGATATGCAAACCCCCAGCCTGTTGGATCCATGGCCTTCACGAATTGTTTCATCAGGCCAAGTTTGATGGTAAGCGGTGGAAGTAGTATATATTCAAGAGCTAACATACTTTTCACGTTGTACATTCTTTTCGCCAACTTTCCATGTGCGCCTAGGCCATTTCCCTTTCACGTAGTGAGAATTTCGGTCTCGACTATCCCACTCGCAAAGAAAACAGGCATTCTTTGTGTAGCCTGGTTGTATTCCCAGTACCATAGCAATTACCTTGAAATCTGCACATATTTTCCATTTGTGTTTATTGTATTTTAATGAATTTAGCATCCTTTATACGAATTCGTAATTCTCTTTCGTCAAACAGGCGTAAGCCACTGGAACAGAGGGTATTTTATTTACGTTTTGTAGCAAAACACCCTTCAGACTTGTTTTCTATGCATCTATGAAAAGTCTCCACTCCTGTGAAATATAAGTGAAGTTCAGCACTTTCATCAGGCCAGCAACGTCATTGGAAAATGTCAGTGCTTCGTCAGTTGAAAAATAACAAATAAAGGCATGTTTTCTGTGCCTGAACACACTGATTTTAGTACTTTGGTGCAGTAGATTATACTCTTGTAATCTTGAACCAAACACCTGCGCCTTTTGTTTACTTAGTCCTAGATCACGTACTAAATCATTTCAATCTGCCTGTGTTAACAAATGTGGCGATGACTCACTTGTGCAGTGATATAAAGAATCATCATCTGTGATTTCTTCAGTACTACTTATTTCACTCTCACTCGGAATGTGACCTCGAAGTCTTGAAGGTACTGGAAGGTTGTCCGAATGCTGCACTGGCATTCTCTCTGAAGGCAGATCTGGGTAAACAAGGTGCCTCTTCAACTTTTTGTTTGTAAAACCGTGAATTTTTGTTAGACAGAAATAACAATCAGTAACATGGTCCTTAGGCTCCCTCTACACCATGGGAACAGTAAACAACGCCATATTCTCTTTACCTTTCCACCACTGAATTAGTTTGCAGTAACATGTAGCACAACAGAAATGTGGTGTCCATTCTTTATTTTGGTCTCCTACCTCAACTGCAAGGTAATGTTTGTATGCTTTCTGTATAACTGAAGAAATTTTCTTCCTGTTTCTGGCAAAAGTGAACTTCCCACAGATGTAGCAGATGTTGTCCGGGTATATCGACATCCACGAGGACGTATCATTTCTACAAATTTAAAAATACCTCTTTGGTAATACGCCTGTATTAAATTAATAGTAGGGAACTAGAGGAATGCTGATGTGTAAAAAGAAGCAAACGTTTTACCTTCAGCACCTGGATCAATCAGTTTACACACAGGAACTAAAAAATTCAACCGTGCTCGCAAATATGACAGACAGTTACTTGTCAGCCAAAATACCCACTCATTAAGACTGACACAAATTGCGGCTGACACCACTGTTCTAAACTCGATGCACGTGCCTCTAGGAGGCGTGAAGCTTTACTGCCGAGGCAGCGACCGGCTGTCGCCGTTCGAGTTAATGAGATATTTCAGGTGGTGTTAATGAGATAGGTGTGGCGAGGGATAACCTAATGATGTCTGTTTCTTCCCACCTTCTGTTGCACAAGAAATTATCACGTTCTATCACTACTGGATACGGTAACATACCCGTATTTCTCTATAACGTCTCTGTTTGCCATGAATTGTGAATATACATATATGTACATATTACATAAAAAGTACCTCTGACAACGATATTTTGTTTACATATTTTAATTTCCCACGAGAAAGAGGTCTAGAAGCACATACTTTAGTATCAGAAATAGAACCCATGTCGAACATTGTAATTGATGACGTGGTGTGTTCCAATACAACGAACGTTGCCCAGTTTCACACATCGGATGCGCAGAATTTACGCAGTGAGCAGCTAAATGTTACTAATGATAACGAGCAATTTACCCAAAATACGTCAGATTTATTTGGTTCCGATGCCGTAACCAACAGTGCACAACAAATCCGCAGACCTTTTCATGAATCAGACAATGACGAAATGGTTACAGAACGAGTATCAAATGCAGATACACTGTCACACAGAATGAAAAACAGAGTGGTTGACGTTGACGTTGATCAAATCATGGCAGTATTGCTACAACGTAACGAAAATTTCAAACTGCTGGATGAAAAACGTGACCGGTCGATCAAACAAACCAATGAAAGTTTCAAGCAGTTGAATGAAAAACAAGACAACAATTACAAGCAACTTAACAAATGTCACAATCAGTCGGATGGAAAACACGACAGATCAATCAAACAATCCAATGAAAATTTCAAACACTTTAACGAAAAACTTGACACCTACGAGGGCTATCCCCAAAGTACAATAAGTTTTGGAATTAAAAATAAATAAATTATTGGATTTTTTTTATTATATACAGATGAAAGCCACACTTAAATACGACTTTTCTACATAGTTGCCATTTAAATTAAGGCACTTATCGTATTGATGGACGAGCTTGGAATTTCCTTCGTCGAAAAATTCCTTCAACCACAAGGCGACTGACTTTTGGGACAGAAAGTTGTGATTTTTGTGGATTTCCAGGAAAGAGGCACTACAATAAACTCTCAAAGGTATTGCCAAACCTTACACAAACTCAGAAGAGCAATACAAAACAAGCGCGGCTGAAAGTTGGGCTCAAAGATCTTGCTGATTCACGACAACGCCCGTCCCACACGGCAAATGCCACTCGTGAAGTTCTGGAATCTTTTAAGTGGGAGTTGTTTCCTCATCCGCCGTACAGTCCCGACCTGGCACCGAGCGTCTTCCACTTATTCCCAGCAGTGAATAAGTGGTTGGCTATGCAGCGTTTTGATGACGACGCACAGCTTCGAGAAGAGGTAACCACGTGGTTACAACAAAGGAATTTCCAAGCGCGTCCATCGCTACGATAAGTGCCTTAATTTAAATGGCAACTATGTAGAGAAGTAGTATGTAAGTGTGACTTTCATCTGTGTATAAAAAAATTATTCCAACACTTTATTTATTTTTAATTCCAAAACCAGGATAGAGTAGCATGGAGAGCTGCATCAAACCAGTCTCAGGACTGACGACCACCATACACACAATTCCAAAACGTAATGTACTTTGTGGATAGCCCTCGTATATTGAACAGCTTGCTGAATAGATTGCAGCCGTTTCCAACAAATGTAATAAAACTAAAGAACAACTACGTGAGAAAATTAAGGCTTGTGCTAGGAATATTAGTGAGGAAATCAGATCCGTTGCACAAGAGATACGCAACACACTTGAAGCTACGGCAAAATTACTTAGAGATGAAATCAATGCAGTCGCAAAACAATGTTCATAAGATGCAACAGAGTTACACGACGAGCTTAAAGCAGTATCAGCAGAATTTCAAGCACTTTGGATGCCTAAGTTGAATAGAAATTTGAACAACAGAACACCCAATTGACGAACGTTTCAATGACCACTTACAAAACAGCGAAACGCGTTACAACAAATTCAGACAAGAACAGAACTAAGTATAGAAACAAGTTATGCAAACAATTACTACACAGAGACAGGAAGATAAGTGTAAGTTCTTTGCGAAAGCAAAAACATATGTAGACACCAATATTTTTACAGATTACAGAATGAACTTACCGATTTGAAAACAAAAGCAGACACTAATATTCATATCTTAGAAAATAAATACACAGAAGACTTTCAGACATTCACTATTAGAATTGAGCAATTGTAATTTGTGCAGGATCCCGATGCCATTAAAGCAGATTTTAAGAAATTAAATAGAACTACGTGTAAAATGGATAAACAAATTAAAGCTTGTGACGCCAGAAATGACAATCAGGTAAAAGAACTAACAGAAAAATGTGATGAATTAGCTGGTAGAGTTGACGCTATCGAGAATAATAATGACACTAAATCAGACGATAAGTCACCAGTTTCCTTCAATCAGACACTAGAATTTCAAAATATGCAACAAACAACCAGTGAATTAGGTACATCCAATAATAGACTACACCGAAAAATGTCATCTTTACAGCGTGAAGTGGCAGAAACGAATAATATTTCAGCCTCTAACATCTCACAGCATTAGCCACATTCTGAACATTTGTGACACTCCCACAGCCGACACAACTGACGTAGATTACAGAGAGTACGTGACTTAGATTCCGAACAGATGGATACAAACAGATTCTTATACTACCTTGATCTTCCTGAAACATTTAGGGACGATACTTTTGACTCCAAGCACTTTTTATCAGTTAGAAAATCTAAGATATTTAAGAATGACAGAACACAAAGCCACCTCTTTGATTGGATACAACAATCTGCTTTTGCATTTCCACCATTTGCATGTAACACACAATCTACAATTTATTAGCAGCTTTTTGGAAGGTGAACCGGCAACTCGAATGAGACCAATCGCGAGACAATGATACTCAATAGGAGAATTTCAGAATTCTTTTCTGTCCGTGTATTGGTCTAAAAAATCACAGCGCGTTATCAAGGATCAGTGAATTAGCCTACTGAATTATGAGAACTAAAATTTTAGCACTATAACGCAATTTTTTGAACATATGGTAGAGCAAATCCAATATTTATGCCAACCATACAGCGAGTCAGCACTAACTCAGGTATGTATTTCGAAATTACCACGATCGTTACAACTAACGCTCTTAGCTGGACAACAGAAAGAAAATATTTCGGCATTTAAAGATTTATTACAGCTTTCGGAAGTCCAGCAGTCATATTATTCATTCATAAATAAAAATCTTTCACAGCATAACCAACGCCACCAGGTATATGGTAACTATGACCAGCCACGCTATTTTAATAGCAAAGGAGCTAGACCTTCCCGAAATGACAATAACTACCAGCGCAACTTTAATGACAGACAGAATTTCAGTCATCAATATGTACAAAACCATCAGTAACCGCATACACATAGTGGCAACAATCGAGGCTTTTTCCCACAACAGCAACAAAAACAGCCAGTTAGCATACCTAACAAACAATGCAATTTCCAGGGTCAGCCAAACTTTAATGCTACGCCACCTACACATAGCATAGCATCGGCTCCGTCGAGCAGTAACGCTCAGCAACAAGGGAACCAGTACGTACAAAAAACCTATCATTTCAACTCTTATCGCAACGCCCGTTTAATAGTAACTATCAGGACAAACGTAAATGCAACGAGCACAGTTTTCAACGCCCATTTAATAACAGTAGGTTTTGTCAGCCGCAGAATCATCCACATCTACAGATCATCATTACTGTACCAGTCAGCCGATGTCACCCTCATTACGTCAGGACGAAGTACCAGAGCAGTACAGGTAGCTGGAATGCCACAGCATCCTCCCGCAAATAACAGCACATTAGAAAGAATTTGACTAGATACAGTACTGGATGCATCTCCCAGCAAAGTGAGCAACACGCTGTTTTCATTACCTGCATGTATCACTATGCTAAGCAGCTTGCTCACTAGGTTAAATGTTATACGTTTTAGGCATCTCTTATGTCACTTGCACAATATTATATGTACTTAATATCAGCTAAATGCTATATGTAATAACACCTATTTCTGAATAATTATTAGTGTATCATCTGTATCACTGAATGAAATATTGACAGGCCACTGAATGCCAACACTTCTTCCGTTAAGAATGTAAAATTACCAGTAATGATCCCCATTAACCCTCGCATTACAAAGCTTTTTCACGCCTCTGTTTTACCAATCTGGGTATTTGGACCACCCCAAAAGAGTTTTGTGTTTTATTGTAATATTTGTTCTCAGATCTCGTTATTTCCATTGAATGGGTTTATGTAGTATTGAAAAACCGCTTTTCAGGTTATTAGAAGTATTTAATCAGCTCACAGATATAAAGTACAAAAAATTTATATATTTCACTAAATTCAGTACTCAGTGAACAGAAAATTAATAATCTATGTGCCTCAACAGTCACTGCAGTAAAATAATGCAAGACTTTTTTCAACTTTCCAGTCAAGTACATTTTTGCGCTGCACGCACTCCACAGTAACAGTTTCTTCTCTGTGTATATTACAAACAGGTTTCTTGCACGTTACCCAACAGAATCTTGTTTTACGATCTTCGTTTCTCTTACAATTTTGACATCGTTGTGGCGTTGGTAACTTGGAACACTGGGTCTGGATCACTGCTCTAGCAATTGCAGTACCATAAGCTTTCAGTGCATCTTTTACATTTTTATGAAGGTCGTTGATATTTTTGGCTCTTCCTTCCATGTTGCCTTTACTGAGTCCAAATGCCAGCAAATGCCATTTCAGTCATGAAGAGTTTCCGTCGGCTTCAGTTATTCTTCTGCCATTCCGGAAATCTTTGAGTGTACAGAATATATGCGTTCAGTGCTGCAATATCTATCATTTCGATGAAGATTCTTATTGGCCACCACCTCGTTCCTATAACACAACTGTATTCTCTTGTCATTTTGTCCCCATTATCTACAGCACCTTTGGTTTTGATGTAGTGCAGTATGATTTCGGGTTTCTGTTCACTTTCTTCACCACTCACTTGTCTCTCATTACGCTGAGTAGAGAGTAGTATTTCCATTGTTTGGAGCACAGGACACTACGGTCGAGTCATTTGTGAAACCAAGCATTGAAGAGTGAACTTCTCTTTTTCTGTTTGGCAAGAATCCCTTCGGAATCTCTTCTTATGGGAACGCAAGGTACCAACCAATGTCGTGTTTCGTTTTAGTGGTTCAGCAGCTAATGGAAAACTGGTGAAAAAATTATCAGTTGTTACACCATGACCGTTGTTCAGAGATGGTACCATCAGATCCAAAACAACACTCTGTCCTCGCTTCACTTCCCGAGTATTGTCCACAATTCCTGTGTAAATTTGGATCCATAATAAGTAAGATATCTTCACATCAGCACAAGCCCAAATTTTAATGCCATACTTGCCAGGCTGGCTCTTCATATAAACCCTAAAAGTGCAGTTTCCTCGGTACGTTGCTAATCGTTCATCTATAGTCACGTATTCATAAGGATAGAAGTTATTGCACAAACTAGATTGAAATTTGTCGAACACTACCCTGATGACTTGTAGCTTGTCCTTGGTTTCTTCAATTCTCTGTGCTCTTGTGTCTCCGTTGTCAAATCGCTAGAATTTCAGTACAGACATGGGAGCAGAAAAGAATGGTTGCCGAAAGGCAACATACCTCTCCACAGATCGGAAGCACTTGTGCATTGCCCATGAGTTCGAGCAGCTCCTATTAGAATTGGTAATACAAAGTATACTTCAGTTGCATTTATATCTCTCCATGCCCCTTTTGTTCGAAGAATGAGCTGCATTTCACAAAGAAATTACTCGTTTGGCTTGCCTGTCCGTTTCTTGTACAATAATGCTCACGATTTCCGGTGAGATAAATAATAAAAATGACTCTGATATGGTTTTCATTGTTTTTCCATCATTCACATGTAATGTAAGTTTATGCATTCTACAAGAATGTGGTGTTGACATATCAAGCTGTCAACCACCTTCACCAACGGAGCTGTTATTATGGACCTACCGTTTGGTGTACCTAATGTACTACCAAAAGGCAACATAGAATATTAATACTACATTTCAGTGTCTTGGCTACACTGATAAATGCTTCAGGAAAGAGAACTTCAGATTGTCACACTTGGTGTTGTTCTTCAGCGAAAAGATATGGATTTTTCAGTGCAACTATGTGCAACCCACTGTGCTGCAACCATTATGCAATCCTTTACATGCCTTGTCTTCTTCTTATAAAGATGCTAAAGACTTATACAGTGCATGCACGCTTTATATCATTCTTAATATTCATAACTACCTTTGTATGTTCAGTACTTATATAATTTGTCAATGATTTCATATATACCCTGTAATTGTGTAAAACATATGTGTATTAATTACTAGAACTCATTTTGTAGACTTAGTAAATTGAATATGTCATATCTATTTGCAATATAAAAATTTGTTGCTCATGGATATTCCAATTGACTCACCATCGCTGCCAAATTTTTTCCGCCCAGTGGAGGGTTATGTAAGGGGTTCATTATGTAAAAGGTTTACTGTTCACTACCCTAATGGAGCAAATGTAAAATCCATGTATTGCTCACGCGCTGCCTGCGATATAAAACATCTCTGCTGCAATAGAATCGCAGGTCAGAGCAGTGTCGGCAGTAATAATCGCTGGCTCCTACAGAGCAGTCTCATTAGTTCCTTGTCATGGAGCAGTCGCAACATCAGTGACCGCTTGTGCAGCGCAGTTCATTGGCATGTAATATAAGGTAAAATTTATGATTCTTCATCGCCATGCACGTACCTAAATTTGCTGTCTTAGATGTTAATATCTATTTGTTTCAATCTTTTTGCGGTTTTGTCACCACTAATTGAGTAAGACCTGTGATGTTCAAATTTTTTATGTATTGGTTTCAATAATAATATTTTTCAGAACATAATTTTTACCAGAAATTTACTTGAATTTAAATATGTTACAAAGTTTCCCAGATCATAGTCATGTGTTGCTTAATAATCATAGGACCAGCTATGCAGCTGTGCCAACAAGCAAACTCAGTTTTTTTTTCTAATAATGCCAATCTCAGGCAAATGTTGTTCAGTAGTAGTAGATGGGCCAGCATTGCACGAAGCTGTGCCACTTAGGGGCAGATATATATAGACAGCATTATCTGGCGACACCATTATGAGGAAAGAATTGTTCAGTCTATTCAGTTTGATTTCACAGGGCCATCACGTAGCTCTGCTCACGTCCAAAATTTATCAGTTTCAATACTCAGTCAACTTCGTACATGAAATTTTTATATATGGGAAGATTACAGTACTCTGGCCTTAAAAATGTGGATAACACAACCTGAATTAATCTGACGTTGAGCAGACTTTGATAGGTAATCTACAGAAATTTCTCAATATAAATGCAGCTTAGAGCAAGTGGCGATTGAGATCTATTTGCTCTGACAAGGCCCGAGCGGCAGTACGTTACCCTGATTACTTCGTGCAGCTAGCGATATGTGTCCTACAGCTGAGTCATTGAGGCTGCGTGCTCCGCTCGCCTTTCGCTGGCTGCTGTAGGCCGTGATGTCAAGTCTGCCATGATGGTTATGGAGTCTGCACGAGTGGGGTCAAGGGCCATATTCGGCCAAAAAGTCATTACATTGATGTAATCAATTTACAAAAAGAAAATAATTATGAATACAAAATTTTTTACTTAATACTTTTTTATATATTTTATTACTAAGGGCCCAAATCCAAATATAAATTTAGTGACTGCAGGTCCCTGTTAACGTAGTATGGACGTAAATTACGTGGCGTGAGGTGTCAGTTTATGCGTGCACGTGTTTTTGTTACTTTTTGGTTAGTTCTACTCCTGTCAAGTACACTAATTTTATGCTGGCGCTCCCTCTAGATCTTCATAAAACGTGCAGACTTCTCCTAACACTAAATACTAACCTAGTGTACTGCCCTATGCGCTTTACTAACACTATCCAAGCGAATTTTCATGCACTTTATTCCTTGTATACTCCTCCTTTATTTTTCAATGACCGCCGATGTTGTCTGTTGACGCTGAAGTGGCCACGAAGTGCGTCTACTCAATCAGGTGCTGGTGATTTGCCTTAAACCTTTCAAGTGGCGTTTTATGATTGTGTATCCGTAATTTTACAGTGTATAAGGATGCCTCCTGTCTCCCCTGTCAGGATCGCTGCTTCTGAAATAAAACAAAAGCATAGTGAAATTTAATTATATAAATATTTTTCTAATGTAAGTCTTTTCCATGGTCCATCATTTCGTTTCTGCTTCCTAATTACGGATCCGGGGTTCGCCACTCTACCATGACTTGCAGTTGTCCGTGATAATTCCTCATACACATTATTTAGCCGACGGCTCTCACGTGGTGCTGGCCAGATTCCACCATGAGACAGGCTACATCACACGACAGGCGATGGCTCATACTACAGCCAGTCTTATCATCGACACGCGTCCAAAGCGTGGTCCGCTGACACCATACGAAACACATCCGAAAATTGAGATGCACTCCCTTATAGCACACTGAGTCTTAGCGTCGACACTCACCCACAGTGTGGACTGCTAATACCACACGAAACACATCCGAAAATGGAGACACACATGCTCTATGGCACGATTTACCGTCTAGACATCACGAAAAACATAAAGTGATGCACATCCGTCCCTTAGACAGTGTACAAGAAACCGCGGAAAATAAACAGAAAAAATTTCATCGATCATGGTGATAATTGTGAAGGCTCTTCTACGAGAATGCTATGACAGAGTACAATGCTCAATTGCGGAGCTCGTATAACAGTACCGTCTGTCACTGCTGTACCATAACCTTAAAGCAGGTTGTGAAATAAAACAATATTATTAAAGCAATTATGGTATAACGCAACAGAGCAGTGTTACCCTCTGGGAGGAATTTTGTTGTGTTGAGCGTGTTGTACCTAACGGAGGTGGCTTATCGGAAATGAAAGTCAGAATTACGGAAATATTTGAACAGTAATAAACAAAATTTTGCCTATGTGTTCTGTTTAACGGGTAAAGAAAACGGTCGCCAGCCTAACTAGGCAAGAGAATGATTAACATTCTCGTTCAAGAAAATAGTTATTAGTAACTTTAATGGATAAACACAACCTATACTTTGTCACACGCGAGTACAGTGAACTCTTGACACATACGTATGTTTTAAGATTGAAGCTAACAACTGGAGCAGCACAAACTATTTGCAAATTTATAACAGATACCGAAACACACTATTACTTTAAGGGCTTACACAAACTGGATGGTCTTTATAACATTATTATTACTATTCACTGCAGAATCATTAATTGGATATTGGTTAAGTCTCCCTCAGTTAAATGCTTTACTATTTAAAATGAAAGTTAATTGGAATCCAATAACAGGTAGCTTCTCACTATCATTTCAATAAAGAAATTATGGTTTCATAATTTATGGTCTTTCCGTTACTTGTTACCGAGCATTAACACAATAGACAGACTGTGGATCCTGTTATATTATTAATAAGCACTTCTAATACACAGATGAGACAAACACTTAGCAAACTTGGGTATATAACGTTCCACACTGCAGTTTTCCACTTTTACTACATTGAGACACAAAATTAACATACATGTAAGATACTGACTCACCTTCTGCGATTTACAACAGGCAGTAATGTGATCATTTACTAAGGAAAACTTTATAAGCCTCAGTCTTCACAACTTTTAATTTGAAGTTGGCAACAACACATTAATAAGCAGTTTTATTAGGAAAATTACTTTCATTAACTTTCTTTTTTTTATTATGTTCAAGAGGCATTAATTAGCAAAAACACTGGTCTTTAATGTTATTTCAGTAGGGACACTCGGAAATCACTTTAGTTCAAACGGAGAGGAACCTGAGAGGTGTTATGATAAGGAGAAAAATCAAGGTAGGTACATAAACTCAGTTATAAATTACCTTATATTTGAGCACACTAACACATCCATTTAGCTAATCCTTCACTGTACATTGCTATAGTGCTCCATTACAGTGATTGCGCAGTGTGGTGGCGATTGCATGTCGGTAGGTGGAATTACAGGTAGAATTACTGGACTCAGTCATTTCTTGGTGGCAATGATACATGCAAATTCCAGAATAGTTCCAGCTATTTATCCATCCATCCGAGGCATTGGAAAGTAGCAGAAAAAACATCTATCGGAACCAGCACAGTATGCAACATTTACATGGCAGTGCACAGTTTGGTAACTCGTCCCCGACTCGTAGCTCGTCCCCGACTGGTACCTCGTCCCTGACTCTTGTTCCACCTTTTCTACATGGGCCAACCACAATTTGCGCGCGCTACACAGTTTCGTTCCCGAGGGGAACCACTACTCCTTTTACATACAAACTAACTGAGAACCCTAAGTGAGGATCAGCAATTTACATAACAGCAAACAAATACAATAAATAAAACAGAACATTTGCACATATTGACATTTCTACCAAAAATTATTCACACAAAATTACAATTATATACAGTAAGTTTTGTTCCCTCCAAATGGGAAAAAGAATTTAAATGACAGATACACCACATTGCATAGAATCATATCATGACATTAATGTTCTTACATTGAAAGGAGTATACAATTTTATGTTATCGATTTAAACAAACACATTTACAGAAGCTCATTGATGTAACATTAAATAAAACACAAGCAAACTAAATCAGTACCGCTTTAGAGCTATGGGGTTACAATCGGACAACAATTGTGAGGTCCATAGAAATAATAGCAGTTCTCAGTTGTTTGGAGTACTCAGTATTGCAAAGCGCCTGGTTTTGTATGCCACAAAAAGTGCACACTGGTGATTACATATTTTAATTCAATCTGTCACCTTCCAGTAAATGTTGGCTGAAAGGTGTTACAAGTACGCAACTTATTTGATGACGTTCAATAAGGACTCATGCTGAAATTGTAACGTGTCTAGTTTGGTATGCTACAAAAAGTGCGAATATGTGATGAGATATAATTGGTAACGGAACTTTAATTCAATCTGCCACCTGCCAGTGAATGCCGGTGTGAAGATGTCACAATTGCGCAACTTATTTGACCAAATTCAAAAAGGACTCATTCTGAAAACTGATGAAAATGACAAGAAAACAAAATAACACCGCAATAGAACAAATGGAAAATTACGCTAAGCAACACAAAGTCAACATTAAACTACGTTAAACATTTCATCCATGGAGATTATTTAAATACGGCATGTTCTCTTCCCATTACAGTTCTCTTGGATCTTAGTACTGCAAAAAGTTAATATCGCTCGTTCCGATAATCTTTGCGGCATTGTTTTGAGAAGAGTCCGCCGCTGCTGTGTATCAATTCCTGGTAAAATTTTCTCTGCGATGGGTTAGGTGGCCTCAATTCCACATATTCGCTACGTTGGTCATTCCATTGCCCTCGACCATTGTATGTTCTGCTATTGTTTTGCTGTTGGTTCCTAGAATCCTGTTGATCATGGTTCGAGCTTTTCTGCTTTTTCCAGTTTCCGTTTCGTCGGTAGTTGTTGTTGTTATTATTATAACTTCCTCGTCTTCTTCTATTTTCCCATGATGGCTGGCTATTCCCATTGAAGTTTGAATTTTGGTTTTTATTCGAGTGATGTTTCCCCAATTTCGTCCATCGTCATTCCTCTTTGGCGAATCCGGCCAGTTACGGTCATTATTTCTACTTCTTTCGCCCGAGTTCTGAATTTCATTCACATACTCGAGTTCGCACAGCGCATTTCGAAAGCTTCGATTGAGTCGCTTCATCTACCGATGAATAATTGATGGCAACGTAAAGGTGATTTAATGTAGCAGTGCCTTATATTTTCCATGGGACTGTACGGTTGATCCAAGAACCGATTCTTCTTGACCAGAGATTCGAAGAATTTGACAGGACTGCGGAATCCTGACTCTTGTAAGTCCTTACCTAAGATGATCTCCTGTTTTATTGTCTCCTGTATGTCTTGCGACCAATATGTGCTAAGAATGCGTCCTTACATTCTTGGTAAGAGCGACAACTCTCCCCAACTCCACACATATGTTCTGAAATCGACCATTCTAACAAACCACAGGTAAACTGTAGTTTATACTTCTGTGGCCAATATTCTGGTGGCAAGTGATCGTAACGTGCCATCCAGGTCTTTGGATGTAATGCATTATTTGGCTCCTTGTAGACTGGAAAATTCTGGATGATCACGAAAAGTATGTGGTCGAAAGGTTCGACGTATCCGCCGTATGAACTTTCCCTCTTGTCTGCAAGCTTGATGCCATGTATCCATGCCCCAACGATTCTCATGTTATGGTGTCCCTTCGCTTTGTCAGATTCACGCAATAACGGTTCTGATCTCAGTAGACGTGTTCAATTGTTTTCCGTCTCGGTCTCTCACATGCTGCGTTTTACCGACGGAGCATGCTTGCCTGTACTCACAAACGAAAATCTCAATCTTAACAAATCAGCACAACGCCGTTTGCCGTCAGAAACAAACAATAAAGTGACACAGAAGTCACAACCACAACACGAAAATGTGTACAATAATTAATTATTAGTACTATGTTTAGGCGCCAGCAACGTGAATCCATTCTACCCAGTGCACCACATTAAACATGGGGAACAGAAACTTCACGTTCTACAATCTGACGGTCACCAAAGGTGCCCTCAATTCAAAATTCTGCTTACGGGAAGCCAAACTGAATGAGTACGCTAGGCAACACGATCTGACGTCACAGAAGGTGCCATCAATCAGAGATACTGGCAGGGGAGGACACAATGTAAGTTAACCCGTGGAGCTGTTATATAAAATGACTGAGAATGTGTGCAAAATCTTGTATACTACCAACATTTATTTTCCCAAAACAAAGACAGACATACATTATGGTAAACAAGTTTTGATTGTAAGCCGCAACAACTAACCATCACCCCAGGTGATACGCCAGTATAGCGATGCGATCGCCAAACATGGATGCGACCATCATGATGCTATAAACAGAATCTGGATTCACCCGAAAAATGTAGTTTTGCCGTTCGTGCACCCAGGTTCGTCGTTGAGTACACCATCGCAGGCGCTCCGGTCTGTGATGCAGCGTCAACGGTAACCGCAGACGTAGTCTCCGAGTTGATAGTCCTGCTGCCGCTAACGTCGTCGAACTGTTCGTGCAGGTGGTTGTTGTCTTGCAAACGTCCCCATGTGTTGACTCCGGGATCGAGACGTGACTGCACAATTCGTTACAGCCTGTCATCTCGAGTGCTAGTGATACGAGGCCGTTGGCACCGAGCGCGGCGTTTCGTATTACCCTCCTGAACCCTCCAATTCCATATTCTGCTAACAGTCATTGGATCTCGACCAATGGGAGCAGCAGTCTCCCGATGTGATAAACCGCAATAGCGATAGGCTTCAATCCGACCTTTCTCAAAGCCTGAAACGTGATGGTACGCATTTCTCCTCCTTACACGAGCCATCGCAATGACATTTCACCAGGCAACGCCGGTCAACTGCTGTTTGTGTATGAGCAATCGGTTAGAAACTTTCCTCATGTCAGCAAGTTGTAGATGTCGCCATCGTCGCCAACCATCTATGAATGCTCTGAAAAGCTAATGATTTGCATATAACAGCATCTTCTTTCTGTCGGTTAAATGTTGCGTCTATAGCACGTCATCTTCGTGGTGTAGCAATTTTAATGCCAGTAGTGTAGAATATCTTAATTATTTGCCGAATATTTCTTTCAGGTGACTGTCAACAGCATCGGTGTTCCTGAAGAAGACAAGTTTTCTAATACAGCTTAATGTGTAGTATATATTTCTCCAAATTAGTTATTTACGATAGCTTCAGCCTTCCTCCTTAGAAGTCTTACTTCTAAGACCGGAGACAGTGACTAGATTTTGTATGTAACTTTCAGATATAATTTTCTGTCTCTGTGGATGACAAATGGAGCTACAGTGGCAGTATAGATACAGATGTTCATCGTTGTTCCTAATCTGTAGCAACGTAAGTCAATGCCAAAACGCAGGGAGTTTAAAAAATAATGACCTTATTTCAAAACTCTGTATTTATTGACAAAGACATACTACAAACGTGGGATGCATTGTAAGATACCCACAAAATATTAAAGTTTAGCTATGACATTACAAATGCTCTATGTGTCCAACAGAAGCAGCAGCACGAACAACATCTAGACGATAGCTGAAGACGTCATAAACTTTACACAACGTATCTGCTTTTATGGAAATTTTGGTGGCTGTTATTGTTTTCTTCACTTCCTTAGCGCCAGGAGGTAAATTGAGATAAGCATAATTTCCTTAATATTTTCACAAGGAGAAATTGCATAGGGTCATGTATGGCGATCCTGGAGGCCGAGAATGTCGGCCAGCGTCTCGGGGTTCCGTGCACCGTGTCCAGCGTTAAGCTGTCTTCAGATGCCACAGAAATGGCTTTTTCCACAACTTTATGGAACTCCGATGACTTTATTTTCCAACAGGTAGGATCTCCACCACACTCATACAACAACGTACGTCAGTGTTTCAATGGCACTCTGCCTTCTAGCTGGATAGTGCACACGCTATTGCGAAACACTGGCCTCCGCTCTTGGCGACCCGGATCGCTAGGCATGACCCCATTGAACTTTTTCTTGTGGGGATATGTGAAAGAAAATGTGTTCATTTCCCCTTTACCTCATTACATGGAAGAAGAGAAGAACAGTATAACAGCTGGCGTTATTTCTGTAAAAGCACATACGTTGTGTGAAGTGTACGACGAATTTAACTATCGTCTAGATGCTGTTCGTGCTGCCGATTGTGGACAAAAAATTTCTAACACCTTAAAAAGTTGTGAGTATTTTGCAATGCATTTCATGTTTGTAGCACTTTTTCATTAACCAATGTGGAGTTTTCAAATCAAGTCACTGTTTTTGAAGCACCCTGTGTGTAGGCGGTGCTGTGAATGACGAGACTAATGGGTGCAATTTACATAGCAGCCATGTAAGATACAGTATATCGAAGCGCCAAAGAAACTGTTGTAGGCATGCGCATTCAAATACGACGAGAGGCAAAATACGGCGCTCCAGTCGAGAACGCCTATATAAGAGAACAAGTGTCTCGCGCAGTCGTTAGATCGGTTACTGCTGCTACTATGACAAGTTGTCAAGATTTAAGTGAGCTTGAATGTGATGTTGTAGTCGGCGCATGTGCTATGGGCCACAGCATCTCTGATGTAGCGATGATGTGGGGATTTTCCCGTACGACCACTTCACAAGTGTACCGTGAATACCAGGAATCGGGTAAAACATGAGCTCTCCGACATCGCTGAAGCCGGAAAAAATCCTGCAAAAAAGGACCTACGACGACTGAAGAGAATCGTTCAACGTGACAGAAGAGCAACGCCTCAGCTAATTGTTGAAGATTTCAATGCTGGGCCATCAACAAGTAATGATAATGTTCGACTTGTGGGACACTCAACTGATAATGTTCGACTTGTGGGACACTCAACTGCACGGTCATCAGCGTCTGTACAAAGCCCCAATTTTTACACAGTCCAATTTTTGCACAGTCCAACCTATCCACAGTCATGAATGATGATGGTGAGGATGATGATGAAATGATGAGGACAACACGAACATCCAGTCCCCAGGCAGAGAAAATTCCCAACCCAGCCGGGAGTCGAGCCTGAGACCCCGTGATCCAGCCACCAACAAGTGTGAGTGTGCAAAACATTCAACGAAACATCATCGATATGGGCTTTCGGAGCCGAAGGTTCACTTGTGTACCCTTGGTAAAAGCACCACACAAAGCTTTACACCTCTCCTGGGGCCGTCAACACCGACATAGGACTGTTGATGACTGAAAACAAGTTGCCTGGTAGGACAAGTATCGTTCCAAATTGTTTCGAGAAGATGGGCGTGTACGGGTATAGAGAAAACCTCATGAATCCATGGACCCTGTATGTCAGCAGGGGACTGTTCAAACTGACGGAGGCTCTGTAATGGTATGGGGCGTGTGCAGTAAGAGTGTTATGGAACCCCTGATACGTCTAGATACGACTCTAAAAGGTGACACGTACGTAAGAATACTGTCTGACCACCTGCATCCATTTATTTCTATTGTGCATTCCGACTGTCTTCGGCAATTACAGCACGACAATAAGCTGGACCACACGTCCGGAATTGCTGCAGAGTTGCATCAGGAACACTCTTCTGAGTTTAAACACTTTCGCTCGCCACCAGCCTAACCAGACATGAATATTATTGAGCATATTTGCGCCGCCTTGCAACGTGCTGTTCAGAAGAAATCTCCACCCTCTTGTACTCCTTAGTATTTATGGACAGACCCGCAGGATTCACAGTGTCAGTCCACTGCAGCAATGTTTCAGACACTAGTCGAGTCCATACCACGTCGATTTGTGGCACTTCTGCTTGTTCGAGAGGGTCCTACATGATATTAGGCTGGTGTACCTGTTTCTTTGGCTCTTCAGTGTATAACGCTATTCCGGAAAGATGCAGCTTCGCAGGAAGTACGTGTACGAATTAGACGCGCGGCCTCTATACTAACGGAAGAGGAATCAGAGTGACCGGGCGTTGGCAAGATCCAACAGAGGTTGCTGCCTACGGCGTGGCTGTGTGGCCGGCCGGACTGGCCGCCACAGGAATGTAATAAAGACCGGCACTGGGCCGCTGGACGACGCGCCTCTGTTTGTGGTGCAGCCCATCTTGCCAGGTTCACTCATTCCTTCTGCAGCCCGCCGTCAACAAATTCCCTCCCGCTTCAGTGAGAACGGTACGTTCTAGCTCAGTGGGTCGCTTGAAATACTGAGCATAATGAGGACTCTGTAAGTTAATAATAAACCAGACATGGAGATTTAAGCTTATTGCACTCCTTTTAATCTTGTGTTTATTAGCACTTCCTGTCACCCCGAACGATACATCATATTTTTCAATCGCTAGTGAAATTATTAAAATCTCCTGGGAATTTGGTGATACCATGGTCATTCACCCCTTCGACACTGAACAACGAGGACCTTCACGCGCCGGACGTTCGAGTTCTCCTTCGGGCATGGGTGTGTGTGTTTGTCCTTAGGATAATTAAGATAAGTAGTGTGTAAGCTTAGGGACTGATGACCTTAGCAGTCCCATAAGATTTCACACACATTTGAACATTTTTTTTTTAGGATCTTCATTTCCAGCTGATACATTTTTCCAAGACTAGACATGTATCTTTTATCCACAATACTATACACTTCTTTTCTTTAAAACAGTGGAGGCGTGTTTTACATTTGCTATATGTAGATGGAGAAATAGATCTATTTCTCAAAAGGTATTATCTCCTTTCATTACATTTTATCATGTCCCATTGATCTTTTTTCCACATGACATCCAATGTCTTCATCGCTGTGTGACTACTGCTACCTAAATGCTGTTGATCCTGTTTACTGTAATCAAACTGTGGCCTACCTGAAAAAGGTTTAGCCACCGCACTTTCTTTCATTACCACATTGACGAATCTTCAGTCTGTAGTGACCTCAATGTCGACGAGACCTTAAACTGTGATCTTGATAAACTATTCTTTAACGATTGAAATTATTATGTATCAACCTCTCGTTTCATTTAGTCCTTCAGGCAAGTTGTATCACTTCTCTCGTCCTCCACTGCAGTCACATAGTGTTTATTAGTTAGCTGATCTGACCATTCACTCTTCAACATTCTTCTGTACGACCTGAGTTAAAAAGCTTTTAATCTCTTCTTGTCTCAACCGGTTTGTTGTGAGCGTTAAAGTTCCGTACGTATCCACACACACAAGTAATACCTTCAGACACGTCTATCATCTATACTTATACTGAATGTTATAAAAATTTTGTATTTCAGAAATGTTGGTAGTCGGCATCCTTTGTATTACAATCTACTTAATCAAAAACTTTTATAAACATATAAACATTCTTTATAAATATGAGGTAACTCGTAGGCCCTGTATTACCTCACAGATTCCTACGTTGGTTCCAAAACTTGCCTGATACATTTATACATCCCCCCCCCCAACTCGCCCCAAGAAGCTTAGCAACTCTTCTACAAACAATTGGTGTTAACAGTTAATTATTGTTAGTTTTCCGTTCTTCATTCTGTTGTATCTATTTTACTCTGCATATAGCTAAACGGGGTGCAATAAACATTCCGTTCGGAGGTGTATTCGTTGTGACTTACTCATGTTTTTCTAGAACACATTCTTCTTAGCGATGTTTTTACTTCAAATAGTTGTTAAATACATTTGATATATCTGAGCAATGCACGTGCTCCAATCGATATACTTGCATGCTGAACGTATTCGGGTTCAATTACCCAGCTGTGTTTTCTCTGAAGTCTCGATGGGTGGCTCCCTTGCAGCGCCTAGAGTTGGATTTAACCGCGCGTACCGCCCACACTTCAGGTCTGTCTGCTGGGGGCAGACTGCCTGTGAGGGAGGGCCTGTGGGACGCGGCCTGAGCTCGCTAATTGTAGAGGTCCGCTCGCGACATTTCGGTGGCGGATGTTAACTTTGAGGAGCGAGTCTACTGTACAGTCTCCACTTCCGTCGGCTTGTGCGGTAGCGGACCGTGCTCTGGAGGTCGACTAAGCCTGTCTCTTGCAGCCTTGTTTGGTGGACCTGGCCACAGACAGCATTCTTAGGTATCGTAGCCCTGATAAAGTAATATCGCTAAGCGCCTTTTCCGGTGTGTGGTAAAGTGGCCTCTGCTGTTCGTTAATATCTCTAGGTCTCTGCTACTGAATTGAATTTCGTTTGATGTTATTGGCATAAGCTGATTCGGCTTACACTTCATAGATAAACATTTGTTTGACTGTAAAAGGGCTTTCTGTTTACCTTGTTCTGTCTCTTTACTTTGATCTAGAAATAGTGGGCTTCACCTGCGCAACTGGTGCACGAATTCTCTAAGTTTACGTATTTTTAAAATTTTTCATTGTCAGTCAACAATGAGCTAGAAAGGTCTGACTCTGACTGTACAATTGGTACGTTTATTTTCTAGGTATAGGTGTCTTTTAAGCTTTTCACTGTGAGTTAATCTTGATCTGGAAAGATTTTTCGTCACTGTATTTCTGGTTCGTGTGTTTCCTAGGTTTAGGTACCTTTAAAACTCTTTTTATTCTCCGTCACCTTTGATCTGGAAAGACTGAAATTTACCTGCACCACTGGTGTGCGTACTCCACAGGTTTACGCACCTTTCACATTTTTCATTGTGTGTTGAAATGAAAAGGGCCATGTGCCAGTTGCCTTTTATGTCTTATGTCTATTTAATATGTTTTCTTAGTATGCGTTTCAGAATATGTGCTGAATCCAGCAGCCGCCTAGGGCGTGGGCCGACCTCAAACCGATAACCGTGCGTTATTTAATCCATGCCTTCCAGCCTCCTTTTCTTGCCTTGGAATCGTCCGCAGCTGTTCTTGTGAATAGCTGCTCTCGCTCGTTGATTTGCTAATGCCCAGTTTCATATTTCAAAGGCGGTGTCGGAGTGTCTCTTATCTTGCATATTCTCCTACTCTGAAAGTTATTTTTTCAGTTAATAAATTGTATGCACATTGTGGTCTTTGCGATATCGATTTACAGGAACCCAAAAGTACGGTGAGACCCAGTAAATAATTTTCTAATGTTAGAGAGTTCAAAGAGCTTACTTCGTTTTCAGATTTTCTGTACTACTGTGGAAAGTGTAATTTAAATATTGTCCTATCTTCTTTATGCTTACCACGTTACCATGTTACCCTTGTCAGATTCTAGATTCTCTTTCACCTGCACCTCTTGTGTTATTTCTAGAACATACCTGAACTTCGGTTTTTTTACCCGTTAAATTTGGCATATATCTTCCTGCTCTTTTGAAAATTGTCATAAATTTTGTTTTCAACAGAAAGTCTTAGACAAAGTGTTAGTCTTTTTTTTTCAAATTAAAGGATAGAAATAAGCTAAAGCGGTATAATATATTTTCATTTATTTCTACTTCTTTCTTGTAGATTTGTTTAGTGGTTAGATTTTTTAATTTCATTTCCCCCTTTTCTAAATGTGTTAACGAGACCGAGTTTATCTGTTTTAACCACATACGCATGATAAATGTAAGACGTTGCAATTATTGTCATTGACCTGGAAATTACTATTACGAAATGAGTTACACTGCGGGAACAACAGCATTGACAAAAATGAGAAATAGTTCTGTATACATAGATAACACAAACGTCGTAAAGCATATCCAGAAATCACGTATATAAAACTATTCACATTCCAACCTCCTGTGCTGGACAAGTTATGTGGGAAAGTGTGGAACTCTCATACCTAAGACTGTATAGTCGTACTTTAGGGTGCTATCGGTTTACAGCTCCAGAGTACGTCGTTCCTTGTACACTTATAGCTACGAGTGTTAGGAGCGATCAGTTTCCGTTTGAGGGCGTTGGTGTAGCGTCTGTGCAATATAGCGTGATTCCGAGGTGGGTATATAAGCATCGATCTATAGTCTAAGAAGGTTTCGTGTGGCACTCGTGTCTTTCCGATGTGCGTGTGATAAATACAGGAATATGAAATACGGTGAAGTTAGCATCACATGCGTCCAGACAGGTCATACGTGACGACCTTCTTACTGGCAACCGAAGGACAATCACCGGTAGACATCTATCAGAGAATGAAGATTGTGAGTGGAGCAGCATGTCTGTCGAAAATACTTCGGTTATAGAGGTTGTATGAGTTGAGTATAAAACAAGTGGGTGTACAAAATTGGTCCAACTCAGTTTAGCATAACGTAACAGGTATTATCGCAGTCGAACGTTAACAGTTGGTGGTGTGTTACTGTGAACTGTCAAGATGGCTTGGAGCTCTCGCTCTCATGTGTTGTGGGTTCTGTTGGTGAGTGAGACAATCTTGAGTCCATCATTGTTGGTTGAAGCTGCAGCAAAATCTATGTCTTGCACTAAAGCAAAAACACATGTGCCAGCCCTCAACAAAGCAGACATCTTGGTGTTGAACGACAGCATCACTGTAGCCAGTTAATAGTGGAGGTTTCTGTACCTGAAGCTACTGTACGGCAGTGGTGGTGGACAGGCAAACAGCCTCGGCCAATCAGCAGCTGGTCACGTCCTTGTTGTCCTAGGTCTGACATAGCAGTCCCCAGAAACGTGCGCGGTGAATGCCTGGCGGAGGCTTTCTGATGCAGTAAACAGTTGCACTGAGCCCTGTAGCTGAAATACTCTCGCTTCTGGATGGATCAACAGCCTTCTGGTTTTTAGTTTCCCTCTGCCAAATTGTTTTGCCGCCCTACAGCAGCGGCAAGCTCAACCAGTTGACGCAATGCTGTAACAGCACCTAATTACAGGCACCCTGCGGCGTATCGATGTAACGTCTGGAGTGGTTCACAGATCAGGTGCGTCCTCCACCGTCCGTGTTCAAGGACAGTATGTGGATCATTATGTCTGAATGCTCGTTTGTATCTCGGCATTCATTCCGCACCAGGCTACGATAAAGAAGTATCAGGGATGTAAAAAATACCAATATATAAGAGAAAACAATCAAAATGTATGAAATAGTGCAAACCTCAAACGGCTGTACTTTCACATAAAATACTGTAATGAAAGTCCTTTTTGATATTTACCAATAATGACATTAACAGTGAGTCTTCATTAACTCAAAAGCTCCTGATTGTAGGGGAGCACCTCGGATCCACAAGAATAATAAGCCTACCCATCCAACAGTAATCTGCATCGCAAGTCTACTGTGCATGCTGTGATAAATTTTGTGTTGTTTGGGG
Organism: Schistocerca gregaria; assembly: GCF_023897955.1. NCBI lineage: Eukaryota > Metazoa > Arthropoda > Insecta > Orthoptera > Acrididae > Schistocerca > Schistocerca gregaria. Next base: position 577,198,473 of record NC_064922.1, read on the forward strand.
AACTGTATATATTTGAATTTAATCGTACAGTAAGAAACTCCCTAGATGAAGTCAACTGGATCACGAGATATCTATCATTTAGCACTGAGAAACTACATTCCTGCTGGTAGCTGATACAATAATATTGGAGATAATTTCTCTGTGTACAGCAAAATTAATGGGACTAAGCCAATGAAAATCATATTGTCACTAAAATTCATATTACCAATAAATTACTTCATTTTTACAACAGAAGATATATTAGAAACTATAAGAGCTTGCAATGGGCAGTAAGCTGTCAGCTACGCGGGCGAACTTATTTGTGAATAACATTGAGAATCTCTGTTCGAAATTTTCAAGCAAGAAGTGAATAAACTCGTTATACACATGCCACTGCACACTGTACCTCACCTTTTGGATTAACCTTGGAGTTTTCTTGTAAACATCGTGCATTTTTCTGCGGCCAATACCAGAAGTTTTGCTTACTAACACAACCAGCCATACTAAAAGTAGTAAGTGGTTTGGTTCAGTCCACTAGGAGATTATTTACTGAGCAGACCCAACCCAGTAGTAAGTGGGAACTAGTAAAACATTTAGTGATGAAACACATGCACCCACAAAATAAGGTAAAAAAATTAAATCAGTAAAAATATATTCAACTAATGAACTCCAGATTATGATATTTATTATCATTATTTTTAGATCTCTCCATTCCTTCATGCTGTAGTTCAATATTACCACCTTAAAAACATTGAAACTGCCCATTACTTATTATTTTATTAAACCTGCCTGGCAAAATTATTTGAAATTTTTTATCCAGCTAAATACAAATTGCCTGCCTGTATCTAGTTTATAAATATTTACAACCTGCAATGTAATACAATTCATTTACTTCTGGCTCAGTAATCTTTTTCAACAAAGTAGAATTGCTTGAATTGTTTAGCTTTTTCAGTAGAGTATCCATTTATATAGAATAAAATTTTAATAATATTTTAAAATTTTTAATCTTATAAATATAACTAAAGTATGGATGAATTTAAATTTGACATTTTCCTCAATAGAAATATTAATTTATGAGAGATACAAATTTAACGTCATATTTGAAATGAATTTTTTGAGCTATTTTTAATTACAGAACATTTGAGAAGGCGGAATCAAGATGTAAAAATAAGTGATGTAGAAATATGGAAGGAAATAGAAGACATAGATCTCTCTTCTTTTATTACTGTAAAAGTAATAGCAAATCATGATTTAGCTATAAATTACAGAAATACAATAGAGCCTACTCAGTATTTTTAAAATTTTTTTGCTCTATAGCTGAAACGTTACACAACATACAATACAACAAAAGAGAACTAATTTATTGGATTTGTATAAGTAACATGGTTAAATTTTTTCTTTATATTAGAATATACAGAAATTGTTTAATTTTTAATATCCATAAGGCAATGTATCAATATTTTCCGTAACAACTTTTTCATCATACTAGATTGAGATTTCTTTCTTATCTTGTTCATTGACAAGATTTTTAATATCAGCATCTCTAGCTATCTGATTGTACTATAACTTCATCCTCTAGTAATCTGATTATACATTCACCATACAACTTTTGAATATTCTGGTAATTTAATGTGCATCCTTTTACTTTCAAAACAGAAATTCAATCATTTTTCTCATCATAACAACTCTTTGGCCCAGTGGAAGCCCAATTTGTAATCCATTTATTTTTTTTTTTTTTTTTGATTATCATATTTCTGTAATAAATGAAACAAACCATATTAAAATAAAGATACTTGCAGATGTAAAGTAGAGAAAAAGTCTGTATACTATGCAAAGGTCCACAATACAGTAATGAGGAAATCAAGATATACTGTGGAAACTGTAATAGATACTGTTTTAATGTGGAATGATTTAAAAAATCATCAAGAAATTTTTGACACCTTTCATAAATCTGAAGGATGGAAAAAGGTTTGTTTCAGATCTGAAGAGTGTGGTTTACTACTTTGTAAAAACTGTAATCAAGTAGTAAAAATTGGAGATCATCAATGTTACATGCAAAACAAATTGCCGAAAGGAGTCATTTGTGAAACAAAATTTGGTGAGGATTCTATAGTCCAAAGTTGTCCAAATTGTAATAAAGGATATTGCTGTGTTTATGGATAATTCAAAGACTTTTATTTTTATCAGTGCTTTGAATACTACAAAAGAGTTACAGGTAAGGAGTTTAACTGTTGTGATAAGGCTTCCATAAGAGAGTGAGTTGTGCCTATACTGTGAGATAGATGTGGTTTGATTATGAAGCTCAACAAGAAACTGGCATACATATTCCTAATCTCATAATAGCTTACATTTCTAATGGTGACAAATATAAATTTAAAACAAATGACGAATTCTATAGTGGATGATATCCAAAGAGTACAGAAATTATACATTCATAGCGCACTATGCTAAAGGATATATTTCACAATTCATTTGGCAACACTGTTTTGATAATACAGTAGAGCCATATACCATCTACACAGGAACTAGACTGACGTAATTGGAGATAAAGCATTTAGAACTAAAAATTATAGATAGCAATAATTATGAACAAGGCCTTCTTAGTAGTTTTCCAAAAACATTTGATTTGAGAGAGTTGAAGAAGGGATACTTCCCACATTTGTTCAATACACAAGAAAATGAAAACTACAGAGTACTTATTCCAAATACTCAATATTATTTTGTTGATGCTATGTCACCAAAATATAGACAAATATTTCTGAAATGGTATAGCGCCAGAGTTAAAAAAAAATTGTGCTGAGTATGAAAAAGGAAATTGTTGAATATTGTGATTCTGAAGTACATATTTTGAGAAGAGGTTGTTTCGAATTAAGAAAACAGTCATTAGAAATAACTAATATAGATCCATTCTGTTGTTTAACTATTGCTGCTGTTTGCATGGTTATATACAGATCCAGATTTTTACCTAAAATTACAATTGCTTTATTGGATAAAGAACAGAAAGGAAATTATAGTAAAGAATCATTGGCTTGGTTTAACAGTTTGAACAATAATAATATCTCACATGCTCTCAATGATAGTGAAGTAAGAATAGCTGGTGCAAAATTAGATGGTTTTGCTAACTAAAGTAATACTGTTTATCAGTACTACGCTTGTTTCTGTCATGGTTGGAAAACTACTTTTAAAGTGAGGTGTTTAGCACTAAAAATAAAGAAACAATGGATGACCTATATCAAAAGACCTTAACAACAAGAGCATAAATATTAAATGCAGGATATTATTTACTAGAGATGTGGGAATGTGATTGACTTCAATTAGCAGAGTTTAAAAGCTTAAGAAATCAAAATAGTTACCTGAAATTGTTGAACCACTGAATCCAAGGGATTCTTTTTATGATGGTCAAAGTAATGCAATAAAATTAAGAGCTAAGGCTGATGGTGTTGGCACAAAAATAGGAAATGCTGATGAGAGTAGTCTTTATCCAACTGTGCAATATTATGATTATTATCATGAGCAACACTAAATAAAAATATTTAGACCAAGAGATTGTTACAAAAAATGGTATGGAACTAATTAAATAAAAAGTGGTGGAACCCAGAGGTCTGTATCATCCTCTCTTACCAGTTAAAATAAAGATTGATGAAATAAGAAACTTTTGTTTCCTCTGTGTGTCAAATATGCAGAAGAACAAGTAAGTAAATGCAATCACAGTGATGAAGAGAAAAGTTTTATTGGAACGTGGATAAGAGATGAAGGAATGTTTGCAGTAAAATGAGATACAAAATTTAACAAAATTTTAGAAGTACGGTATTTTAGAAGTAAGACCAACAACTTGTTTCAAAATTATACAAAGACTTTCTGAAAACAAAACTCGAAATCAGTCCACATAATTCCGAATCTGGTGAAGACTATATCAAAACAGTTAAAGAGAAATTGGATATTGTCTTGGATTGTGATACAATAAAGGAAAATGCTGGAAAAGAAGATTTTGCTAAGATATGTCATAATTCCTTATGGTGGAAATTTGGGCAAATGCAAAATATGAGTCAAACTAAATATGTAACAGATTTACCGTGATTTTATGAGATTCTGTTGGATGATCGATTAGATAATATAGATATAAATTTTCTTAATGCCAATGTGGTTCAGATGAAGTTGAATATCAATGATTATTATGTGGAAAATAATACAGTTAAAAATATTTTTATAGCAGCATTCACTACATCAAATACAAGGATTAGATTATATGATAGGTTAAATAAAATAGGGCAGCATGTTATATAATCTGATACCAATTCTGTAGTGTATATTGATGATGGCAAGGTCAATTTAGAAAAAGGTTGTATGTTGAAAGAATGGACAGATGAGTCAGGAAATAATAAATGTATAATAAATTGGTCTTCGACTAGCCTCATGGGTTATTCTCATAACAAAAACGATGAAATTTCTGTGTTGAAAGTAAAAGCATGGACATTAATTACCAGAATATTGAAAAGTTGAATGGCGAATCTATGACCAGATAAGTACAGAAAGGAGTTTAAAGATGCAGTTAGAGTAACATCATATTGATATTAGAAATTCAGTCAACAAAAGTTAAGAGAAAATTCTCATTTCAGTGTGATGAAAGAGTTGTTCTAGATAATTTTGATACATTGCCTATTGGATATTAAAAATTAAATAATTTGTCAACATATTCTAATGTAAAGAAAAACTTCATACCATGTTTCTTATATAAATACAATGAATTAGTTAGTTGTCTTTTGTTGTATTGTCTGGTATCTAACTTTTTGGTTATAGAGGTAAAACTTAAAAATAGTGAGTAGACTTTAATGAGATTTTGGTAATTTATAGATAAATTTCGATTTGCTATTACTTTTACAGTCATAAAGAACACAGAATCAGAGTTTTCTATTTTCTCACATGTTTCTATATCACTTATTTTTACATCATGGTTCCACCACCCTCTCAAATGATCTATAATGAAATATGGTTAAAATATTCATTGCATATACATTCCTGGAAATGGCATACGGATCATACAGAGCTCCATCGCAGTCTTTAACACTGGTAGCATGCCGCGACAGCATGGACGTGAACAGTATGTGCAGTTGACGGACTTTGAGCGAGGGCATATAGTTGGCATGCGGGAGGCCGGGTGGACGTACCGCCGAATTGCTCAACACGTGGGGCGTGAGGTCTCCATAGTACATCGATGTTGTCGCCAGTGGTCGGCGGAAGGTGCACGTGCCCGTCGACCTGGGACCGGACCGCAGCGACGCACGGATGCACGCCAAGACCATAGGATCCTACGCAGTGCCGTAGGGGACCGCACTGCCACTTCACAGCAAATTAGGGACACTGTTGCTCCTGAGGTATCGGCGAGGACCATTCGCAACCATCTCCATGAAGCTGGGCTACGGTCCCGCACACCGTTAGGCCGTCTTCCGCTCACGCCCCAACATCGTGCAGCCCGCCTCCAGTGGTGTCGCGACAGGCGGAGGACGAATGGAGACGAGGGACGAATGGAGACGTGGCGTCTTCAGCGATAAGAGTCGCTTCTGCCTTGGTGCCAATGATGGTCGTATGCGTCTTTGGCACCGTGCCGGTGAGCGCCACAATCAGGACTGCATACGACCGAGGCACACAGGGCCAACACCCGGCATCATGGTGTGGGGAGCGATCTCCTACACTGGCCGTACACTTCTGGTGATCGTCGAGGGGACACTGAATAGTGCACGGTACATCCAAACCGTCGTCAAACCCATCGTTCTACCATTCCTAGACCAGCAAGGGACTTGCTGTTCCAACAGGACAATGCACGTCCGCATGTATCCCGTGCCACCCAACGTGCTCTACAAGGTGTAAGTCAACTGCCCTGGCCAATAAGATCTCCGGATGAAGCGTCGTCTCACGCGGTCTGCACGTCCAGCACGAACGCTGGTCCAACTGAGGCGCCAGGTGGGAATGGCATGGCAAGCCGTTCCACAGGACTACATCCAGCATCTCTACGATCGTCTCCATGGGAGAATAGCAGCCTACATTGCTACGAAAGGTGGATATACACTGTACTAGTGCCGACATTGTGCATGCTCTGTTGCCTGTGTCTATGTGCCTGTGGTTCTGTCAGTGTGATCATGTGATGTATCTGACCCCAGGAATGTGTCAATAAAGTTTCCCCTTCCTGGGACAATGAATTCTCGGTGTTCTTATTTCAATTTCCAGGAGTGTATTTCATTCAACTTGTCTCTCTCATTGTTTATTATTGCTATTGAAACAAAAATGTCAAATTTAAATTTATCCCATATATTAGTCATATTTATAAGGTTAAAATTTTTTAAAATTATTTGAATTTTATTCACTAAAAATGGATACTCTAATGGACAAGCTAAATAATGCGAGAAATTGCAATTTGTTTAAAAATATTTGTGAGCTAGAAGTAAATGAATTGTATTACATTTGAGGTTGTGGACATTTTAAAACCAGATTAGGCGATTGATTTGGAGTATCTGATTTGTAATATTTTATGTGTTTTGTAGTCCTGATTCACAGAAGTTAAATTTTGGGATGTATTTTGTCAGATGGAGTCGGACTTTTCCTCATTTAACAATTCAAGTGTTTTTAATGGCGACAGTAAGTGAGAATTGTAGAACAGTTGAGAAGTTCACTGATTTTGAAGTTGATGTAAAATGTTTTATATCAGACTTTGTGAACAAGAAAGTTTCTGCTGAATACAATTTTCAAACTGAAGCATTCGGTTTTAGCGTATCCCATTATCAATACTTTACTCTCCAGTATTTAATGTTTATGTACAACACAGAGCACATACGGTACCGTGTGACGACAGAGTGTCCATGAACAAGAAACATCCGCGTTTGAATGTAATTAATATCGACAGATCCGTAACCTAATTGGAATTAGTGTAATACTTAATAAAATTTGAAGTATAATTTGTCAAAAGGAAGAAATGAAATCTTTTTATCATTGCTGTGGTCTTCTACACATACATAATTGCTTTGCAATTAACAATTAAGTGGCACGCAGAGGGTTGATCGAACCACACATTTCTATACCACTCCACCCTATAAGGTCCCGAGGGAAGAACGCCCACTTAGGACTTTTTATGTCAGCTCTCATATCCCTTATTTTATTATAACGATCACTTGTTCCTATGTAGGTTTGCACCATATTAAATATTCTCACACCCTGAGACAAAGTTGGTGATCATAATTTCACTGAAAGTTACTGCCTGCCTTCTCTTCAGGACCCTTTTTTAATAGTCAAGACCGTAAATATTTCTACACTGATAAATAGCTTCAGCAAACTAAATTCCCGTTTTCAGATGTGAAAACTTTTTAAGAAGAAGTTCCAGCCCAAAATTCAACTGTAATATGCAAAGGAAGTCCTGGAAATGTTGTGACGCACTTCAAAGGGTTGTAGAGGGTGTCATAAGGAACAAATCGCCAATAGGAGCCGTCGTCCAGAAACATCATCTAGTAGTGCTACAATGAGTGACTTCACACGCTGACAGAATGTCTGACCGAATATCTTACAATGTTGTTTGTTAGTCTGTGATCGCGACTGATTACCACGATCGCCAGGGGACAAAATGGAGCTAGCTGGTGCGTAGTAAGGCCTTGTCTCCTGTGGGTGAGACACTCTGCTACCTCTGTGGACGACGGCTTCGGACACGGATTTCCACCAACAGTTTATTTTTCTCCTGGAACCTCCAATGTTTTTCTGTATGCAGGAGAAAAATATACTGCAGATGAAAACTTGTGTCTGAAACCGTCATTCACCAACGCAACAGAGCATCGCATTAACAAGAGACAGGATCTGTCTGCGCAGTGCTACCTCAGTACAAAGTCACGTTCCCTGCCGAAGGGGAGACCCACTAGAAGGCATCGGCATCGACGCTCTGTTGCGCCTTTGAATGACGTTTCAAGGAACCTGTTCCTCAAGACACCTTCTCCAACCTCGCGAAATTTATCCCAACATATCTGAGACGCCCTGTACAATAAAAACTATCATTAAAAATACGCTTACGTACCACTCAGTACAAAGTAGTGGTGTCTACATCGGTCTGTGAAGTTACTCACTTTGTCATAACTATGTTGTACGATTTTACTGCTATTTGAATTAAAAGTGCTTTCATAATCCAAATTCATCTTCCTCATTACTTCCGCTCTGAAGTTTCAGCGGTTTCAATATACAGTTCACATCTGCCCTTGGAAATGGTTAAATTGTGTTCTGAACAAAATTCTACCGGTTGGATTCTCTTTCATTCTTTCCCTTAGTACAGGGTTTCCCAACCTTTTCAGCTGGCGGACCCCTTTCTCAGTCGAAAATCCACGGCGGACCCCTAGTCAGTCAAGAGCACAGTAACTTTAAATTTCAGAGCGAAACCCATGGGAACTGAAAGCTTCTTAATGCAAGTGCCATGTTCCCAGTGACCTCCGTTCCCACCCCCCACCCCTAACCGAAGTATCAATAGTCTTTGATTTAGAGATGTATAAAAACAAGTTGAAATTAGCGATCCAATTTGAATTCCCACTGTATCCAGACACTTACTACTGCATCTACTCCCTTTGTTCAACACACTATAGCCTGTTTAAAATTACTTGGTAACTGAAATTTCACACGTTGGAGCTGCCTTCCTCCAAGAGCAATCAACGTCACGGCCAAACTGTTCGCTGTTGACAAGCTGCCGCTTGTGGTCTGTTCGCTTCCTCTGTGTGGCTACTGTTGTGTAAGGAGCACGCATATTTCGTAACAGTCGTGCGCGCGTGCGCGTGCGTGCGTGCGTGCGTGGGCGTGCGTGGGTGGTTTTTCTTGAAATCTGAAGAAAAATATTCAAATATATGTAAAGTCTATGGGACTTAACTGTTGAGGTCATCAGTCCCTAGCCTTACACACTATTAACCTAAGTTTAACTTCCGCTAAGGACAACACACACACAAATACACACACACACAAACACACACACACACACACTCACACACGCCCGAGGGAGGACTCGAACCTACGGTGGGAGCGGCCGCTCAATTCACTACGACATGGCCATTCCGCCCGACTATGAAGAAAAGAGGCAGTCCCATGATTCGAGATACAAACACATCACGAAAGAAAAGAGGCCAAGGAATTTCCTTTAAAGGACTATTGTGACATCTGTTGTGCAATGTTTTACATGCGTTTCCAAAACCGGATTTCGTAAGCCGATGTCCCAGCTCCGCTTTTGTTTGGTAGGTAAACACTTCAAAATCGGTTTTGGAAATCTGCTTTTATAAAGCCGTTATTGCTCCGACTGTAGGACCCGTCATAGCTTTTGCACCATCTGTGCACACATCTATGCAATTAGACCATGGAACTTCGTTAGTCCTTAAAAAATCATCCAATAGACGGAATATTTCAGCACCTGTTGTATTGGCAGGTAGTGGTCTGCACAATAAGAGGTCCTCCTCAAAACATCCAGAATATTCATAACGGACGAAAGCCAATAAAATCGCTATTCCTCCAACATCAGTGGATTCATCTATCTGCAGAGAAAATTAATTGAGTTGAATGCGAGAAATAAGAGCATCTTTCACCTCATTTGACATGTCAACAATGCGTCTCTTTACACTATTGTTTGATAATGGCACCGGAGATACAAGCTTTATTGCCTTTTCGTCTAGCATGCAAGGAACAATATCATTAACACACGGCTTTATGAGATTTACTGCAACTGTATGAGCTTCGAATGTTTTTGCCACTCAACAACTAACCAAGAAAGAAGCTTTTAATGAATTTTCATTAATTGTTTTTGCATGAGTTTTCATGCAATGCTGAGCAGCAGCTAGTTCAGCACTCTTCCTTTAGAAAAAATCGTTGTCTTTAGCCTGGAAATCCGGGAGAGTACCTTAAAAATGACGGCCCAATTTAACTGCAACCACTGAACTGTTCGGAAGGACTCGCGCACAAATTACACACTGAGCTTTACCCACATTTGTCTCCATAAAGCCCATTTCTAATTAGCTTTCGTTGTACTTACGCTTCTTGGTTATTCCACTTCCACAGGATATTGCAACCAATGGAGTACTTGCAGCGTTTTCACATAATAAATTCGGCTGAGGAGCTTCTTGTGATTGTTCTTCCTTTGGTCGTCCTCCTCTTCATTCGTTTCAACTGGAAACTTCCCTTGTCGTGAAGACGATGGAGAAACTGCACCCTTCTTCAACGGTCCTGACTTCAGCCATCAATCCATGTTAGAAGTAATAAACTGCTCAAAACTCGACTTGTGAGACAGGTAGTGGACTGATAAAGTAAGTTTAACATTTTATGATGCCTGGGGCCGCTGTGATTGGTCAACAACGGTCGCTCCACGCATGCGTAAAAGATTTCAGCGCATCTAGCGCCGTAAGCCGGCGCACAAACGACCCCCGTATTGCTGCGAAACAGTCGATCAGAAAAGCCGCATTCTCCGGCGTGGAACTGCGTATGCGTTCTGACTTAGGAACCGCCAGAGCTGCTTGAGGGATACTGTCTGAAGTAAAAGTACACACGTTTTTCACACGGAAAAGTAGTGAAGAATTTTATTTTCTCATGTTTATTCAATAATTTTTCTCATTACTTTACACGATTTGGTGAAAGGTGGCCGCGGACCCCTTAGACAGAGCCGGCAGACCCCTAAGTGGTCCGGGGACCACACGTTGGGAAGCCCTGCCTTAGTACATAACCCCATACAATTTTTGCTTCACTGTTGCCTTCTCCTAGGATCAAACTCTATCAGAATTAAACATTCATCTCCATTATTCATGTTAGCAACTTCTTATACCTCATCATATACTCTTATAGTTTCATCATCATCTCCAGAGCCAGTCAACATTAAAATTGGTGCTACTGTCTTGATCGTTTGCGCTACGTGTAATTTGGCTACGATAATACGTTCGCTGTGTTGTTCGTTGTTTCTTCTCATTCCTATTCCCTTTCTCACTATCAGAAATAATCCTGAATCACCCCTTTCTCACTGCGTTGATAACCGTATACTCATCTGGCAAGACGTCCCATTTTTTCTACAACGGCGGTTCCCACCTTATCTGACATGAATCTATCCATTTCTCTTTAGAAATTCTCTAACACACCTCCATTATTAACGGATCTAACACTCCACTCTTTGACTTCTAGAAAGACAGTTTTATTCGTCATAGGCGGTATCCTCTTGAGAAGTCCGTTGTCCGAGATCCATATGAGGGACTATTTTACCCCTGACAGATTTCACCCTAAAGGATATCATCATAATTAGCGTCCCAGCAGAGTTGCATATCATGGAGACATTTAACGACTGTTCTCAGCTGTTCACATAACGCACATGGTGAAATACCTTACGTTACAGTCAGACCAGAACATCCACGAGACTGTTATCAATGCAGCTACTCAAATAGTTACTGCGCACGTCAGGAATTATGTTTTAGTCCACTCGCACCACAAACACCCATCCTACTTATTTCGCCCATGGTATGGTTATCTGTATCGTAGTTTGACGCAAGCTGCATCACATTGGTTCTGTCTGTTGTTCGTCTAGGGATTTCTGATATCAGTGGTCAAGTGGTCATTACTACTGGTAATGATTAATAACTGCAAGTGAGCTGAGAACTGGGAGTGACTCTAGATTTAGGTACATACATAATGATCTACAGAGTTGAATGAAATGTGAGACGTGCTAGTAGTGGAGGTGCTGTAATAGTACATTATAGATGGAAATCTCAAGTCGATGATTCCAAATTCACAAATGGCGAAATCATAACGAGTTTGAGAACAGATAGATGGCATCAATCTCTAATTGGGGTACACACTTTGAAGATGGGAAAAAGAAGAGACTGAAGTTTTTATGAAACATTAAAAAGAGAACTGGATACATACAATAGACCACCGATTTATCTCCAGAGATTCAAATGCCAGTATAGAAAATAACCTAGCGGCTATAACACTGGGAACTTGCGGTGAATAACACATTAATGATAATGGGCATCCTCTTACACATTTTGCTTTAAGTAATGGACTGAAAATCACTAATTCATTTTTAGGAAGAGAGATATACTTAACTGTACTTGGAGCGTGAAGGGACAGAGATAAATAACAAATTACGTTCTTGTCTACAGTAACATATGCGAACGAGCTCAGAGTGTTTGTGTTTTCAGAGTTAGAAACATTATCTCTGACCGCTACTTAGTAGCAGCAAAAAACAGCTGTGCTCGCTAGATGAAAGGGAAGAAAGAGTTGAGACAAGAAGGGAAGAAGGTTCTAAGGTCAATCTATTACAAGAGAGCGTAAAATGTCTATAGCATAACAGACTGAATCTTTGCCTAAATCAGACAGATACAAGTGATAATTTACAAACCGCATGGCAAAATTCAAACCTATGACTGTACAGGCTGAAAATCAGTGCTGGAGGAGAAAGTACAAGAGAATAAATAAGAAGAGATGAAGAGAATGGTACGAAGATACCGCAAAAGCAGATGAGGGAAAGAGACTAGTATAAGAGATATATTTACAGACGAAAAAGACAGCGAAAGAAGCGTATAAAGAGAAAGGAAGCAAAAAGTAAGAACCGTTGTCAGGAAAACAAAGGAAGAACCTTGGAATAATTTTGTGAGAAAAGTTAAACATTACATTCACGGGAGACAGTCTATAGCATTCAAGGTAATAAAGCACTCAAAAAAACCCTAAAGGAGACAAATACAAGGCGGTAAATGTATAACACCTTATAAACATCTTTGTTACAATGAAAATCAAGCATTGGAGGTGGAACCCCTGAAATGAAAAATCATATGTCAGCCGTAACTTAACTACCGAAGAACTAACAAGGTCCTTAATAAAACGTAAAACCGGAAAGTAATAGGACCTAACGTCAGATACACTGCGTTAACTATTATATATAGGGGTGTGTTTGTAAAGCTCAGGCTTCTTCATTTATACAATACGTGTTGGAAAAAAACACTATTGCCAACTCCATAGACAGTTGTAGACATCATATAACACTTTAAAAAAGCTAGACGAAATCAGTGTAGTAATTACCGTGGTAAAACACTTGGCTTACTGAGGAAAAAATGAGACACATTTGAATTTCTCAAAAGATGTGGACACTACGACAAAGAATACCACAGTAAGCAGTTTTGTTGAAGAGGAGTGGACATCCCTAAAAAAACAATCACTGACGTTTGTAAGACAAACATTGGTAGCAAGGAAACTGTGCGAAACATTAGGTGACACAAATAATAAATCCGTTAATCGATGACAGAAGAAAACACAAAAATTTTCATGGGAAGACAGGAATACGGCAATACGGTACATCACTTAGGACTGAAAAAAATAGCAACTGCAGGGAAGCAAGAGGATATTTCTGCAGGAAAAATATGAAGAAATCGAAAAAGAAATAATCATCGGAAGGACTAACTTAGAATATAGAATAGGAAAACCAACCGTCAGTGATATTAAAAATAAGTGTGGTAACATTAAGAGTGTTATGGGAAATCTACAGTTAAGCACAGAGGAGAGAGTGGGTAGTTGGAAAGGGTCCATTGAAGATCGGTATGGGAATAAACTTTCTGATGACATGATAGAAAGAGAAACTGCACTGAAATATTTAGTGAGGGTTGGAACGTGTATCGGAAAGACAGGTTACATTCCGTAGAAGGTGGTGTCTTCATTGCAGTTGATAAAGATATTGTGTCTACTGAGGTCGAAGTAGAGTCTGATTGTGAAGTAATCTGGACACGTTTAACAGGACTAGGAGAAATAAAGTTCATTGTTGGGTGTTATTACCGGCCACCAGGTTCCACCGTGACAGTTCTAGACTCGTTCAAAGGGAGTCTACACTCTGTATCGCAGAAGTACCCGGATCATGCTATATTAGTCAGAGGCGACTTCAACCTACCTAGTATAGACTGGGATGTCTATGGATTCATTACAGGTGGTACAAACAAGCCATTGTGTGAATTACTTTTGAACACATTTCCGAAAACTGGCAGCTAAATCGACAGCCAACTCGTAATAGAAATATTTTAGGTATAGTAGCCACGAGCAGACCAGACCTCATCTACAGTGTTGAGACAGTGGTTAGTGATCATGATGTTGTCATTACGACTATGGTTACGAAAGTTAAAAAGTCGGTCAAGAACGCTAGGTGAGTATTCTTACTAGAAGGAGCAGATAAGCAGTTGTTAGCATCCCACTTAGTAAATATATCGACTTCATTTACTTACGATGGACGTGGTAGAAATATGGGCAAATTTTAAACACATTGTAAATCACGTATTGGAGAAGTCTGCAGAAAAAGTGGGTTATAGACGGAAAACACCCGCCGTTGTTTAACAGCAGAATTCGGAGCATACTCAGGAAGCAAAGGCACTTGCTCTCGCGGTACAAGACAGATCGGGAGAATGAGTACAGGCAAAAGTTAGTGGAGATTCGTGCTGCTGTAAAAGAGCGATGCGCGAAGCATACAACCACTCCAACCGTCATACCTTAGCAAAAGATCTTGCTGAAAACCCAAGGAAATTCTGGTCTTACGTAAAATCGGTAAGCGGGTCGAAGGCTTCCATCCAGTCACTCACTGACCAGTCTGTCCTTGCAACGAAAGATAGCAAAAATAATGCTGAAATTTTAAATTGAGCATTTGAGAAACCTTTCACGCAGGAGGATCGTACAAACATACCGCCGTTTGAGTCTCGTACAGATTCCCGTATTGAGGACATAGTGATAGACACCCCTGGGGTTGTGAAGCAGCTGAATGGGTTGAAAATAAATAAATCGCCAAGTCCTGATGGGATTCCAATTCGGTTTTAAACAGAGTACTGCATTGGCTCCCTACTTAGCGCCGGCCGCAGTGGCCGAGCGTTTCTAGGTTCTTCAGTCTGGAACCGCGCGACCGTCACGGTCGCAGGTTCGAATCCTGCCTCGGGCATGGATATGTGTGATGTCCTTAGGTTAGTAAGGATTAAGTTCTAGGGGACTGATGACCTCAGCTGTTAAGTCCCATAGTGCTCAGAGCCATTTTGTTGAACCTTACTTTTTTTGTTGTTGTGGTCCTCAGTCCTGAGACGGGTTTGATGCAGCTCTCCATGCTACTCTATCCTGTGCAAGCTTCTTCATCTTTCAGTACCTACTGCAGCCTACATCCTTCTGAATCTGCTTAGTGTATTCATCTCTTGGTCTCCCTCTACGATTTTTAGCTTCCACACTTCCCTCCAAAACTATATTGCTGATCCCTCGATGTCTCAGAATATGTCCTACCAACCGATCCCTCCATCTAGTCAAGTTGTGACACAAGCTCATCTTCTCCCCAATTCTATTCAATACCTTTTCATTAGTTATGTGATCTACCCATCTAATCTTCAGCATTCTTCTGTAGCACCACATTTCGAAAGCTTCTAGTCTCTTCTTGTCCAAACTATTTATCGTCCACGTTTCACTTCCATACATGGCTACACTCCATACAAATACTTCCAGAAATGACTTCCTGACACTTAAATCTATACCCGATGTTAACAGATTTTTCTTCTTCAGAAACGCTTTACTTGTCATTGCCAGTCTACATTTTATATCCTCTCTACTTCGACCATCGTGAGTTATATTGCTCCTCAAATAGCAAAACACCTTTATTACTTTAAGTGTCTCATTTCCTAATCTAATTCCCTCAGCATCACCCGACTTAATTCGACTACATTCCAATATCCTCGTTTTGCTTTTGTTGATGTTCATCTTATAGCCTCCTTTCAAGACACTGTCCATTCCGTTCAACTCCTCTTCCAAGTCCTTTGCTGTCTCTGACAGAATTACAATGTCATCGGCGAACCTCAAAGTTTTTATTTCTTCTCCATGGATTTTAAACTCTACTCTGAATTTTTCTTTTGTTTCCTTTATTGATTGCTCAATATGCAGATTGAATAACATCGGGGATAGGCTACAACCCTGTCTCACTCCCTTCCCAACCACTGCTTCCCTTTCATGCCCCTCGACTCTTGTAACTGCCATCTGTTTTCTGTACGAATTGTAAATAGCCTTTCGATCCCTGCATTTTACTCCTGCCACGTGAAGAATTTGAAAGAGTGTATTCCAATCAATATTGTCAAAAACTTTCTCTGAGTCTACAAAAGCTAGAAACGTAGGTTTGCCTTTCCTTAATCGTTCTTCTAAGATAAGTCGTAAGGTCAGTAGCGCCTCACGTGTTCCAACATTTCTACGGAATCCAAACAGATCTTCCCCGAGGTCGGCTTCTATCGGTTTCTCCATTCGTCTGTAAAGAATTGGCGTTAGTATTTTGCAGCTGTGACTTATTAAACTGATAGTTCGGTAATTTTCACATCTGTCAACACCAGCTTTCTTTGGGATTGGAAATATTATATTCTTCTTGAAGTCTGATGTTATTTCGCCTGTCTCATACAGTTTGCCCACCAGATAGTAGAGTTTCGTCAGCACTGGCTCTCCCAAAGCTGTCGGTAATTTTTATGGAATGTTGTCTACTCCAGGGGCCTTCTTTCGACTCAGGTATTTCAGTGCTCTGTCAAACTCTTTAGTCAGTATCTTATCTCCCATTTCATCTTCATCTACATCCTCTTCCATTTTCATAATATTGTCCTCAAGTACTCCCTGAAACTCTGTACAACCTCTGGTTCTTCGTTTATCCAGGTCCCATCTCCCTAAATTCCCAAATTCCCACCTTTTTGCAGTTTCGTCAGTTTTAATCTACAGTTCATTACCAATAGATTGTGGTCAGAATTCACATCTGCCCCTGGAAATGTCTTACAATTTAAAACCTGTTCCTAAATCTCTGTCTTACAATTATATAATCTATCTGATACCTTTTAGTAGCTCCAGGGTTCTTCCATGTGTGCAACCTTCTTTCATGATTCTTGAACCAAGTGTTAGCTATGATTAAGTTATGTTCTGCGCAAAATTCTACCAGACGGCTTTCTCTTTCATTTCGTAGCCCCAATCCATATTCACCTACTATGTTACCTTCCCTCCCTTTTCCTACTGACGAATTCCAGTCACCCATGACTATTAAATTTTCGTCTCCCTTCACTACCTGAATAATTTCTTTTATCTCATCATATATTTCATCAATTTCTTCGTCATCTGCAGAGCTAGTTGGCATATAAACTTGTACCACTGTAGTAGGCGTGGGCTTTGTGTCTATCTTGACCACAATAATGCGTTCACTATGGGGTTTGTAGTAGCTTACCTGCACTCCTATTTTTTATTCATTATTAAACCTGCACCAGCATTACCCCTATTTGCTTTTGTATTTATAACCATGTATTCACCTGACCAAAAGTCTTGTTCCTCCTGCCACCGAACTTCACTAATTACCACTATATCTAACTTTAACGTATCCATTTTTCTATTTAAATTTTCTAACCTACCTGCCAGATTAAGGGATCTGAAATTACACGCCTCGATCCGTAGAACGCCAGTTTTCTTTCTCCTGATAACGACGTCCTCTTGAGTATTCCCCGCCCGTAGATCCGAATGGGGGACCATTTTACCTCCGGAATATTTTACCCAAGAGGACGCCATCTCATTTAATCATACAGTAAAGCTTCATGCCCTCGGGAAAAATTACGGCTGTTGTTTCCCCTTGCTTTCAGCCGTTCGCAGTACTAGAACAGCAAGGCCATTTTCGTTAGTGTTACAAGGCCAAATCAGTCAATTATCCAGACTGTTGCCCCTGCAACTTCTGAAAAGGCTGCTGCCCCTCTTCTGGAACCACACGTTTGTCTGGCCTCTCAACAGATACCCCTCCGTTGTGGTTGGTACGGCTATCTGTATCGTTGAGGCACGCAAGCCTCCCCGCCAACGGCAAGGTCGGTGGTTCATAGGGGGGGGGGGGGGGAAACGTTACTTAGCTTGGATTCATCATGAATCTCTTGCTCAACATAAAGTACCGAGCGACTGGAAAAAGCGAAGGTGACACCTGTATACAAGAAGGGCAGAAGGAGGAATCCTCAAAATTACAGACCAATATCCTTAACATCGGTTTGTTGCAGGATTCTCGAACATATTCTCAGTTCGAATATAATGAATTTCCTTGAGACAGAGAAGTTGCTGTACATGCATAAGCAAAGCTTTAGAAAGCTTGGCTCCTGCGAAACGCAACTCGCCCTTTTTTCAAGTGAAATCTTGCGAACCATGGATGAAGGGTACCAGACGTATCCCATTTTCCTTGACTTGAGGAAAGCGTTTGACTGGGTGCCGCACTGCTGACTCTTAACTAAGATACGAGCATTTGGGATTGGTTCCCAAATATGTGAGTGCCTCGAAGACTTCCCAAGTAATAGAATCCAGTACGTTGTCCTCGATAGTGAGTGTTCGTCAGAGGTGAGGGTCTCATCTGGAGTGGTGTAGGAGGATACAAGATGACTTGGACAGGATTTGTGATTGGAGTAAAGAATGGCAGCGAACTCTAAATATAGGTGAATGTAAATTAATGCAGATGAATAGGAAAAACAATCCCATAATGTTTGGATACTCCATTAGTAGTGTAGCGCTTGACACAGTCACGTCGATTAGATATTTGGGCGTAACATTGCAGAGCGATATGAAGTGGGACAAGCATGTAATGGCAGTTGTAGGGAAGGCGGATAGTCGTCTTCGGTTCATTGGTAGAATTTTGGGAATACGTGGTTCATGTGTAAAGAAGACCGCTTATAAAACACTAACACGACTTATTCTTGAGTACTGCTTGAGCGTTTGGCATCCCTATCAGGTCGGATTGAGGGAGGACTTAGAAGTATTTCAGAGGCGGGCTGCTGCATTAGTTACTGGTACGTTTGATCATCACGCGAGTGTTAAGGAAATGCTTCAGGAACTCGGGTGGGAATCTCTGGAGGAATGGAGGCGTTCTTTTCGTGAATCGCTACTGAGGAAATCTAGAGAACCATCATTTGAGACTGACTGCAGTACAATTTTACTGCCGCCAACTTATATTTCGCGGAAAGACCACAAAGATAAGATAAGAGACATTAGGGCTTGTACGGAGGCATATAGTCATTTTTCCCTCGTTCTGTTTGGGAGTGGGACAGGGAGAGAAGGTGCTAGTTGTGGTACGGGGTACCCTCCGCCACGCACTGTATTGTGGATTGCGGAGTATGTATGTAGATGTATGGAAGAGATAGGAGATCTAGTATTAGAGTCAGAATTTAGAAAAATCTTCTTATGTCTTAAGAACAAATTAGGCCGAAGGCATCACAGGGTGTCCAACTCGAAAGAGGCCCTACGAACATGTTTAGCAATTCCACTGAAAATGCACCGTTTAATTTGTGACGTTCCGTGTGGCAATGCTGAACTCTACATCGTTTGACTTAACAGTGTGTTTCCGCTCGTCGTTGTGTCTGGAACTCAGTGTTCAGTTTTTAGTGTCATTGTATCGCTATTCTGACGAATAGCACGTGTTTCTTGTGAAGTAATACTACCAATTCCATTAAGACATGCCTGCGAATGTTTATTGAACATTTTGGTGACCTCCGTATGCCGTCTAAATGCTGCATATGGAAGTTAGTGAACAACATGGAGGGTAATGGAACGGTGCTCGATCTTCACTGCGGGGTACAACTATCATTGCCGGAAAGAAAAGTCACAGACGAGAAACAAGGACGTTGGCCTCTGCTGAGAATTCTGATAGTCGTCAGCCTCAGGAATGTGGAATGTGACAGAGTACATGTCACAGAGCTGCAAAGAAAGCCGGCATGTAGCCACACAGTTGTGAAGTTGGTCAGGAACTGAATGTCAATGACAAAGACAAAAGCATTATATGTGGCCGTTGGTTTCACCAATTTATTGCTCAGAGGCCAGGAATATTGCAATACACGTGGTTCAGTGATGAGGCGTGGTTCCTCTGGCTATGTAAACTAACAGGCTACACATTTGTCGTGAAATAAAAATCCACATGCACTGGTCCCACAACCCCTGCATTCACAAAAGATTGGCTTGTTCTGTGTAGTATCACAGTGTCACACCATTAGACCAACTTTTTCAAGAATACTCGGAGAGGTGCAGTTTACATCTAAATGTTTAGGGAATTTGTGGACTATGAAGAACTCGCCCTCGGCTGTTGCCAAGAGAATGGCGCCACATACCACACGTCTCGTTTGACCATGGCTGATATCGAATCATTTTTCCCCAGCAAACTGATTTCGAAAAGACTGTGGCCTCCAACGTAACCTTATCTAACACCACCTGACTTCTTCCTCTGCAGTGAGCCAACAACGTGAGGTCTACAGAAACAAACCACAAAACTTGGAAGACCTGCGATAGAACATCATCCGTGAAAGCCAGGCAGTGACACCAGATGTTCTTGCCACAACATTGGAGAACCTGCAACGGCGTGTTTAACTGTGTTTACAACTCGACGGCGGTCACTTTAAACACCATTTGTGATTCGCCTTTATTTCCCCATAAACTAGGTATGATATGTTGTTCATTTCATTTCTTGATTGTTTATGCAAAGCCTTTAATTGTAATTTAAGTAAATGTTTGATTGTAGGGCCTCTTTCGAGTAGGACACCCTGTATAAAATTCCATTGGAATTTCTAGAACCACTATGCGAATTGGCAACTAAACGACTATTCCGATTGGTGTGAGGAATTTATGAGACTGGCAAACATACTGTATCATCCAACTTTCGGAAACTCATCCACTCGATTTCTAGGACGGTAAGGGGAGGTAACTCCGAGAACTGTCACACAATCAGCTTAACAGCTCATGTATCAAAGTTGTCCACAAGAGTAATACACAGGATAATGGAAAAAATGGGGAACCGTTAGACGACGATCAGATGGCTTTACAAATATAAAGTCACCTGACAGGCAGTCCTGACGTTGCGTTTGACAAGAACGATGTGCTTGAATTAAAGTGGGCGTAAGAAAGAAATGCGGACATTCACCATACTATTCAATCGAAGAAGCAATGACAGAAATAAAAGAGAGCTTCAGGAATGGGATAAAAATTCAGTATATATATTAAGATGGTATCAGCTCTTTCGGACATGTAAGGAAGAACAGATACCATCGCTGACGTTGCAGCTCGTTAGAATGAAATTACAATGAAATTAACACCCTTAGCTGCTTACAGGCGTTGACATACGTCAACGGGGACAGACGAAAATGAGTGCCCCGACCGGAACTCGGAACCGGGAACTCCCGCTTGCATGGCAGATGCTCTATCCATCTTTTTTTTCTCATTTTGTTCGTTTTCGTTCGTTGTATCTGCTCGGGCGAACGTCGGAAGACACCCGCTTCTGTTCGTTGTTGATCCAATAACTCAGTTTTTTTTATTACAGAGGGCAGCTAACCCTCTGACCGAACACACTGAGTTACCTTGCCGGCTGTCTATCTGAGCCGCCGAGGACACAGAGGATAGCACGACTGCAGGCATTTATCTCTGGCACGCCTCCCGCGAAACCAGCATTCTCAACGTATTGTCCCGCACTGCATTCGTAGTGTCCCCACCCATTATACTCATTACTCGCGGCGCGTTGCCGATTCCCGTAAGAGTTTGGGCACTGTTTGTGCGTTCGCACAGTAGAAGAAGATGGTCCGAAAAAAAGATACCGTCTTAATATATATATATATATATATATATATATATATATATATATATATATATATATATATATACTCCTGGAAATGGAAAAAAGAACACATAGACACCGGGGTGTCAGACCCACCATACTTGCTCCGGACACTGCGAGAGGGCTGTACAAGCAATGATCACACGCACGGCACAGCGGACACACCAGGAACCGAGGTGTTGGCTGTCTAATGGCGCTAGCTGCGCAGCATTTGTGCACCGCCGCCGTCAGTGTCAGCCAGTTTGCCGTGGCATACGGAGTTTCATCGCAGTCTTTAACACTGGTAGCATGCCGCGACAGCGTGGACGTGAACAGTATGTGCAGTTGACGGACTTTGAGCGAGGGCGTATAGTGGGCATGCGGGAGGCCGGGTGTACGTACCGCCGAATTGCTCAACACGTGGGGCGTGAGATCTCCACAGTACATCGATGTTGTCGCCAGTGGTCGGCGGAAGGTGCACGTGCCCGTCGGCCTGGGACGGGACCGCAGCGACGCACAGATGCACGCCAAGACCGTAGGATCCTACGCAGTGCCGTAGGGGACCGCACCGCCACTTCCCAGCAAATTAGGGACACTGTTGCTCCTGGGGTATCGGCGAGGACCATTCGCAACCGTCTCCATGAAGCTGGGCTACGGTCCCGCACACCGTTAGGCCGTCTTCCGCTCACGCCCCAACATCGTGCAGCCCGCCTCCAGTGGTGTCGCGACAGGCGTGAATGGAGGGACGAATGGAGACGTGTCGTCTTCAGCGATGAGAGCCGCTTCTGACTTGATGCCAATGATGATCGTATGCGTGTTTGGCGCCGTGCAGGTGAGCGCCACAATCAGGACTGCATACGACCGAGGCACACAGGGCCAACACCCGGCATCATGGTGTGGGGAGCGATCTCCTACACTGGCCGTACACCTCTGGTGATCGTCGAGGGGACACTGAATAGTGCACGGTACATCCAAACCGTCATCGAACCCATCGTTGTACCATTCCTAGACCGGCAAGGGAACTTGATGTTCCAACAGGACAACGCACGTCCGCATGTATCCCGTGCCACCCAAAGTACTCTAGAAGGTGTAAGTCAACTACCCTGGCCAGCAAGATCTCCGGATCTGTCCCCCATTGAGCATGTTTGGGACTGTATGAAGCGTCGTCTCACGCGGTCTGCACGTCCAGCACGAACGCTGGTCCAACTGAGGCGCCAGGTGGAAATGGCATGGCAAGCCGTTCCACAGGACTAAATCAAGCATCTCTACGATCGTCTCCATGGGAGAATAGCAGCCTGCATTGCTGCGAAAGGTGGATATACACTGTACTAGTGCCGACATTGTGCATGCTCTGTTGCCTGTGTCTATGTGCCTGTCGTTCTGTCAATGTGATCATGTGATGTATCTGACCCCAGGAATGTGTCAATAAAGTTTCCCCTTCCTGGGACAATTAATTCACGGTGTTCTTATTTCAATTTCAAGGAGTGTAGTTAATGCTCACCGGCCACTTGACCGTCATCTTCTTCTGTGCGAGTGCACAAACAGTGCCCGAATTCTTAGCAGAATCGGCAACGCGCCGCGAGTAACGAGTAGAATGGGCGGGGGCACTACAAATGTAGTGCGGGACAATACGTTGAAAATGTGGGTTTCGCGGGAGGCGTGCCAGAGATAAATCCCTGCAGTCGCGCTATCCTCTTGGACCTCGGTGGCTCACGTGGATGGATTGCCTGCCATGTAACAAGGAGATCCCGGGTTCGAGTGCCGGTGGGGGCACACATTTTCGTCTGTCCCCATTGACGTATGTCAACGCCTGTAAGCAGCTAAGGGTGTTCATTTCATTGCAAAAATTCAGTGTTGAAAGATAGGAAAGATAAGATTTCCTGAGGACATAACTACCCTCAGTGAAAGTGAAGAAGATCTATTGAATGGAATGAACAGCCTAATGAGAGGAGAGGAGGACATTAGTGTTTCATCTCCCATCGACAACAACATCATTAGAGACAGAGCATAAGCCCAGATTATGGAAGGACGGAGAGGGACATCGGCTGTGCCCTTTCAAAGGAACCATTCCGGAACTTGCCCCAAGTGATTTAAGGAACTCACAGAAAACCTAAATCTGGATAGCCAGACACGGGTATGAACCTTCACCCTCCTGAAAGCTAGTACATTATGCTAAAGACTGCGTTACCTTGCTCGGTCAGACAGTATAACGAGTGTAGAATATGTATTGGGAGTAAAATGAAGGAATACCAATGTTATAACGAGCAGCAGAAATGAGAAAAAATTAAGATGTTTAATATCAAAGTTGATGATTACCAGATAGACAAAGTTAAGGCATTCTGCCACCTTTCTGGCCAACTATCGGTGATAGACTAAGCAAGGAAAACGTAAAAAGCAGACTAAAGCTGGCAAACAGGGTATTTATGGGCAAGAGATGTCTGCGTCTCCCAATATACGGTTGAATTTGAGGGAGATATTTCCTAGAGTTTTCGTCTGGGGCACGGCGTTAAACGGTAGTGAGTAAGTGACTGTGGGAAAATCGGTAGACAAGTGAAACTAAGCATTTGAGACGTCGTTCTTTAGAATATCGTTGAAATTCAGTGGACTTATGAGGCGCAGAAAAGAACGTTTAGAAAACACTGACAAAAAGAAGTAATATAACTGTAGGAGATCTATTAAGAGATCAAAGAATATCTTCATTGAGAACGATGACAAGAAAAAGGAAGAGAATTGTAGGACATGTATTATGAGATCAGACAATAACTTCCACTCTACTAAAAGTAGTTGTAAGGGGGAAATCTGTGTGGTTAGGGGTAGATTGTAATACAAACAACAAATAACTGAGGACGTAGTAGCAGGTTAATACTCTGAGATGAAATGGTTGGCACGGGAGAGAAAAACGTGGCAGGCTAAATGAAACTTAGAAAAGAAAACAATAGCATGAACACCACATAAGACTTTCACAAAGAAAATAAGTCAACATCTACAACCTATTACTTAAAATCTATGTAAAGTACCAGATTACTCAGAAAAGGGAGAGACTGAACTGATAACGTTTTCACGCCCAAACAGATTATACAGAAAACAAAGGTCGTTCAAAAGGGAAATAAACACCGCATTTATAGACTTACCGAAAGCGTTCGATTATATAAGCAGAAAAGTCTAATGAAACTTGTTAGACGACGAATGATGTCCTCAGCTAATAATAAAGTTTTTAAATAACCTGTATACAGGTCCAAAAATAATATTTCAGTCTAATGATGCTACACATGAATACGTAGCTACGGGTATTAACCAAGGTGCCCAACAATGCTGTAGATTATAACCCACTGTTCTTAATATCTACATCGACGATAAGCCTGAGATACGGAAAAAACTGACTCAAGCTTGAGATTGTCACGTGATATATTTATAATACACTGCTTTTTGCAGACGGCCTTGCAATCGTAATGGAAAGCGGAACTTCCGAAAAATGATGGCTTTCTAAGAGACAAAACGCTGGGGACTAATGGTAGGATCATAACAGAAAACAAAGCAACTGAACAAGTTAGTCACTTCAGTTACCTGGGTAGCATTGTAAGCTATCTGTACGTGCATGATTTTGACTTTGACTACAAACTACAGAAACATCATGTGATTTATGGTGAACAGTTAATAGAACATTGAGAAATAAAGTTAGGAAATACATAACAATCAATTTATATACGATAACGTTCGCCACGACATTGACATTTTGAAGAGAAAATTGTCCAACTGGTTGACAGCAAGCCAGTATAGTCCAGGCGTCAGAGACGAAATTTCTAAAGAAACGTTGCACTATGTTGGGCACAATAAAAGAATAAGGCTTATGAAATCTGGATATATGCTGTAAATGGGAAGATCAAGTCTAATTGACAAAGCTGGCTAGAACGTCTACAAAGACTGTCACATACGAGAGCACAGAAATAAACCTAAAATTTCAGACCGTTCGAAACAACGCCCATAGGAAGACCAAGAAAAAGATGCCTATGTGCTAGACCAGAGGCGGTAAGAAATGTGCACACATGCAGCGCTCTTGCATGCGTGCAAACCTATGTCTTCTGGCTGCACACTTTTTCCACTATCCTGCCGCACTATCTGAGCAAGAAAAGGACGAAGAGCAGGAGACCGGGAAAGCGTCGCATCCAGATGTCAACGCAGTTGTGCGAGTTGTGTAAGTGAACAGCTTGCATACGGCTTGTTTTCATCTTACTTTTTTTTTAAAAACAAAGACCCCGTAAACAACTAAATTTTAGCATAATGTAAATATTTTTGGTGTTCTGGAGACGTAATAGGATTTTTATCCGGTAAAAACTGACGGCCTACTGTCAGATGCAGGCAATTTCGCTGAATTTCGTAACACAGGTTGCCGCCTAATGGTGACTTATTAGTGTGGTCACCGAATAAACCGTTTCACACACATTTACGTTAACCGAAATATTGTAACATGTTGGCAACCTCATTGTGAAGACGCAGAAACTCTTTCAGAAGACGCCCGCATCTCGTGGTCGTGCGGTAGCGTTCTCGCTTCCCACGCCCGGGTTCGCGGGTTCGATTCCCGGCGGGGTCAGGGATTTTCTCTGCCTCGTGATGGCTGGTTGTTGTGTGCTGTCCTTAGGTTAGTTGGGTTGAAGTAGTTCTAAGTTCTAGGGGACTGATGACAATAGATGTTAAGTCCCATAGTGCTGAGAGCCATTTGAACCATCTTACAGAAGAAAACAACGTAAAATTCTTAGACAGTTTCAACGTATAAGAATTTGTCTTTTAAATGAGAATTGTACTGCAGATCGATCAGTTCCATCTGCACATGAATTGGGGCACTTTCAACTGAAACAGTAAACGTCACTAAAACAGCGCAAAAACAAATGTAAGGCTGGCATTGTCCTCATAACATTTAAAGAACTATCCTCGCAATTTTTTAAACGCCACAATAAATTCTCAAAAGTTGATATTTCCGTTAAGGCCAGTGAGCTTAGGGAACTGGACTGTGTCTTTCTTGTCAGAATTGGTCCCTTCCACTATTCGGTTTACTTTTTGAACTTATCCCGATCAAATCAGAAATAAATTGTTTCTTACCTCACAACGTCTTACTGTTTTCAGTGTGCAGTAGAGTCCAATTAAATATAATATAATAATGCGTTCAACTTAAGCAAAATTACTGTTCGTGTCACCAATTTCACTAAGTCCTCGCTGCCTGCAAAATTTAACACAAAGTCTTCTTAATGTACAGAGCAACGCATCCCAATCACGTCGTCTGTCGATCGTTGTAATTCTTAGCTCTTCCATCGTGACCTATATCATTACATTCTTTCTTCATGCTGTTGTACTACGATTCCACAGCAAATTTGAGGTGCCCATCGATTTTGAGACAGCATAATAGATATTGAGACATCTCATCATTCTATCATTCCCATTTATATGTGAAAGCTCGTGGGGACTGATCTCTAGGTTGCCTCTTTTTGTGCTAGACAGCCTCAGGACCTGTGAACTTCCTTTACACCACAAGCACATAGCGAAGGATAAACAACCCTGACAGCAAGATTCTGTCGAACTGAATAACGTTGTTCCGACCGAAAAAGCTCACCACATTGCTAAATAAAATGCCTCTCAATACCCAATACTTCGGAGAAGGGCTCAGTAAAGTGTAGACTTCCCAAGTAATGCCGAGGCAGGCCGAGCCTCGGATCGCTCGCGTGCAGCACGTTGCAACCAAGTGCAGCTTTACATGTTGTGGCCAACCCTGACCTAGACCACGATGAAGGAAGAAGAAGAAGCAGACGAAGAAGAACTGGAAAGGATGGCTGTAACAATAAAGCAAAGCGAGGCCACGAATGCGAATTGCGTTCGATACACCAGCAATCTGCATACAATGCATGGTGCTAGCCAGGACAAACCTGTACGAGGTTGAGGTGAGACTGTACTTTTAGTAGGTGGAGCTGGATGGTAGGTCCGTTTTCTTCTGTCTCCTTTCTCTGGGTAGTAGCAACAGTCTGTTCAACTCTGGCCACATTTGTCCTTACAGTATACTTATTGTGAGCTTGTTATAGTTTGTTTAATGTTTTTTGGTTTGCCATTATCCACCTCGACATATGAACCTTTTTCTTTGTGTGATTACCCTTCGTTGTTTACCTATGACACCATCCTGTTAGGAAAAATAAACCTTCATGTCTCTGTACACCTGTCGTGTCCTCCTACCCCTTCCCAAAAACGAAAGCTTTGGAAAGCGTGGTCACTCGAGTTAAGAAGATTGATCTTGATACTTACTGATGGCAAGCTGTTCGATTATATATTGCTTTTATTCATATGCCCTGAACCGAACATGTTACGAGGAGACTAAATGTGTAACGTAGTGAACAATATACACGGGAGCACAGATATCTGCCACAACGTCAGAAAAAATCCACTTGACGTCTCGTGAGAGAGATACCAGTATCTGTGAAATCTCTATTTACTATTCAACAAAGGAGTAACTGTTACTATACATTTATGTAGTGACAACACAGCCTTATCATAAAATATTTGAAAATAACGGTTTTTCCGTTGCGTGCTCTGTTGCTAAGAGATTTTGGAAGATGTCGAATATTATTTTCAAAGATACTGTTGTAAAATAAGAAGTTAACAACAGTACTGTGTCCCAGTAAGAATAAACGAATGAACATCAGTTCTTGAACGAACTGACATATGAAGGAAATTACTAATAGGAATCTTTAGGTTTTTGTTATAAAATAGGCAATACTAGTTACAGATTTTATTATATTAAAACTGAATTACATATGGGATTCTTTCGCGGACCTTTACGTTCTTATCTGAGCAATATGGTAAGAGATCCGTTTGCATCAGAGCAAATTCCTCTCTGTCCCACTCCATCGTTTGGCCACTTTGTCGAAATTCTTCTCACTAGCAGGAACCCAACTCTAAAGTACACTTTTACGTTGTTTTAGAGAACCGACTAGCATATCCTCCTTCGGAAGACAGTTAACGACATATGTACTGAAGCAACAGAAAAAGTTATACTGTCCTTATGCGCACTCGTTACCCTCTGTACTGCTCGCCTCCTGGAGCAGACATTTGTCCGATAAACTTTCATAAAAGTGAACTTTATTTTCCGCGATAAGCTTCGTTACGAGTTATAACTGTCAAAAACTGATTTAAAAAATATATTACGAAAAATATTAATTAAATGTGGAATGATCAAAGAACATATGAGACAGATCATATGTATGATCATTGTTGTCCTTAGAACAAATGCTCTGTTTTTCTGTGTTTTTTGTTTTTGCTCTCACTTCTTCTTTTTCTTCGATTTCTGACGTAGCTGGAGCGTACGGGAGACCAGACGCGATTGCCCTAAGTGTAATTTGGTAGTTTCAAACAATAGATGAAATATTACCTAATTTTGTACTCTCTTATTGTAGTATCTGCTAACCCCATAAGCCTATGCTTCAAGAAGTGTCTGTGAATATTTTCAATAACACGCGAGAGGCGCAGATGCTATTCAGATTGTTGTCGGCCATCTTTAGGGCAATAAAGTTATTTCACTACATTTCTGAACTTATTAATAATATTCAACTTAGGCTTGTTCAAAAAATACTAATAATACTCCTTCAGAGTGGATAAGTATTTTGCTTAATGTCAAGGAATTTTACACAAAAACAACGTGCCTATGTGTGATGATGGAATCTGTGGCAAATACGATGTTTTATCAATTAAAAAAATATATATCGAGAGAAGTTTCGAACAATACGAGATGGTACATACAGCTGTTCATGCTAGGACGTAACCCATGGTCCCTGGATATTTTATAACAGAACTATATTTGGCATTTAATAAAAAGATAGCCCAGAGACCTTATTAGCCGGATCTTATATCTCTCCCCTCCAAAGACAGTTTAATACATAGTGGTTCTCCAAAGACAGTTTAATAAATCATGGTTCAGGTTTGTGCGTGTAGGTGATATGTATTTTCTGATAAAGCAGATTAACAACTAATAGAATCATACCACCAAAGAGAACTGCTACTACGTCTGTGCATGTTGCTTCAATTTAAGGGATTTTTCAGATTTAAAGCAAACTACCAGCACTCTAATTCACTCAAGGTCCTCGCAGATTGTTTTCAGAGTGTATTTTGAAAGTTTCTTGTAACGTATTACGCAAACTATATTAAACTAGGCCCACGTCCAAAGATTTAATGTACACAAACAAGCTCTATCAGTTTCATACGATACACTTCACAGCGTGTGTATGTCTTTACAATGCATGAATACAATAAGACGATTCATACAGGCAGACATTCTACGCGACACGGCACGGTACACACCACATCTCTCTCGCCAGCATAAGGCACCACAATAAAATATTTGTATTATAGACAATTGTGTATTATATTTTTCTTTCATGTACTTAACAACGAATAACGACGAGCGAGTACATGTACATTGCTGCATAAAGCAGAGATGTCCGTAGAAGAAATCTGAGAACTGAACATGACCTTTAAATTGCAAACCTGTCTGGTAACTGTCAAGGTAAGGACACGAAGGTGTGCTGCTAAATTTCTGCTTGTTAATCAATTAGTAAGGGAAGACCTAAGAAAGTGGACGTGTGGAAAGAAACATAGTAAGAGATGTTGAGGATACAAGTAATTTCGCGAGATACCATTTCATGAAAGTGATGAAGTTGGTTGTGCGATCCATGACTTGGAGCCAGGCAGGTTTCAGAATTTGGTTCGGCACATAGAAGTATGGGTTCGGCTATAAGTAGCAGCCAGTCAGGTACTTTAACGGAAAGTAAATTAGTTACAGCACCGACTATAAATGCTATGTCAATACTAGCAGTCGGAATTATTTTTACCTTACTCTTTGCTAAGCTTGTTGAGAAAGAGAGGAACGGATAAGAGAAGTGACAGATAGACTGTTATTGGAATCACTAAAGGAAACTATTAAGCACAGCTAAAGGGAACATGAAGAGAAAGATCTAATTTTGGAGAAGCAACGCGCAGAAAAGGAGCATTTACGTGAAGACGAAAGTGAAGAGAAAGAGAGAGACTGACGCTTTGCAGAGGAATTAAATAAAGTATTTGACGCGTGGAGGGGGGAGGGAGG
The DNA here is from genome assembly GCF_023897955.1 of Schistocerca gregaria. Classification (NCBI taxonomy): domain Eukaryota; kingdom Metazoa; phylum Arthropoda; class Insecta; order Orthoptera; family Acrididae; genus Schistocerca; species Schistocerca gregaria. Next base: position 577,229,147 of record NC_064922.1, read on the forward strand.
AGGAGGAGGGGAGAGAAAGTGAACGCATTTGACGCGAAACTTGGGAGTTTGAGCGAGGCTCAGGAATGTTTAGAAAAGAATGTTAAGAGCGTAGTAATGACGGTAGACGATTTAACTGCTAACTTCGAACAGAAAGTACAGACAGAGATAGTTGCTGCTCTGCAGCGTTTAAGTATTCATTGATCAAATGAGGAAAAGGAGCATTGCGATTGTCTCCCACGTAACATGCGTGATTTGCAAACGGAGAGAGGACGGGGGCAGGGAATAACGTAAAGGTATGCGGCAGTACGGTACAAAATGTTAGCCCTTGTAACACCCGTCAATACGGTAACAGGATAATTCATAACACGCAGTATGATAATGTTGGTACTCTAAACTCTCACTAATACGGCCCTCTGTAGTCTGGCCTCCGAGTAATCCGGCTTCTAGTTGTTCAACCTCAAATGAAATCTACAATAACGAAATTTCGTCTGACATAGTGTCGTTAGTTAATTATAATGTTCAACATTCCTGTGCACTTTGAAATTGTGGCTTTCCTCGTGGATCATTATCGTGGCTTCTAAAGGGAAACACATTGTGCTTGATCTCAAGCAGAAATTCGAAATTAGATGTAAACTGGACTGAGGTTCTTCGCAGAAAACCATTGTTTCTGGCAACATTGTTGGACGAGCAGCTATTTATGACCAAATTTCAGCAGAAAAAGGGTAATCATAAGCTCACAGGAAAGTTACTATGAAACAGATGAAGAAGAGGACATAGGAGGAGGGAACATGAGGATATCTCAAACTGCTGGTGCTGAAGCTGGAGACGTCTTCCTGGAGTACATCATGCAACAATCAGAAATATGGCAGGACCTATGAAATGCCTGTAAAGCCCGTGAGTGATAAAGCATACTGCCGTCACGTATCATCATGGTGACAACCAAAACTTTGGGAAATGTTTTATAGTGAATGTCAAGTGATACTCGAAGACGTGTACACACTCAAGGACTAAGTTTTCTATAAAAATGCATATATCTTTTGATTTGATAAAGTATAATCCGTATGTGTTTATTCTAAATTTTAGACACGCTCACCAATCCGGCATCTCCGCTAATCCAGCACCCATACGTGCGAGCAATGGCCAGTTTAGCAGGAGTCTAGTATAATAGCCCATCTGTGGCTCACAACTCGTGCTGTGAAAATCATATTGTCGTTCCACCGCAGACACCTGCCGCGGTACCAACATTGGCTCATTTAAAACATGAAGAGACGTTATTGAAGGACAGCCAAATCAAAACGTTTCTGAAGAGAAAAAGACAACACATTCTGTCATTTTTATTAAAAGTTTTCGGAATGTGCTACCTATTCCGTGGAGTGAATGCCAAAAGGTAATGTCTGTCTCTTTCATAACGGGAGACGCCGTTCTCTGGGCAATGGAGACAGCTGATAATTGCGAAACATTTACCGAATTTGAAAGCGCATTTTTAGGTCAATTTTGGTCGAAGTCAGCCCAAGAGTGTATTCGTTAACAAGTTTACAATACGGATGTATAGAACCCACATCAGGGAAACCTTCGTAGGTATTTTGAAAAAAAAATATTTGAACAAGACAGTTTACCGGGACGAATCGATGTCGGCAAGGGACTCTCTAAGAATTCTAAAAGGTAAATTGCTAATATAGACTAGAGAAAAGTTATTCCACGCTCCAGCGCAGATCTTGACTTATTAATGGCTACACTCGATTCACAAAACTTGACTCAAGAGCATGCAAAACAGTATGTCACAGGTGATTCAGTGAAACGCCTATTAGAAAAATAGAGCTTCTGATTGTAATAGCCCATGAAACAATGGAAATAAGCTATTAATAATCAAGGGACGTGGAAACATAACGATCACGATAATAGCACGAATAACCACTAAAATTATCACGAAAACGGAAATACCAATGAGAAGTCGTTCTGTGGTAATGGAATCATTATGTAATTTCAACCGGAAGAGGCGTAACGACAATAACTTTTACAACCTATTCTAACCTAAGAACACGCATGGGAATAATAATGAAAAGTCACAAGATAATAACACGAACAACTGGCAAGGAAACATGTCCGCACCAGCTAATTGACTGGATGGCAATAGTGCAGATCGTAACCATCCTGTTAATAGTATAAACGTTATTCCCATGCCGTGGTCAAGTCGAGCGCAGTCGTGGTTGCCGCTAGCAACCGGAGGTACCATAGGCATTCCAGCCACAACAGCAGAATGTACGAATGATAGAAGTGACTGACGAACCGAAAGAGGGAACATTCCAGGCGTCAAACTCCTCAAACCAGATGTAACCTCGCTGCAGTCGGTCGTGGGAGCACATTTTGGTACTCTGATGCAAATACCTACAATAAAGTTCATCCGCTGACGAAATTCAATAAATGATAGGAAATAAAAGTAATCACGTGGTGTTTGTATTTCTTTGCTGAAACTGACGCACCTCATTATATTTTTTGCATTTAATTTCAACTAGAGCATTAAATTAGATATATTTAATAACGAGTTAATTAATTTTTACATAATCTGTGTATTTCAAGTTTATCCAGCCCACCACAGTACCGGCCACTATATAACTGAATCAACAGCATGTGGCAGGATTCCTTAAAAAATTCAAGAATAAAACATTACAAAACACAGACCGACATCCGAAAAAGGGTTGTTACCAGTGCACGTGACCAATTTCTTCCACGCATCCCCACAGCGTTAACTGGTGTATCGGACAAACGTTATGTCATTCATCCTGTAAGCATCATTTACCACGAAAAATATTGTCAAATTGCATTATAACTTCTCAAAGTATCTACCATTTGTAGTGTAAACAGCAGCTAGAAGAACAGCAAGTGTATCATTGTTGTGGTTGTACATCAATTGGGATGAACTGAATCATCGTCTGCACTATTTCTTACACTTGCTGAAGGTTGAGGTCGGTGAATTTGGGCAGGATAGTAGACTAATACTGTAAGGTCTTTGTTTTGTTCTGCCAAATATAAGCTTGCACAACCACTCATGGCGGCTGGTATAACTTTTTTGTGATGAGCCGCATATGCTTTCAGTAAATGGCTGAGTCATGAAGACGCACAAAATGTGATCCATACTCACAAATGGAACGTAGTTTCGTTTCAATGATGTCTGTTCTGTTGACTTCAAAAACTGTGCTGTGTTACCGAAATAAGTGTTACTAACATAGGATCCAAATAGTTTCAGCCTTGTGGTCATGACGTAAAAACGTAGTAACTAAGTATTAATTTTCCGCTTGAAGGAAGTAAATTACTCGTACATACTTAATTTTTGATTGTTAGCAGGAAAGATGACTTTACCGGAAGAGAATTTGAGATAAGATTGGTCTTTACACTTGAAGTCTTGGTAATTTGTTCTGTCTATATGTCAGAGACATGAAACATCTCTCATACACAGTGTGTCCCATTTATGTTTTCCATCCTAAATAAGATTTTGACCAGAAAAAAAATGTAAAAAATAATGTGTGAAGCAAATGTTGATTTAGTACCATAGGGACATAAACCAGCATTCATTTCTTGTAACTTCGTTCATTACAGAGATGTGAACAGAACTAAGTCTTTTATAAATACCACCTCGTATGCTGTAGTTGGTTATATACTTTTCCTCAAGCTCTGTTTAAAAACGTCTCACTATTTGTCATCCATGTTAACATGACATTGTAACAATGTAACAAAAAACTGACTTTGACTCTGCTGTACTCGCACAGAGCTCTCATGCCCAGGAAACTTAACTAGTCTTCCTGCTGGAGCTGACAGTAGACTAATGGAAACACAAGGAAAGTGCACACTGGTCCAATCAACATTCTTTAATTAAATTTGTGTGTGTGTACAATACACACGAAATAGAGGAATTAGAAATGCAACTCTTATGTGGAGAAGATAAGTTTGCAGCAACAACAGCTATTAGCGTTTCCGTCTCAAGATGTGCAATTCAGTTACAGAAGCTCTGTGTGTTATCGAATAGTGTATAGAACGGCATGTCCTATAGGTAAAACCATTTGTTGTTGCACCAAAAGAAATGGTTCAAATGGCTCTGAGCACTATGGGACTTAACAGCTGTGGTCATCAGTCCCCTAGAACTTAGAACTACTTAAACCTAACTAACCTAAGGACATCACACACATCCATGCCTGAGGCAGGATTCGAACCTGCGACCGTAGCAGTCGCATGGTTCCGGACTGCGCGCCTAGAACCGCGAGACCACAGCGGTCGGCATTGATGCACCAATAGTTTCTGTACAGTGATAAATAAATTAAGAGAAAATCCAGAGGTCATACACTGTGATCATTCGAGAAGTGAAGCGCATTCAGAGGACTTTGTCAAATAGTTCACCTAAGTCTACAAGGAGAGCCAGCCGAAAGGTAGTTGTTCCTCGTGTGCATCTTTCGTGTTTCAGACCGTACAGGATTCAAGCGCTACAACCACTTCATGATGGTTATAAACAAGATCTTTGTTCAGTAGTGATCAATATGTCCAAGCCTATTGGGAGAAAGAAGCCATCAAGCTAATCTTTGGTGATCTTTCCTAGAAATCTAATCTTTAGGTGTTCCGCAGATGAAATAGACTCCTACCACAGTGGTACTTTTTTCCTAGAGTTGCAGACGTTAGATTTCATTCAGTGCCCTTTATGCACACACTATCTTGGAATTGCTTGTTCCAGTTTCAGTTGTAAGACATTTTACTTTTGCAAAAACTAACTACTTAAAAGCTATATTTCAGGATTTGATTGCACAACTTTAACGTTTTCATGCAGCTCGTTACTTCCACCACGCACCTAGCAATTCTACTGGTGTTCGTACTTGTTTTTCTGGGTTCTTTCATTAAACCACAAACCATTCTTACAGTCATTAGTCGTATCGTTGATATAGTTCCATCAGCCGGCCGGTGTGGGCGTGCGCTTCTAGGCGCTTCAGTCTGGAACCGCGTGACCGCTACGGTCGACGGTTCGAATCCTGCCTCGGGCATGTATGAGTGTGATGCCCATAGATTAATGAGGTTTAAGTAGTTCTAAGTTGTAGGGGACTGCTGTCCACAGATGTTAAGTCCCATAGTGCTCAGAGCCATTTGCACCATTTTTGATACAGCTCCATCATTATTTTCATGCGTACATCTACCTATTCCAAGGCAATATTTCCTTATATAATATTTTAGTTCACTTATTAGGTGTTCACATACTTATTTACGTCGGTTATTAATTTGTTCCTTGCTTTGTGATAATAAACACAATTGTTGAGGGACCACTAGTTTCTTTTGTGGTATAGAAAAGCCAGTTCATTAATATATCCTTGTGTGGTGTAGTTTCTGTAGCATCATACTTAATTGGACCACTAATAGAAACTTTCCTTCAGTAAGACGTTTACGTTACGTGTCACTGTTTTGCACAAATTTGCCTGATCTCATTGGTAACTTCTCTATAGATCACTAGCATAGTTTCCACGAGATAGAAATGTTATATATTAAATATATCATATGACACCTCACAACAAGCCATTTTCCTGCTATTTTAAAAATGAGACGTGTATTTTTCGAATACCTAACGATTTAAACTTAGGTTAATTGAGGTGATGAAAAATCGTAATCGGCTACAATCGTAGGTTGGAATTCGTTTAAGCAGCACAAGAGGTCTGATGGAATTTGTTGGAACTGTGTTATCACAGGATGGGTATAAACTAATGATTTTTTGACTTTTCTGCCACTTTAACCTCAAGTTTCGGCACTGTTTATAAGACGACAACAGGTTCAGCCATCTTAGTTTATATACTTAGTACAAGCGATGTGTCACCCTGGCAGGTTGTCCCACTACCCTAGTACCTGCCATCTTGAATGTTGAGCCAATAAAACAATTGCCTATGTATGATTTCTGAATTTCCCTCTAGTTTACACTTAGGATAGGTTACTTACTTCCGTAATGACGTCAGAGATGTGAGGGGTGGAGGAGGGGGGGGGGGGACACTCGATTTTTTATTTCCCTTCAATGTACGAATTTCCTGCCTTTTCATATACAGGGCAGTAAACCTATATCAGAGGTCGGAGAGAGGTGGGAAGATGGGGAATATCTGGCAAGAGTGCACGATGATATCATCAGAAGTATGTCAACAATGCAGAGTGGTCCAGAACCAGCCTAACTACAGTACTAATAGCAGCAAACACAGTCATAAAAAGTTATTCAGTTTCACATAGAATAGTTGAACAGTTACACAATAGTGAATTCGGGTCGTGAGATGTACCACCACAAATCAGTGTATGCTTTCTGTGTCTATAGAAAGAAACGAGTTATACTTTATTTAAAAACAAAGGATGGTCTCAGTAATGACAGGGAGGAATGCCGACGAGAAATATTTGTATAGTGATAATGACTGAGAGTAGAATGGCCAGTAGCTGTAATTTTAATTTTTATACCTGATAAGTACGTGTCGGATTTTGGAGCAAGTGAGAGCTTCAGAAATCTTGAAGTGTAGACTGGATTGGCATTTATTCGATAGCACCTGTCTTTTATGTGTTGGTCCCATATAAAGAGCAAAGGGATGGCTCTTACCCAATGACGAAATTATGTCAGAGAGGAACGATAAATAAATGTCTCTAATTCTGATAAATAATGAGAAAATACTAAACGATCAATGTTCTGGTTCGCGTTCATCGAATGTAGTGAAGTCTTTTAGAGAAGTGTATGAGTATTAGTGCAGATGAAGTACTATGAAAGGGATGAAAGTGAGAACAAACTTAGATTCAGTCTGAAAAATTCCTGTTAAGAGACGAAAGATTGTATTGCAATGATGCCAGAGATAAAAGTATTTCTAGCCCCCATGTCAACAGAATTAATATACGTGGTGAAACACTGTTGCTAATACCTGGTAAAAATTCCACAAGTAACATAGTTTCAAAAGAGAAAAGATTTTCACACACGTACGTCTTATTCCAAATTGAGATATCCTTAATTCTGTTTGTGTGCTAAGTGTAAAAGACACCTGTTTCTGGGCGCGTAAGTATATAGTCCATCCTGTTGAGCTCTGCCGCTGGATTCTGGACTCAGGTATTTGAATGAGTGATTTTGGCCACAATGACGCTTAATTCATCCCTTTGAGTAGAGATCTATTGTACCAAATGATATGTGATTAGCTACTTTTGATTTTTCTTATTTATTTTCGCTTAGTGAGAGCGACTTGGCACGTTCATTTCGAGGATCAAGCACGTAGACCATCAACATTTTGGGATTCGACTTGCATGATCCCGTATTTTGTCTAGAAGTTTAAGGGTGATCATTCTGTGGAATTTATCATCATTTTAACCATGCAGCTGATATGTTGAAACTTCTATCTTTGGTCTGTTGGATCACCACGTGGTGTCGAAATCAAACTAAATGCATTCTGATCTAATTGAATGAGTAGAGAAACAGCCTTCAGCGATCATCCATACCCAGTTCACGAGCTCAGGCGAACTACGATAGTTTCATGGCTTAGAACTTAGTCTTCAGGCGCAGATCCCGACCTGTTAATACTGCATCTCATCCTATAATGCAAAAAATTGCCTGTCGTATTACTATCTGTAATAGCAGCGAGTGCTATTTATGAAATGGATTGTGTTCTGCTACACAAAACTTGACCCTAAAGCTAGTCTGATTCTCTCTGCTTACTCTTTGATAATCTAGTTTGTAATGGGTTATAGTAATAAATAAAATCCTTGGCATTCCCGTGTGTGTGTTTTCGTGAATATGTGCATGTAAACCAGTTTATCTTCATCTTACCATGTCTATCCCTTTTTTCTTTAATTTCATGTTATGAAGAAAATGGTTCTTGGAGATCTGCTTAGCGTAACATATGAAGAATGCGAGTCAGTACTGTCAATAAATGTAGCTATATGTGATGAAAATGATTCCAAGAGATTTACTCTGGATTACTTTGGCCATGAGTTTCGATTATTTAAGTTCAAAAGAACACGACTTTCTTTCAAACCACGTAAAATGTTTGCCAACAACCTCCAAAATGACACAAAACAATAAATATTCCGCAAACATTTTGGGCGCCTCGGACGCAAACTGAGGAATAGTCGTGTGCTGCGCCTCTGGTGGTATGCACATTCTAACGCTTACAGCGCCACCTATTGGCCGAATTATCGTTCTTTTTCCACAATATTTCTTCATACATTAATAATATTCTCTTCGATTTTGACGTCATTGTTAGCAGTGGTGTGGTTCTCTTTCTACAGCATTCTGAAACTGGAACGTTGTTATACACATCCTGCAACGTGTTTTTACTTCACGCACGAGCACCCTTTTATGCGAATTGCTGCGCCTACAGTTCCATGTTGCTGTGTTCGTCAGATGCCGTACGCAAAGAGAATGGCCTTATCGCAGTGGCCCTTAAGATGCACTTTCCACGCACCTGGCTCTTGGTCATTTCTGTTTTACGGCATTCAGAAGGGTCCCCAGAATTGCCACAGGTGTGGCCGTAAATATACGCCGTCCTGAATAATTCGAGCAGTCCGATACCATATGCAGGTCCCTACACGTACTGCAGAGCACTGTAGCCATCCTTGAGCACAGAATATCGTAAAAGCTAACGTGTTGAGCATTATCTGTTATCTTCCAGTGCTAAGTTCTCTTTGCGGAATGGGTGAACGTTAATAGAGAATGACTTCATTATGAACATAGCAGCTACAATAAGTCTTGTGACAGCGTGGAGTAGTTCTGTCTATTGGAGCTTAGTCACATGAGTAACCTTCTTAGTAACACGGCCTGTCCTGATGCGGTGAATAATGAGTTTCAATCTAGGAAGGCTGTTTAAAAGTTAGAAGCTAGGCAGCCCTATGCTTGTTAGCAGGGTGCATGAAACTGTGTGTTTCCTGCAGCAGTGCTCTTTCTATTAGTTTTGACTCAGCACATCAAATAAAATAGTTTCTCACCTAAAATGTCTAAATTCACATTTAACGATACAAATGTTGAGGCCAAGTCAGCTCTAACAACCAGCTCCTGAAATAAAAACATATACCTCCTCATAGAAAGTACTGATAAAAGAAGAATAGTAAATAAAGTCTTTACACGGTAACGATGCGAAGGTCCCAGTGGGGATGTACGTGAAAGGGGGGTATTTAATAAAGTCTACTATTGTATACTGGTACGAAATCAAACATCTTTTCTTATTAATACTGCTCTGAAAAAGACACGTTCATCGTTCACCTTCTTCACTTCACAAAATTTGTTATTGGTCAATAAAATGGTAATGACATGCGTAACAAATAAGTTCAATGCATTAAGATAAGCACTTAGTGTAACAACTCTTGAGGTTAATTTTTATGTGCTCTTTAATTTCCTCTTTCAGGATATACATATCCATGTTTTCGTCGAGGAAGTGGAGTTAACATACGAAACCAGACCGTGACTGGAAATTTGTAGTATTATCAAGAACAGAAATTTATGATGACAAAGAATCACACTTCATCTGATGAAGACTGGGAATTGACACCGATGTTCACAAACCGGGACATACAATTTTATTCCCTGTTAATGAGATTCATTAGATACAATAATCCAATTACAAATATTATCACACTGTCAAGGTCTTGCTCATTATAAGAGAGAAATTTTTATTCTTTCTTTCATTTTTCTTTTTTTTTCGCTCAACAAATGTCGTTGATGCTTTAGAAATATTTTTGTTTAGTTTTGTACGATGAAATGTAAAAGTTTTCTGCTTTATTTACATTGCCACATGAATCTAAATTATGTAAGTACCCAAATTTCAGTTTATATTTAATCTTCTTTGTAACGTTTCTGTGAAATCCGTCGTGTGAAACTAGTGTAATCTGCGGCATTGTTGTATAAACTGCGACGCGGGAGCGATACCGACAGTAGCAGTCGAACACTGACGGTCGTGTCGTGGCTAGGACGCGCGTGGGCTGTGTAACCGTGCTAGGCAGGAACACACAAAAATTTATGGCCTCGTTCTTGTTTTCCTGCCAGGCCTTCAACTGTATTTCAACTTGGCCGTTATGAAGCCAAATGTCAGTGAGTGTGAATACTGTGACCTTCGTGAAGTGCTATGAAAACAGTGACAGTGCTACACGAGCATGGACAGTTGCTAAAACCAAACCGTCTGCATGTAACTGAGTTGCATAAACTAATGTACATTAAAGTTATTGTCTTGTTTGCAGCTTAATGAACTGCCGCGCGTGTTAAAACTCTAACAGGCGTCGTCGAGACTTTCAAACTGCTAATGACGTGTTGTTGCCCAGTGTTTCCGCCGGAACTGTAAACCCGCTGATGGTGCTTGCTCAAAGCGTATGGGCTGTCATTTCGCAACCGGTGAGCTAAAGTGAATGGTGAAACGTTTTCAAACTGTATACGGTACAATGATAAAAGAATGAGTGTGTAAAGAATGTTGTAATCGCACACACAAGAACTTGAGTTTGTACAGCAATGGTCACCGACGTAAATGAAATGATTGTATGGCACTGTTGTCCAGGAGGCAACATGCAGGGGAGTTCGGCCGCCGTATTGCAAGTTCTTTTTAGTTGACTCTACTTCGGCGAATTGCGGGTCAATGATGATGAAAAAGATTATGAAGGATTCACAACAACACCCAGTACCCTGCAGGGAAGCGAACCCGGGCTCTTTGCGTGGCAGGTGCAAAGGCTACCGCTACGCTACGGAAGCGGACATCGACGTATAATCAATAGAACGATACGAAGGATAATATTAAAGCCTCGAGAATCCTGCTGTAAGAAAGAGGACGTATTTGCTATATTTTCACAGTTGATGGAGCTATTTTAAAAACGCCGCCAGCACCAACAAGCCACCGTCGACATCACAACGCAAAGACCACCTAAACATAAGCTGCAGTGCGTAGCGTTTTCGCCTTACAAAGAGTCAAAACGTTTTAGATAGCTTCAGTTGTAATTTTTGTTTCTTTCGTAACGAACCATCTCCATGAAGGCTCAAGGGCTGCTAGTCAAGCTCTTTTACAAGAACGGCGACTGTGTGCCAGTAGCTCTGCAGATGTTCCGGACTATGAAAAAGTCATAGGTTCGATGTCTGCTAAAATTATGTAGAAAATGAGTACAAAAACTGGCGTCCTTCCAGCCAGACTCATGTTTCATATCTTATCGAAGTTAGCTAGGCATACCAAGGGTTGCCCTTCTTAGCAGCTTCCCTCCAATTGGATGGCTCCAACTGATAAGAGGGCTGAGACTATGTGTTGGAGACTCGGCAGCCCGCACTCATCAGTAAGGCATCTGTTAAGTGCCTTCCATGCGGTCTGCAGTGGTGGGGTTGGCTACGCCAGTAAGAGTCGTGATTTTCTACCGCTATCAGATTTTCTAGTGACTTCTACAGTTTCAGGTTTCAGTCGCTCTTTTCTGCTGGCCCAACACCTCAATATTTGACGTTGCGATTTGATAGTCCCTCTTTAGGACACTCTGGTTCATCACTAGTGTTACGGTATCCCTCAGCTTCACTTGCGTGCTTGGGTACTGGGTCGTTCTCCCAAGCTGCAATAGCTTCACTGTTTGCCGCATCTCACTCTGCGTTTCCTTTTAGCCGGCAGTCACTGGTCATAGACACAGGACATTCGTCTTCCGGAGCTGCCAAGGTAGAATTTGGAAGAATTTTTAGTGTCCAGCGGTATACTGTCCTAGGGCATACCACAATGGTGAAATGCTTTAAGGTGTCAGGCAAATCCAACACCTTCCATGAAAACCCTGACATGATAAGCAAATCCAATTGTATGTCACATAGCTCCGAATAAATCAAGACATTAAATTAACCAAAGTCATACGAGTAACTAGTGAGCAAATGGAATACCACAAACTAACACAAAAATGCCTAAATGCATGTCGTACTTTCCCACCGTGAGGCAGACGCAGTTCCGAGGGGAGAAACGAGAACAAGCTGCGGGCAGAAGCGTGTTAAGCTAAAGAGCCCTACGATAAGGGACGGACTGGACACCCACGTCGCCAGTTAACCACTAAGGCCACACAACCCGCACGTTTTAGCGTGAGACGGTTTCGCGTCTCTGTTACGTCAAGGACCACCCCCCAGCCTATGTTAAAAGCTAGAGCCCTCCAGAAAAAACTGTATAGATCTTACGATAACACAAAAAGGGCTACTACCACCCGCAAGTTTTAGCGTGAGACTTTTTCGCGTCTCTGTTACGACAAGGACCACCCCCCAGCACATGTTAAAAGATAGAGCCCTCCAGAAGAACAGTATAGATCTTACGATAACGCTGAAAGGACCACACCAGCTGGAGGTTTTAGCGTGAGACTTTTTACGTTTCTGTTGCTTTGCAAACCTTAAAAACATTGCCCCACCACGAAAAGTATAACGTTTCTCATTGGGTAGACAGAATTTTTGTAGGCGGAGCTTAAGGTTAACATTGAGACCCTGATTGGTCAGATGAAAACACAGCCAGATAGCTTTTTTAAACCAACGTCGGTAAATTGTAGTAAGGAGCAGTTAGGAGAGGAGAGTTGCTTCCAAGACGGCGAGGTGAGCGGAGCTGTGCTGCCCGCCGTCGCCTTGACGCTGCCTAAACACCGACAAGGTAATGAACGCACGCGATGCCACATTTTTTAGCTCATAAGGCTTCACTCAGAACTACAGAAATCTCATATGTTACACCCCCTTTTTGCGTAATAATAGAGTCGATCGTTAATTAAAACTCATGGTGTTCACATTTGCCACTTGAAGTAAAAAATCTGAAACGCGATGATTTCTCCGTAAGTAATTAAAGATAATTGAGGGTCACTGTAGACCATTTTGATAGTTTTCTCTCTTGTGAAACTTAATTTAAACCTAGATTATAGATGTGATATGGCATAGGTCATCCTTCGATCCATTGTAGAAATTGGAAACCCATTCAGGGAATATACGTTCACATTTTTGTTGAACGCAGTTGGTTTTTACCATCCTGTATTAAAACACTTCCTTTTATCAATAGTGCAATTTATGAACAATGTTTTGTGAGTAGAATAAAATTTAACTGCTTTTTCGACGTTATTTTACCAGCTAACTAAAAATAGGAAAGCTTTGAACCCCTTCCACTAAATTTAGTTAGTATTTTTACAGGGAGTGCAGTGGAGCTGACGCTCAGATCATTTAGTATTTGGTTATATCATCGCTAGTCTCACTGAACTCTTCTGAATTCTACATGTCATGTGTGGTATGGCGTCTCCTTACCAACAACAGGTCCCAGGCTCAAACTTGTCAATTCCCTAAAAAACACGTGCGAAAGTGGTAGGGAGACACGATATAGAACAAACAGACACCACCATGCATGTTTAGAATGCCTTTGAGTAGTTGCATGAATACGTCCTTTGAAAAGCCAATCCAACATAAATGGACATGGAATAGAAGTGATAGTAAAACTAAAAATTGAAACAGAATTCATTCACACCAACAAAAACAGAACTACAAAGATGTGTCAGTACTCAACAGATTCGGCTACGGAAGCTACCATAGGCTAGTTCGAGCGACCGCCCAAACTTGAACGATGGAAACTGATAAGAAAGCACACTGTTCGAAGAACAGATGACCTAGGGAAATAGAAAGTATCATTTCAGCATTATCTGAGATACGTGTTCCAACAGAAGATCTGATTTCCATGGAAGTATATGAACTCACTGTGATCGGTATACTATTGGAAAAAGCCAGAACACGAACATTTTGAAGACCAGCACGTCTACAGTATCTAAAATAATGAAACTAATGAAAAAGAAAGGCGAAATAGTAACAAGTAGACTTTCTGATAACTCATCAATAGTAATAATCACAGACATCCAGTTTCTTTTTCTTATTTTTTCTTTTTGAGTCATCAGTCTTCTGACTGATTTGATGCGGCCTGCCACGAATTCCTTTGCTGTTCCAAACTATTCCTCTTAGAGTAGCACTTGCAACATAAATCCTCAATTACTTGCGGGATGTATTGCAATCTCTGTCTTCCTTTACAGTTTTTTCCCAATACAGCTCCCTGTAGTACAATGAAAGTTATTCCCTAATGTCATAACAGATGTCCTTTGATCCTGTCTATTCTCCTTGTCACTATTTTCCACATATCCCTTCCCTCTACGATTCTGTTCAGAACCTCCTCATTCCTTACTTTATCAGTCGATCTAATTTTTGACATTCGTCTGTAGCACCACGTCTCAAATGCTTCGATTCTCTTTTGTTCTGATTTTCCTACAGTCCATGTTTCACATCCATACAATGCTGTGTTCCAAACGTACATTCTCGGAAATTTCTTCCTCAAATCATGGCATATGTTTGATACTAATAGACTTCTCGTGGCCAGGAATGTCCTTTTAGGTAGTGGTAGTCGGCTTTTGAGGTCCTCCTTGCTCCGCCCGTCATTGGTTGCTTTGCTGCCTAGGTAGCAGAATTCCTTAACGTCATCTACTTCGTGACCATCAATGCTGATGCTAAGTTTCTCACTGATCTCATGTCTGCTGCTTCTCATTACTTTCGTCTTTCTTCGATTTACTCTCTATCCATATCCTGTACCTTACGACTGTTCGTTTCATTCACTACATCTTGTAGTTCTTATTTGGCTAATATCATTGACATCCTTTCACTTTGAAATTTCTTGTCTCTCCTGTAGCTTTCGTTTATTTCCATTATTGCTTCTTCGATATACAGATTGAAAAGTAGGGGCAACAGACCACATCCCTTTCTTACATCCTTTTTAATCCTTACGCTCTGTTCTTGGTCGCCCACTCATGTTGTGTATTACTCCTTTTTCCCTATAGCTTACCCCTATTTTTCTTAACACTTTACACTGTTGAACGCTTTCTTCAGGTCGACAATTTCTATGAACGAGTCTTGATTTTTCTTTAGTCTTGATTCTAATATCAAATGCGCCAGAATTGCATCTCTGGCCCTTAACTTTACTAAAGCCAAATCGATCGTCATCTACCACTCTCTCAATTTTCTTATCCATTCTTCTGCATATTATTCTTGTAAGTAACTGGTATGTATGAGCTGTTCAGCTGATTGTGCGATTATTATCGCACTTGTCAGCTCTTGCAGTCTTTGGAATTGTGTGGATGATATTTTTCCGAAAATCAGATAGTATGTCGCCAGACTCATATATTCTACACACCAACGTGGTACCGATTTGTTGCCACTTCCGCCAATGATTTTTGGAATTTTGATGGAATGTTATCTGTCCCTTTTGCCTTATTTGATCTTAAGTCCTCCAAACTTCTCTCAAATTCTGATTCTTATACTGGACCCCCATCTCTTCCAAAACATGTCCTGTTTCTTCTTGTATCACATTAGACGTATCTTCCTCCTTATAGAGGCCTTCAATGTACTGTTTCACCTACCCTCTCTCTCCTCTGCAATTCCCGTTACGCTCCTAATCTTGTCACTCTTGCTTTTAACGTTGGTTTGACTTTCTTATATGCTTAGTCACTGTTTCCCACAATCATTTAATTTTTGATTTCTAAACATTTTTCATGCTGCCATTTCTTCTTAAATTCTCTCCACTTCCTATTTATTTCAAGCATCAGCGGCTTGTATTTCTCAATTTCTGAGTTTAGATGAACATTTTTGTACTTCCTTGTTTCATCCATCAACTGAAGTATTTCTTCTGTTGGCCATGGTTTCCTTGCAATTACCAGGGCAGACAGATCGTATGTCAGAGTTTATTTATTCTATTGAATCAAAATATGGGTGCATTGTTGTAGTGGCCCAATCATCAGCGTAGCCAAATTTCGTATAAGCTCTTTCTGGCAAGTCAGCAATGTATAGGCTGAAAAATGGTGGGGCTAATACCGAGCCTTGAGGGATGTCATTTCGAAGGAACTTCTGGCTACTGACGTTGTTTCCATGATGACCTGGAATCCTCTGTTACCAGTCATTTTACCAATAAGCGTTGTCACTTTTTGACAGGGAATTATTTTCATAAGTTTATAGAGTAGGCCTTGTCTCCAGACACTGTCATAGGCTGCTGACAAGTCAGTGAAGGCCACAGATGTTTTTAATTTCTTTTGGAATCTCGCTTCAAAGTGTGCTGCAAGGGCCTGGACTCGGTCAGAATACCTTCTTTTGGGACGAGAGCCGGCTTGTTCTACTGGGATGGCCGTGACTATTGTCTGACCGATCATGTTAAGTAGTACTCGATCCAGAAGTTTGTACACCATGCTAAGCAAAGCTACGGATTGGTAGTTTTGCGGGAGATTTCCCGAGTTACCTGACTTTAGCTCTTGTGGCATGTTTCCTGCATTCAATAGTGATGCGAAGAACTTTGCTAACAATATTTTCGTATATTTGCCAGACTTGATTAGAAACTGTGGGAGGATGTCATCTGGCCGAGGGCTTTACCTAGTTTTGTGTCATTCATTACTGGCGAGATCTCTTCGCGGGATGATGTCCCATGGATATTTAGTGTCATATTGGCTGCAGGTTTAACTTTCTAAGTTCACCTTTATTGCGTATTGTTGTCTATCAGTGGTTTACCCCTTTAGATATTTTAACAAGGAGCAAAGGAAATTTTTTGTGTGATGTGGGGTTTCTTTGTCGAGTGATACGGCTCTCTCCTCCTAGTTTTCGAAGCAGGGAACATGCTTTTTTTCTGGATGCTTTAAAGCTCATAGCCTGAGTAGTTTCCATCCACTTCTATCATCGTCCAGTATCAAGCTGTCTATAAGTTCAACTATTTCTCTGTCACCGCTGCTCTAGTAGTCATTATACAGATTCTCACATTTCTCATCTCAGCCTGGAATGTGTTATTTGTGATATCCTCTAGAAATGTGCTTTTTTGCTCTATTGATGACTGCTCCCACAAATCTTTTGTAGCTATCAGCAGATGGACGGATCCATCCCAGGCGTTTATCAAGCTCTTCAGAGTAAGATTTCCAAATCGCTTTTTGTAGGTTCCATCTGGGCCAAGGAACTGAGGTTATCAATGGAATACATGTGCCGATTTCTAATCGAACTGGTCGGTGTTGACTGTGAGAGAAATCTGACAAAACATTTCGGCTTGTGTAGACCAGCTAGTGATTTTCGTTAGCTGTGACAAAGTATAGGTCTGGGCCATAGCCTCGATTCCAAGCTGCTGATCTGAAGGAACCGCGATCTTTAGAATCAAAAATGAGGTGGATGTTGTTTTCTTCTGCCCAGTTTGCTAAGGCTTAACCATTTGTATCGGCTGTTCTGTATCGCCATTGCGTGTCGTACCTGTTAAAGTCTGCTACAAAGACATAGGGATGGCGGTGTCGCTGGAGAGCATCTTCTGGCCATGCGGATCCTGGTGGTTTGTGAATGCTACTTATTACCAGTTCACCTATTTTGATTACCACAGATTGGACATTTTCATGTGTGGAAGTGAATATCAGGTGAGCGTTATCTATTTTAATTTTGACGTATATGGCTTCTCCATAGGCATTGCGGTATGTTGCGCCAATAATATCGTATGCTGGTATTTTTCCTCTGAAGCGTAGTTGATCTTCGTTATCTGTATGGGTTTCTAGTAGGGCAACCATGTCAATGTTGTGGTTAGTCAATAACTTTTCAAGAATTTGGCATTTGGTTTTACTAATGTCCTCAATGTTCAGTTGGCATATCTTAATACTTGTTCCAAGTTTCCTGGATGCTTGGCTCTGAGAAGGGCTTTTGATGTGATTGTGAGTCACTTACTCTCAGTTATGTACTTCTCTAATAGCCAGGAGATCTAGAAAGATTGTCTGGCTGCCAGTTTTGTTGCCTTCTTAGCACCACACAGGGGTCACGTGTGGGGCAGATATCCAGTGGACGTAAAGCAACATCAGGGAAGCTGAATGTAACACCAGCAGTAAAGCTCTGTCGCTGCGGAAGTAGTTTGGCGGGAATGGAAAAGGTGCACTTGGCATGCAAGTTGCTTGATTTCTTTGTGGCGAACAGCAATTCGAGTTTTGACTTTGATACTAAGTGGCCAGCGGTAGGCCTTGGTCAGCAATTGTGGTTAATTTGGATGTATAAACTGAGGCAAGACGAGCTTGAGAGCATGTAAATTAGCCTCGGATGGAATGTGTAGTAGCCTACAACCATCGTATCATTATTGGCCCTGTTTGGTTAAATTTACGACACCAAGAAGAGTTATATCAGGTCGTGGCTAACATAAAGAACCATGGTTGCTTTACCGCCAGTTTTATAGGCACCGTAATTTGCATCCACCTTCAGCAGAACTGTTACATAACCATGTACATTCAATGAACCAGGTATTACATATTGAAAAACCGCTGTCTTGCAACTTCTAACTAACGTGTGCACACGCGAGATTATCGGCAGTGACGTTGCTAGATAAGGTCCTTTTCAAGTAAATTAATTCTGAGTATGCTGTTTTTGTGAAACTGACGATTTTGGCATTAAAACATTTTCCAGTTTTATTAACTTTGTGCAGTATGAAGTAAGGTTAATTTTCTGTATATTGGTAAATGATTTACTCCACATAGCTTTTCACCTCCAAGTTCGCTAAACTGTATTCATAACGAAAACTTTTCTTTAAAAGAAAAGCAACCATTAAAAAAATCAGTGCCAAAAATATAAAGTGCTTACAGCTGTCTGTAAGTAAAAGTTTTGAAAAGGCATCAGTATTGCTTCACTTGGAACAGGTTTGTAACTTGTAATTGTTTGTTCCTTTGCATATGTTGTTTCAACGTTGTTTTCAAATTATGTAGTCATAGAGTAACTTCATGTCCAAATATCTTAAGCTTGTGGTAGTCAGTACTATTCATATCATGATCTTTTCCGTGATACAGTTTCTCTACAATACCGAGAGTAGCTGTGTTAGAAGAGATTAGTTAGGGTATTAAGTAAGGTTAGTTTTCTTACGTGAAGTTATTCCTGCTTTGCCATAAAACGTGATACCGCATTCCAAATTACGCTGGCGACGGCATGTATGTAAAATTTCACTTTAGTTACGTATTAGTAGAATGTCTGTTCAAAACCCGTTTGTTTTGCTGTTGTTACTATTTAATTTACTTCGCTACTACAAAAGTATAGATCGATTCCTGTCATTAGGTGTAGTCTCGGTCAGGCTACATCCTTCACAGAAGTTGGACGTTATCGGCGATTACCACCTTGGTAGTCTAATTTTTAGATAGTCATTTTGTTGATGTGTACTTAGAGTTTCAAGCACCTAAGTAAGATAGATAGTCAGAGCATAGATTCCAAATATGGACTAATATACAAAATTATAATTAACTGATCTTCATAACAAATTTTAATAATGTCAATGTGAGAACTAATACTATAAACTTCGTCTCAAAATTTTCAGCCAGAAACACCTCTACTGCCCTACAATTTTCACCCTAGTAAGACCTCACATTTGTTTAGTCAGAGCCGTGTAAACTCTATGAATATTGTTGGTATTTTTCCAGTCCTTACCTTAATATGGACGAAGAGAACTGATGTCCGATCTATATCCTCATCCCTAAAATGCTGCGAAAATGCTTTGGTACCCTTCATCGGGTCCCAATCTTTCTTTGTTTGAGCGTTCCTCCAGAGAGCTTTGAGTGTATGACTAATAAAAAAATATAAAGACAAATGACTGAAATGAAAGCTCTGTCATAAGAGTAAACAACGCCACCAAAATTCGTCAATTCTGCGTGATAGAAATTATCGCTCGAACGAGTCGACATACGAATGGAATGTGATTCCCTTGCTATCGAGACTATAATCAAAATGGTTAATATACCCGTAAATGACGCAAGCCAGCATTTAATATGAAACCACTTCCACCAGAAGCTAATGTTTGGGCCTACTAGCATAGCAGACGTCGACTTCAAGTCTGACACGTCTACACAGTTTCCCTTATTACACCTCCAAGAAACCTTTCGTCACGAGTTCCCGTACGGACTGGCCAATCAGCGGTTAGGTTTTTTGCAAGCACGCTGGCTAGTAGCTTTTCAAGTACATTTAGTGCTGAATGCTTCAAGGACATTTCTGAATGGTGGTTAATTTGGGTTCCCAGGAGCTCGCAGTTTTTGGAATTATTATTTCTATTGCTACCATTCGATGGGATTGTTCATACGTACTGTCTTACTACTAAGTCATTCAAGATCTGTTAGAACTGTGCAGATAGATTTTCATTGCAATTTTTAATTCGCTATGAAATGCGCAAGTGCACATCTGTTCATCTGCATGGTGTTTGAAAACGATTCGTGTCCTTGTGAAGTCAGTTGGTATGAACCTGCTTACGAACTTTTGTCACTAAATCCGAAACATTACACTGGAATTTCCGTCTTACCTTCAGTTTAATTGGTTTAATGATTTACTTTGTGTTTCGCATCGCAGCGGGTTAGCTACCACAAACAGCATAGTGAACCCATTATTGTGGCCAAGATAGACACAAAGCCCACACCTACCTCACTAGTACAAATTTATATGCAAAATAGCTCTTCGGCGGCCGGTTTGGCCATGCGGTTGTAGGCGCTAAAGGCTGGATCCGCGCGACCACTACGGTAGCAGATTCGAATCCTGCCTCGGGCATGGATGTGTGTGATGTCCTTAGGTTAGTTAGCTTTAAGTAGTTTTAAGTTCTAGGGGACTGACGACCTCAGTAGTTAAGTCCCATAGTGCTCAGAGTAATCTGAACATTTTTTTTTTTTTTTTGTTTTTTTGTTTTTTTGTTTTGCATCGAGCTGACTTCACGTAATATGTTCCACTTCTATTCTGTGGTGCCTTTGTGATGCCAAGCGGTAACATCGCACCATGTGCATACGATTTCTAACCAGATGTTTAAATTAAATTGAACTACTATTTCTCAATTCAACCGTCCTGATTCATTTACTGAGTATTTAAGTGAGAACTGGCTCAACATTTTGTTCACCTCCATTTCGTGATCTTGTGTATTGAGACGCCATCTTCCTCTTAGCTCTCTGTTGCATCTGAAAATTTGCATTATGTACTGAATAAATCAGATATTATATCGTACTTTGAAAGTTACATATCCCCGTTATTATGCATTCGGTTTCACCTATCAATGTAGGGGGTTCTTGTTGAAATGACGCTGTGGCTCATCATGCTACAGTGTATTTATTAGTGTTTCACAGGCTATCTCAAACAGAATATGTGTTTAGCACAACTCGGCAAACAACGCACAATTAAATAATTCCAGCTGCAACGTAATTCAGCCGATTTTAAGTCATATCAGTGACAGTTGTTCACTGACTGTGATTGACATTTTATGCTCCCTGCTATTCAATTGCTTATAGTAGGCTTCACAATTTTCCTTTGAACAATTAATGTAGAATGTGCTCTCATTTAACTTTATTTGCTCATACGGAATTCAGGCTGCGTTTTAGATATGTTTCTAGTGTTGTTACTAGAGTGATTAGAAGACTTAGCTTCTTTATATCAGAGCCAAATAGCTCTACCCGCAACAGGTTACACTATTTTGGTAAGAGAGCTCAACGCTTACAGGCTTGGTAATCGATGGTTCCGGCCATGTATTCTGCGAACATCTTGAAAACAGACACCTTATCTCCCAACGTTTTGGGTACATGGAAGGTCATGTAGAATGTCACACCATATCCTGAGTATTGGCGCAAGGGGGGCTGTGGCCGGAAGTACCTTTATCCATGATGGCAGCGATGACATCATCCAAGATGGCGGCCGTCACGTCATCTGATATGGCGGTTTTAGGTGGGAAGTTTGAATTTTGGCAAAAAGATAGTTCAACTGAGCTACCTCCACTAGTATAATCCCTTCCCCCAGAAAATGGCAGGAAGTTCAAATTCCAGGAGTATAATGAAACCTCTACTAAGAGAAGAAAAATGGTGGGAAAGAAAGGGTACTTGGGCTACCTCCACTAACCTGTCACCTCAACACCACCTCGTCCTAGGAAATGGCGTGGAAGGACTCGACCTCTGCTGTATGTAAGTCTTTATTTTGCATGCACCAGTCTTTATTTAAACATTTTAATGCAGTACAGCCATCCAGTGTGTTAACCACGAGGTCCGGACTCCAACTGGCCTAGTACACAGTACTGCACTGGAGTGCACTCTCATTCGTGACGTAATCCAGGACGGCGGTTATGACGTCAGCTGATAATGCAAGTAGCATCATCCTAGATGGGGGAAACAGTGCGTTTACCACAAGGTCCGGGCTTAGTACACAGTAAAGCCACCAGAGAGCACTGTCATCTGTTCCATGACGTAATTCAAGATGGCAGTCATGACATCGGCTGATGATGCAAGTACCGTTATCCAAGATCACGGGAAGCAGTGTAATCACCATGAGGTCTCGACCTAGTACAATAATCCAACCTAACCTAACCTAAGTCTCGTTGTCACCTTGTCACCAGGACTCCAACCCTTAACCTTTTACTAGGAGACCTAACGAAATCATCACCATTTTCAGATACTAGTAGTCCTCATTTCCGTGAATGTATTAAAATTTGTATTGCAAAGACAAGGAGAAGAAAACTACATCTATTTATCATGATGGTAAATGCTTTCTGCACTCACTCTCGAGTGTAAAGCCCTCGAAGACAGTTGTTATTCGGCTCTGATATCCCGATATATCCCAGAACACAAAGGTTCTAAGAATATTTGCCCGCTCTTAACGCCTATGGTGAACGAAGGAGATACACGGGCACTCCCAGTATATTAACAGATTGCAGGGAAAGCCACATGCCATGAAAGTAGTTCACATTTCTTATTTAGCATCTACTAGTTCGTAAACCACCATATTCTGTAAGAAAGAAAATGAACGTAACACTCAGAGAGTCAGTGTTAACTACGAACTCGGCGGAAATGTTATTCAATTAAAGAAATTCTGTATGAATTAACCAAGTACTTAGTTTGAGTGCAATTTTAATGATATTCGATAACTGAATGTATCTCTTGGAGATTCGTTGATCAAATGAGAAGTTCGAGGTTGTCCCATTAGTATCGCGATCAGCATTCATTCATGATTTATCCCCTGAAGCCCCCACCCCTAGAATGCAGTGATCCTATTGGCTACTGCATCAGTGACGTGATTCGACGTCATGGAAGCTATACATGTCCCGCCAAAACCGAACTCTACTCACTGAGCTTCTGTTATTTTCTGAGTTTCTCCAAGTCTACAGCTTATTTCCCCGAGTTTCACTGAGTTCTATCTCTTGCACTTCCATGAATATGAATCATATCAGCAGCAGCAGCGGCAGCAGCTGCAGCAGTAGCAAGCGCTTCCGAGGAAATGAATACCATTTAGCTGGTAAGTACTTTTTCTGTTTTCAAATATCCGTTTGCGTCACAGTCCACAGACTGTTGTGTCTTTTAACGGATTGTGTTTCTGTTATGTGTTCAGTGTCCTTCCATCAAATGTTTTCTCTGTTCAAATACCTGTTTGTGCCACAGTCCAAAGACAGTTTCGTCTTTTTTAACAGTTGTGTGTGTGTGTGTGTTTTCAATGTCTGTGTGCTATAGAAATTTCATTCCATACCGGATATTATAACCAGTGTTTTCTGTCTTTATAGAATTCATCCTTCACATGCTGGCGGAGCTGGCCCATCAGCTGGAGTTTGAGTAGTTTGAAACACAGCGCGAATGTAAGTACATGCCTAAAATGTAGTTGTTAGATGAAATAGTTTGGTGTAATATATAGTGGTGTTTTATGTGCCAACATTAAGTTGTCTGAGACAATTTCTTTTATTTTCTTTCTAGATGATTCTATGGATAGGGAGGTAGTCGCCGAGAGTGTGAAATATTCAGACTATGGAGGAAGAATCCGAAAGTCACCGCCATCTGACTCTTTTAGACGTGGCAGAGTAGATACCAGAGTGGGTGGGAGATATGGATGAATGCGTTGTTGAGATGCTCTAGCTATGGAGCCAGAGAAGAGAAGGCGAATATTTTGGAACTTTACCATTACAACAAATAATTACTATCATTCATTGTTATTATATACTTACTTTCAACATTATTTAAGTTTTTTATGTTACGGCGGTATGAAACAAAGTACAGTGGCTGTCTAGAGCAGTGGTTGTGGGGAGGGAATTGGTCACACTCCACAGAGACATAAAGCGCCTCTTACAGTGCCGCTCATGGCTGCATGAGAGTTAGCAGGTGTGGCTGCAGCACCTACCAGCACACCGCCGCAAATCCTCTGGCATCCATGGACCACTCAGCTGACAGAAGAAGAAGGGCATCTGTCTCCCAACTCTAAGGTCGGTAATGGGAACACCAGATCACAGGAACCATCACCACAGCTCGGTTGTTCTCAATGGCCGTCACCGCCTCTGCCCCCTCAGACAGTTCGCCACTGCCATCAGCGGGAAGTATGTGTACCTTGGTGCATACACCTCACTGCAGCAGATGCACCCTCACAAGCCTCGTCATCGACGGGGTGGCTCCTTAGTTACAGCAGCAATAATACTCGATTAATCCCCCATCCTAACGATAGTGAAGAACGTCAGAATAATAGTATAATGACCCCTCTAGAATACTCAACAGTTGTTAGGTCTTTTGAGCGGCGAATATCATTCACAAGGATTGAGAATACAGGAGGGAGGTATAGCGACCCTGTTGGGTTTTTAGAAGTGTGCCTCCCTGTCTTAGAGACCACACTCCTCAAAGTCCTAGACAATCTGAGATTTAACGCCATTACACGCAGCGCAGTAATCTGCTGCGAGCTGAATCACCCCTGTCAACATCCTGGTGATGCAGAGGCTACACATCCATTCCTGAGTGGTATCATGAATCCATCTTGAGTTCTGTTATGGCCAGGTTTTCGGAGATAGAAGTTAGGGGGTCAACTAAAGCACTAAGCCATATACCACACCTTGACATCTATATCCATGATCCAGTAAAAAGTTGGTCCAGTTACACAAGCTTCCTGATATAGCTACTAAACATGCATGCATTTATGTCGAAATATAGCACTATTTTAGGAGTGATATTAAGACATAACTTCAGTGCTATCGAGTTGTAAGGTGTCAATCAATCCAACACCTTCCATGAAAACGCTGACATGATAAGCAAATCCAATAGTATGTCACATAGCTCCGAATAAATCACGACATTAAATTAACCAAGTAATACGAGTAACGAATGAGCAAATGGAATACCACAAACCAACACAAGAATGCCTAAATGCATGTCATACCTTCCCACCGTGAGACAGTCGCAGTTCCGAGGGGAGAAACGAGAACAGAAGCCGAGAGCAGAACCGTGTTAAGCTAGAAGGCCCTACGATAAGGGACGGACTGGACACCCACGTCACCACCTAATCATTAGCACTACACCACCTGCAAGATTTAGTGTGAGACTTTTTTGCATCTCTCTTACGTCAAAGACCACCCCCCAGCCCATGTTAAAAGCTAGAGCCCTCCATAAAAGCAGTATAGATCTTACGATAACGCAAAATCTGCCACACCACCTGCACGTTTTAGCGTGAGACTTTTCGAGTCTCTGTTACGTTAGGACCACCCCCAGCCCATGTTAAAAGATAGAGCCCTTCAGAAGAACACTGCAGATCTTACGATAACGCTAAAAGGACCACACCAGCTGCAAGTTTTAGCATGAGACTTTTTCGTGTCTCTGTTACGTTGCAAACTTTAAAAACATTGCCGCACCACGTTTCTCATTGGATAGAGAGAATTTTTGTAGGCGGAGCTTAAGAATAACATTGAGACCCTGATTGGTTAGATGAAAACACAGCCAGATAGTTTTTTTTAAACCAACTTCTGTAAATTGTAGTAAGGAGAAGTTAGGAAGAGTTGCTTCCGAGACGGCGAGGTGAGCGGAGCTGCGCCGGCCGTCGCTCCCTGTCGAACACCGACAAAGTAATGAAGGAAAGCTTTGTCTCATTTTTGAGCGCATAAGGCTTCATTCAGAACAGCAGAAGTCCCATCTGTTCACCCCCTTTTTGCGTAATACTAGTGTCCATCGTAAATTAAAGCTCATGGTGTTCACATTTGCCACTTGAAGTAAAAATCTGAATTGCGATGATTTCTCTGTTATATAATTATTGAGAAGCCACATCAGCCACTGTAATTTATGACCAGTTAGATAAGTAATTAAAGATAATTCAGGGTCACTGTAGATCATTTTGATAGTTTTCTCTCTTGTGAAACATAATTCAAACCTAGATTATAGACGTGATATGGCATAGGTCATCCTTCGATCCATTGTAGAACTTGGAACCCCATTCAGGAAATATTCGTTCACATTTTTGTTGAACGCAGTTTGTTTTTACCATCCTGTATTAAAACACTTCCTTTTATCAATAGTGCAATTTATAAACAATGTTTTGTGAGTAGAATAAAATTTCCAATGGTAAACTTAACTGCTATTTCGACGTTATTTTACCAGCCAACTAAAAATAGGAAAGCATTGAACCCCTTCCACTAAATCTAGTTAGTATTAAGATTCTTTTACAGGGAGTGCAGTGGAGCTAACGCTGAAATCATTAAGTATTTGGTTATATCATCGCTAGTCTCACTGAACTCTTCTGAATTCTACATGTCATGTGTGGTATGGCGTCTCCTTACCAGCAACAGGTCCCAGGTTCAAACTAATCAATTTCCTAAAAAACACGCTCAGAGCGTCGTTGCGCGAAACTGGTACAGAGACACGATATAGAACAAACAGACACCACCATGAATGTTTAGAAAATGGCGACCCTGCCAGGATGGTAAAATACCATGACTGAAGGTCGACCACATGCCTAACTAGGTCAGACAAATATCCTGCTGAAAAATTTTGGTAGTAAAAATTTCTTTTCTTCAGTTATACAGCAGCTGCAGCGATAGATAGTAAGAAAGTATTTAATAGAGACATTCTAGCAGAGACAATAACATAATTAAGTTATGAATTTTAAAAATTGTTAGAAATAAATTTTCTCTCCAATGCAAGCGCACAAGTGGAGGATACATCGTTGACAAGTTGGTTGTGATTCAACAAGTAAGTGAATGGTTTGTCGATTCGTGTGAGCAAAAAGTTTATGAAACACGTGAGACCGTATGAGCGCATGTTGGCACCAAGTAGGATGGGTGAATTGCTTTTGAAACAGAAAATGAGGGATTCGGAAAGATTAGCAATGGCGGATCATGACCTTGACCGAATTGAGGTTGAGACCCAGGATGAAACTGGACAGAGAATAGAGGACAGTTCAACAGACGATGCAGTATCACGAGAAATAGGACAGATAACGCACCATGATAATGGTAATGTACGCCAAGGCACAGAAAACCTAGGACAGCATACGACAGAGGAGCAGGAAAGTATATGTGCACACATGTCAGGAACAGTCGCAGAAACCATGCAAAATGTTGCATCGATATGCCGAACGTACAAAGATTTCAGAGAGAAGTTTCTCTCACGATATTGGTCCAGCGAAGCTCAGAATACAGTGAAGTACGAATTATTACAGAACCCATATTTTGAAAATTCTGGAGAGAAGAGTCCCGTGAAATTTTTAGAATTAATGGCAAAGAAAAATCAATGCTTAGATGTACCATACAGTGACAGAGAGTTGATTAAATTATGCGCGATGAAGTTACCATTGAAATACCAGCAATCATTAGTAGGTCGTGGAGGCAATGATGTGGAAGCATTTAAAGGTATTCTAAGGGAACCAGAGTTCATATTTTCGGAAGATGACTCAAGAAAAAGACGAAACGCACATGAAAACGAAAGCAAAAAGCAGTGCAATCCACAAGACACAGTATGAAGAAACAATAATTACGAACCACGTGATAACTTCGCACCAAGAAACGACAATTGATTTCAACAAAGAACCGGTTATGGATTTAGAACAGAATATGGCAACAACTATAATTCATCCAGGAACGGCAACAACTATTACGACAACTGGAACGGGGACTGGAGAACCAATAGACCGACAAATTATCAACAAAGAAACCAATATCAACAAGCTGAACAAGAAAAGCGAATACAGATAGAAGAGATGGAGGTAAGATCACCAAACCCCGATAAACTTGCGAATTGACAGCTAAGCACCCATGCCAAAGAGAATGACGCACCGACCCAGGACGATTGCAGCACCTTGAAGAGAAAAATAAAAATACTTATCATGAGAAGAGAAGAAGGAAGAAACAATTCCACAGGGACCAGATGAAAACGAAGCCAAGAAAATAACAATATTGTGTTGACACAAAATTAATTGGGAGAATACTGACGAGGAAGATGAATTATCAGAGGCATGCACAACGAATGTAGGAGGAAAGGACGAAGTAATGAGTATTGCAGAGCTATTTGAGATGGAAACCAGGGAAAGTGAATTCAAGGAGGATAATGCGCAGTTGACAAAAGTTGAAAATAAGTTACGAGTAGGCACACAACCCAACGTATATTATGAAAGAAGTTATGAAGCGATAATTAGAGCATTTAGATGCGATTATGTGGAAGTAGCGACGAAGAAGGAGAAGATAGAAGAGGATGAGGAAATAGGAGGCGATGTAGAAGAAAGCGTAAATGAAGGAAGAAATAGATAAGACGAAATAAAGGAGAGAGAAGTAGCAGTCGAAGCTTATCCTACAGCAAGTTCGAATTCACAAGGGATATTCCTAAAAAGACTCATGTATGATTCAGTGGAGGATTCGTTGATGCAAGAAGAAGAAGAACAGAAACAACCCTTTCAAATTCAACCAATTGTGAAGGCCATGGTAAAGAATATCCCAGTCAATATTCTAATTGATAGCGGAAGTGAACTGACTGCGATCTCAGAAAATTTAGTCATGCAGTGTAATGCCAATGAGGAATTGCCAGTTCTGAAAACACGTAAGATTAAAGTAAGAGGTCCTATTAGAAACAATGCTGCGGAAGTTACGAGACAAACAAGGTTAACTCTTTCGTGCCAGGGTCAAAAGATCGAAGCCAACTTCGTGATTATACCTAAACTAACTATAGATTTGATTATAGGTGCAGATTTTTTAAATGAGAGACGAGCGAAGATAGATAGTGGGAAAGGTGGCGTAACATTCGCGAATGTCACACTTCTCTTTGAGCAAAATCTAAAATTAGAAGAAATACCAGTTATAAACAAAAAATTAAGAATGATGCAAGATAAAGAGGATGAAGAATTAGAATGGTTTGCACAAAAGAGGGAATCGCCTTAACTCAACGTAGAAGTCCATAAAAAAATCGACGGAAAATTGCAAGAAGTTCAAGGTATATTGGAACACAGTAAAAGAGAATTAGAGGGTATTTTACGAGATAAAGCAGACGTATTTTTACCTAAGGCTGGCAGTATTAAGCACTTTCAGTACAAGTTTGAAGATTAATTTTATGACTGGCAAATAATTAGCACAATATTTCAAGATTATGTTGCAGATAAGATCGTGAGGAGAAAGAAGAATAAAGAGAGAGGAAGGTGGGAAAAAGAAAGTAGTTTCAATAATAACACCAATAGTACCATATATTAAGGTGAAGGGATAAAGCGTAGATAGTCTAACAGCATGAAGTACTAAAATGCTATACTCCACGACACTACACAAAAATAAAAAAACGAATTTGAGGATTCTTGAGTAGACGTTAAGACTTCAAATAGAATTGTAACATGGAAAGGGTGCCGAAATTTGTAAAGCTTTTTAAGATGGCGTAAAACAAGTAGGTACTACACATATGTTAGATGATTATAAGTAAAACTTTTGTAAGACCAGGTGCAACGACCTATAAGTTGCAATGCGAGAAGTATCAAGAAAAGAAGGACGTAATTAGCAAGACACGATTCCTACAAGGTAGAAGCGAGACCAACTGAAGGCCCTTGTATAGAAAGTGGGCAATAAATTTGCCCACTAGGTGGAACCCTGCTGGGATGGAACACGGAGCTGCACAGTGACAGAGCCCTGCAGAGACGCGACGGGACGCCGAACGATGGGACGCCAAACGCCGGAAGGGTCTCCAAGCCCCGAATGAAAGGAGGGAGCAAAAAACGGCCCGACGAGAAGACCGCTTGGGCAAGCCACCGCCGGCAAAAATATGTGTAAAAGTCACACTACTGCTATTACACAGCGCGCTGATGCACGAAACTGAAGAAAACTTCCACAAATTAAAAATGACACGCGACTAGTTACCAATAAATATTTCCATATCCTGCCCAGAGAAGAACCAAGAAGCAAGTAAGAAGCAGAGAGAAAGCAGGAAGAACAGAAGTTGAAGATTCGCAAGAGTAAGACTAAGAAAGAAGATGGGTAAAGAATAGGCGACATATCCTCCCAAATCCCTATCCTATTGTAAATAGTCGTCTGTGAAGTATTACAACGAGAAACGACCGCTTTCATCGACACATAACGATGACTTTCACGCATACAAACCCAGTAAACCACGAGATTCTGTACTCACAGCTCCATTCCATTATGGGACCTCCACAACAGCAACACACACTCGCAAAAGCGAACAAGGAACGACGAACGAAGCTGTACATCAATTACTTGCCCACATCCATCTCGCTCAAGTCCATCACCTTCATGCAAAAACATTCACAAACCTCATGCGTAAACATTCATAGGATTATGTGAACGTGTGAAATCAAATTATGTGATGTAGGAAATCTGCAAAAGAAACATGTGAAAAACTGAATAAGTTAAGCACGCCAGACAACTAATAAACTACAAAATAACAGTCATTGACTATGGACTTAAGTAAAAAATAGACTAGCGATGAAAATAAGTCACCGGTTCTGTAATGGACAGTATATATAGAACACAAAGTAAGGCATAATAAAAGCTAAAACTATATACAACTTATTTTCTCCTCATAAAAATAAAAGAATAACTATATTTTACTTATTTTCTCCTTATAAAAACAAAGAATAAAAAATTATCTTTTTGGATGTTTTCCCTTTTTTAACATCTGTATCATTTGTTAGGATAATATCTCAATACTTGTGTTTGTATATTTCTTTGTCAAAGCAATTCTTGGAAATAATTCTAATTTGTTATTGTAACAATGTTGAAATGAATGTCTAGAAAGAAAGAAATATTTTACTTGTACATGATATTTAGAAAGTGTGTTAGGAATAGGTACTTAATTACTATATTTATAAAAACAATATTTCTACAAAAATGATGTGAAAGACTCCTCACTTTCGAAAACAAACTTCTTAAGAAACAAACTTCACACTTAAATAAAGAAAGGAAATAATTAAAAATTAATAATAGCATAAAAACATTCTTCTCTTGTCATTTTTAATTATAATGTGGAAGAATATAAAAATATAAATTAGTAATACAAACTAGCATAGAACAGAATAACGTCGCCAAACAGTATGCAACAAAATTCAGAAATAATTAAAAAAATTTAGACTGACTTAGACAACGATTCAATCATTGCCTAAATTCAGAGCAAAAATTAAGTTCGAATTGTAGTGATATGTAAGGTGTCAGGCAAATCGAACACATTCCATGAAAATGCTGACATGATAAGCAAATCCAATAGTATGTCACATAGCTCCGAATAAATCGTGACATTAAATTAACCAAAGTAATACGAGTGACAAGTGAGCAAACGGAATGCCACAGACTAACACTAGAATGCCTAAATGCATGTCATACCTTCCCACCATGAGACAGACGCAGTTCCGAGGGGAGAAACGAGAACAGAAGCCGACAGCAGAACTGAGTTAAGCTAGAAGGCCCTACGATAAGGGACGGACTGGACACCCACGTCGCCAGCTAACCATTATTACGACACCACCCGCAAGTCTTAGAGTGAGACTTTTTCGCGACTCTCTTACATCCAGGATCACCCCCAGCCCATGTTAAAAGCTAGAACCCTCCAGAAAAACAGTATAGATCTTACGATAACAAAAAATCGGCCACACCACCGGCACGTTTTAGCGTGAGACATTCTTGCGTCTCTGTTACGTCAAGAACCACCATCCAGCCAATGTTAAAAGATAGAGCCCTCCAGAAGAACAGTATAGATCTTACGATAACGCTAAAAGGACCACACCAGCTGCAAGTTTTAGCGTGAGACTTTTTCGTGTCTCTGTTACGTTGCAAACGTTAAAAACATTGCTGCACTACGAAGAGTATAATGTTTCTCATTGGATAGACAGAATTTTTGTAGGCAGAGCTTAAGAATAACATTGAGACCCTTGGTCAGATGAAAACACAGCACAGAGACAGCAAGGTGAGTGGAGATGCGCCAGCCGCCATTCCCTGATGAACACCGACAAGGTAATGAACGCACGTGATGCCGCATTTTTGAGCGCATAAGGCTTCACTCAGAACTGCAGAAGTGCCATCTGCTACACCCCCTTTTTGCGTAATACTAGTGTCCATCGTAAATTAAAGCTCATGGTGTTCACATTTGCCACTTGAAGTAAAAATCTGAAATGCGATGATTTCTCTGTTATATAATTATTGAGGAGCCACATCAGCCACTGTAATTTACGACAAGTTAGATAAGTAATTAAAGGTAATTGAGGGTCACTGTAGACCATTTTGATAGTTTTATCTCTTGTGAAAATAATTTAAACATAAGCTCTCCTGCGAAACTTGCAGAAATAGCACTCCTGAAAGGAAGGATATTGCGGAGACATGGCTTAGCCACAGCCTGGGTGATGTTTCCAGAATGAGATTTTCACTCTGCGGCGGAGAGTGCGCTGATATGAAACTTCCTGGCAGATTAAAAACCAGATGGTAGAGCACTTGCTCGGGAAAGGCAAAGGTCCGGAGTTCGAGTCTCCGTCGGGCACACAGTTTTAATCTGCCAGGAAGTTTCATATCAGCGCACACTCTGCTGCAGAGTGAAAATCTCATTCTGGAATTTAAACATAAATTATAGATGTGATATGGCATAGGTCATCCTTCGATCGATTGTAGAACTTGGAAACCCATTCAGGAAATAGTCGTTCATATTTTTGTTCAACACAGTTGGTTTTTACCATCCTGTATTAAAACTCTTTGTTTTATCAATAGTGCAATTTATAAACAACGTTTTGTGAGTATAAACTCACTTAACTGCTATTTCGACGTTATTTTACCAGATAACTAAAAATAGATACCCTTGAACCCCTTAGACTATATTTAGTTTGTATTAAGATTATTTTACAGAGAGTGCAGTGGAGCTGACGCTGAGATTATTAAGTATTTGGTTATATCATCGCTAGTCTCACTGAACTCTTCTGAATTCTACATGTCATGTGTGGTCTGGCGTCTCCCTACCAGCAACAGGTCCCAGGTTCAAACTAATCAATTCCCTAAAAAACACGCTCAGAGAGTCGTTGTGCGAAACTGGTAGGGAGACACGATATAGAACAAACAGACACCACCATGAATGTTTAGATAGTTCCCAGTCAAGATCCAGGACATGCCTAAATTTGAGGTGCAGAATACCGGAATATTGGTTTAGGTGTATTTCCTGAAGAAGAATAATGACAAATCAGATGAACAGGACAAGCATACAGTAGTTGGACCCTTCAGTTTCTCAATATTTGCAGGTGAGCGTAATCAGCATGTAAACTTGCTGCTCTTCTCTGAATGTGAAAATTACTACTATGTTTGGATTAAGGACACATCCCACCTCCTTCGTTTCCGGTTAATAAACAGTATAGAAAGCATATTTGTTTAAAGAGGTCTGAATTATTTTTCATCAATCGAGTTATTAGAAATACATCTATTAGATTGTGCTTCCAAGGACATGGTACTTGTTATTATGTCCACAGAGGAAAATCGTTAAATTTCAAAATGCTTACCACCAGCAGCCATGTCTGTATGCTGCATCTGCAGACTTCAAATGCTTGCTGACCCCTATTACTCGATGTGAAGGGAACCCCTTGTACTCATATACAACCTTCATACAAAAACATGTACCTTATGCGGCAGCATTCCAAGTTTTATGTGGATGTGAGTCTAAGCTGAACGACTACGAGTATTATATCGGGGATGATCCAGCGGTTTGGCTTCTCACTGAGTTTTAACAACTTACAGAGGAAGTTGATAAGCTCTACAGCACCAACACTTCCATAACCAAATCAAGGGAAGGTGGTGAATTCTTTGAAATGGCAATTAGTTTCATATTTGTGTGTTGCTGTTAGACAGAAAAGCGGAAACTCCCCATAGAGATCATTGCCATCCTACGGGAAAGTTCCATAGTGCAGCTCATAATGCATACAATATGAAGTATAAGTTACCATATCACATACCCGTTTTTTTTTATAATTTGAGAGGGTATGATGCTCATTTTCTAGTTGAGCACTTGGACAATTTCGATATGAAGGACGATCAAGTCAGTATTCTGCCTAAAAGTGGTGAGAAGTACATTTCTTTTGTTGTGGTTGGCAGGAGAGCCAACCCGTATAATTAAAGGAGGCCGAAATGCACGCGTTTTAGCTCACGCAGGCGGGCGTGAGGTCTGGAACATGACAAGGGAATTAGAATTGAGAAAAACGGACGTAGCTGGTGGAATACTTAACTTTAATCCATTAACGACGAACGTCGGTTTTTATGGTACATGATTCACAATATCAATAGTACGGATACTGGCGCCTTGCTAGGTCGTAGCAAATAACGTAGCTGAACGCTATAGTAACTATCGTCTCGGCAACAGAGAGCGTAGAAGTCAATGAACCATCGCTAGCAAAGTCGGCTGTACAACTGGGGCGACTGCTAGGAAGTCTCTCTACACCTGCCGTGGGGCGGCGCTCGGTCTGCAATCACTGATAGTGGCGACAGGCGGGTCCGACGTATACAACCGGACCGCGGCCGACTTAAAGGCTACCACCTAGCAAGTGTGGTGTCTGGCGGTGACACCACATCTTTCTCAAAACGAATGAAGCCAAAAATTACATCCCGTTTCCTTGACTCTTTACGATTCATGCAGACTTCACCCCAGAAACTCGTTGAAACCTCAGAATTATATACACTCCTCGAAATTGAAATAAGAACACCGTGAATTCATTGTCGCAGGAAGGGGAAACTTTATTGACACATTCCTGGGGTCAGATACATCACATGATCACACTGACAGAACCACAGACACATAGACACAGGCAACAGAGCATTCACAATGTCGGCACTAGTACAGTGTATATCCACCTTTCGCAGCATTGCAGGCTGCTATTCTCCCATGGAGACGATCGTAGAGATGCTGGATGTAGTCCTGTGGAACGGCTTGCCATGCCATTTCCACCTGGCGCCTCAGTTGGACCAGAGTTCGTGCTGGACGTGCAGACCGCGTGAGACGACGCTTCATCCAGTCCCAAACATGCTCAATGGGGGACAGATCCGGAGATCTTGCTGACAAGGGTACTTGACTTACACCTTCTAGAGCACGTTGGGTGGCACG
This sequence comes from Schistocerca gregaria, assembly GCF_023897955.1. Lineage (NCBI taxonomy): Eukaryota > Metazoa > Arthropoda > Insecta > Orthoptera > Acrididae > Schistocerca > Schistocerca gregaria. The sequence goes on from NC_064922.1 coordinate 577,264,397, forward strand.
GGATAGATGAGGACGTGCATTGTCCTGTTGGAACAGCAAGTTCACTTGCCGGTCTAGGAATGGTAGAACGATGGGTTCGATGACGGTTTGGATGTACCGTGCACTATTCAGTGTGCCCTCGACGATCACGAGAGGTGTACGGCCAGTGTAGGAGATCGCTCCCCACACCATGATGCCGGGTGTTGGCCCTGTGTGCCTCGGTCGTATGCAGTCCTGATTGTGGCGCTCACCTGCACGGCGCCAAACACGCATACGACCATCATTGGCACCAAGGCAGAAGCGACTCTCATCGTCGAAGACGACACGTCTCCATTCGTCCCTCCATTCACGCCTGTCGCGACACCACTGGAGGCGGGCTGCACGGTGTTGGGGCGTGAGCGGAAGACGGCCTAACGGTGTGCGGGACCGTAGCCCAGCTTCATGGAGACGGTTGCGATTGGTCCTCGCCGATACCCCAGGAGCAACAGTGTCCCTAATTTGTTGGGAAGTGGTGGTGCGGTCCCCTACGGCACTGCGTAGGATCCTACGGACTTGGCGTGCATCCGTGCGTCGCTGCGGTCCGGTCCCAGGTCGACGGGCACGTGCACCTTCCGCCGACCACTGGCGATAACATCGATGTACTGTGGAGACCTCACGCCCCACGTGTTGAGCAATTCGGCGGTACGTCCACACGGCCTCCCGCATGCCCACTATACGCCCTCGCTCAATGTCCGTCAACTGCACATACGGTTCACGTCCACGCTGTCGCGGCATGCTACCAGTGTTAAAGACTGCGATGGAGCTCCGTATGCCACGGCAAACTGGCTGACACTGACGGCGGCGGTGCACAAATGCTGCGCAGCTAGCGCCATTCGACGGCCAACACCGCGGTTCCTGGTGTGTCCGCTGTGCCATGCGTGTGGTCATTGCTTGTACAGTCCTCTCGCAGTGTCCGGGGCAAGTATGGTGGGTCTGACACACCGGTGTCAATGTGTCCTTTTTTCCATTTCCAGGAGTGTACATATAACTCGATCTGTATTTCCTGATGAGGGAAAGTTCTAACTTGCGACTAGGAAAGGAGTTTTCCCATAGGAGTATGTCGATAGTATGGCAAAACTCAATAAAACCAGGCTTCCTGACATATCTGCATTTACCAGTACTCACAAAGGCGATGCCATAACTACAGTAGATTATGAGCATGCTGTGAATGTCTGGAGGGAATTCAACATCCCTAGCTTGGGACAATATGCAAGTCCATACACAGACACAGACGTGCGTTTGCATGCAGATGTTTCTGAAGAGTTCCCGAGTGTGTGTATGGCCACATACTCTCTGGACCCAGCCTTTTATTACATGGCACGTGGTTTGTCCTGGGACACTATGCTCAAAAAACAGGGCACATCATCGAGCTTTTGACTGATGCTGCAATGCTTTCATATTTTGATGGCAGGATCTGTGGGGACGTTGCCAGTGCATCCACAGGCATGCCAAGGCAAATAACTCACAGGTGAGGGTCGGGTTTAATGCATCCCTTGATTCGAGTTACGTTATGTACTTAGATGTGAACAACTTGTATGGCCACATCATGATGCAGCCACTGCCGGTTGGTGGGTTTCTATGGGTGCCCGAAGATGACTTGAAGTGATTAGGAAGAGAAATAAAGTGTCTTGCGGCCCATTCTACTATAGGGTATGTACCTGAGGCAGACCTCACATATCCCAATAACTTGGATGGAAAGACAAGTGACTTGTCATTATGCCCAGAGCAACAAATTCCACAAGAAAGCATCACCTGTAAACTGATGACTGAAGTTTGAGATAAGCAGAGATATATTATTCATTATTGTAATCTCCAGCAGTGTCTCAGCTTAGGGATGAAGCTTGTTAGAATCACCCAGGCTATGTCCTACAAGCAATCCCCATGGTAGGAGGAGTATATTGAACTAAATACCGAAAAGAGGGCGGTCACGACTAATAATTTCGAAAAAGATTTCTATAAATTAATGAATAATTGCATTTTCTGGAACACTATGCATAATGTAATAATTGAACGTGATATTTTGATTAGAACCACATGGGATGGTCGTTATGGTGTGAGAAAGTCCTAATTTAAGCATGCCACCATTTTCAATGAAAACTTTATTGCTGTGGGCATGTCGAAGGTTTTGGCAGAGTTTATGAAACCTATTTATTTAAGGACGTGCATATTGGATATTTCCAAATTCTACATGTACCGCTTCCACTACGAGTTTGTGAAACCTCATTTCATATAACCAAAGTTGCTGTGTATAGATACTGACAATTTTATCTATGGGATGAAGAACTGAGATCCATGAAGTAATTAGGAACCATGGTAAACTATTCAACATGTCTTCTTATGAGACTGATAATCCTTACAGTATTGTGCCGAAGAACAAGAATGTTATTGGTCTTATGAAAGATGGGGCGAATGAATTACCGATTGTAGAGTTTGTGGGACTGAAGTCCACAATGTATGCATATTGTACAACAGATGGGTGCACGCAGAGGCGGGCAAAGGGCGTTCAATGTGAAGTATCTCGTGCCCTCACGGTGGAAGACTACTTCCAGCGCCTTAATGGTAGCAGCGTTCAAGGTGCTCCTCCACATATGGTTCAGCAAACTAGTATTCATTCATGAGATCATGTGGTGTACACTGTACTGCAATCTAAAGTCAGACGGTCTCCTCATGACAATCAAAGGGTCATTTCTCAGGGTGGGGTAGAAACCCTCCTTTACTCACACTACTTGAAGCAAAAGTAGGGGTGGGGGACTCTGATTGAGAGATAGAGAGAATGAGTGAGTGAATGGGATGGGGGCTTATGTATCAAATAGTACGTCTCTTTTATCATAGTGTAATTATTGTTTGTGTATGATGTCTGAGTGTGTGCATGAGTGTGAGTGTAAAATATGAATGAATGCGTATGTAAATACATCTAGTTTATATAAGCACCATGTGCTGAAAAAAAAACAATTAGAAATAAATACAAAAAACTATTTCCTTACATATAAGCACCAAGTGCTGAAAAAAAATATTGTCTCTCATTTGTGATTCATGTGTGTGCTTAAATAGAGTAGTATTTAAGCTTCACCTATTGCTAGCCTCCAGTCAAAGCAGTTTGAATTCCATCTAGATAACTTTCTTTAGTGTGGCTGTTTGGGTTGGATGCTTTAGAGCCACCCAATTAATTGTCACTATTGTTAAAGTATTTCAGATCTGTGGTGGAAAATGTCTAGAGCCACCCACTTCAAAAATATTAAGAGCTGCTCAGTTAAGTGGGAACCATCCAATTAAATGTTGTTATTAAAGTATTTCATTCGAAATGTCTAGTTCGAACATATATATAGACCTTGTCTCGTTATGTGGGAGCCACCTAATTAATTACGTCACGGAAAATGTGTTGTTAAAAAAATATTTAAAGGTATCTAGTTAAGAAGGAGAACACTAATTCACAGAGCAGCTCAGTTAAATATAGTCTGTTCATGTGGAATTTCAATAGTAATAGTATTTTGCGAGTAAGTTAGTCTACACCACTGCTTTAGTTTTAAGTATGGCTCTATAAGGAAAAAAAAAACAGTCCTTTGGAGGAACCTCCAACATCGATTCTAGTAATAAGTTGAAAGTATCACTGCGTTGAACCATGTCAAGAACTGAACTGTATCTCCAGAACTATATATATTGCACATCACTAACTAAACACTTAACTCACGAACTGAACTGAATTGAATTAGCGAAAAACAATTAGTTACCATACATCACTGTTGTCATTAAAAAAAGCTTAATCATGATTTTTTTAACTAATACATTTCAGTGAACATTCTGCAGTCGCATCTGCATTGCACGTGCACATCTACAAGATGTAGCGCCTCTAACACACTATTTCAGAGGAATCACTGCAGACTAGGGCACAGTGTAGGCCCACCAGTGGTCCCTGTCGCCTACGGTGGACTGGATGGCGGAGCGGTGACCTCTCCAGTTGTCAGGACACTAGGAAATAACTGTGGGCGCTTCAGAAACGCCAAACAAACATTATTAATTCATAACACCTTTATTCCTGCCGAGTACAATGTGGCTTGGTGATATCAACAACCTTCCCCAAGTCCTCGCAAACTCATAGTGATGACACAAGATCCGGGCCGCATCAGTCTTGTTAGCGCAGCGCCGCGTGCTGTGATGTAGCAGAGGAATGCCGTTACTTTGGCCACGCATGGCTGGCGGCGCCCGGCAAGGCGGCCGATTCGGCTGCGGACAGCAAGCTGCTGCGCGTGGAGGCTCTGGGTTGGAGTCCCGACGCTGTCGGCACGAGAGGTGTTCTCGTAGTGCGGAGTGTACTCTATCCCTACCCGTCTTCTTCCCTGCTCCTCCTGGTGGCTCGTCGACGGTCGGCGGGTGGAACGGGCTGTAGTCCGCCAGTGTCGTCGGCTCACCAGGTTGTGACGGCAGATGAACAGGGCCCAGGCCCAGCACAATCTCGACGACGACTCACTGATGTGGTCAGCATTGGCGGCGAGCAGGTTTGTCGCGATGTCTGCTTAATCCAGAGAGGACCAGAGCTGGTACTGTCCCCTCACGTCTGGTTCTGGATGGGTCGCGCATACTGCAACATTTCCTTAATAGAGATTAACATGTCGATCACCGAGCTGAGCGCTACGCAGCGACCTAGTACACATCTAACAGCAAGTCTAACGGCAAGTGCCTTGTTGCTATCAAAGCCGGCATATTTAAAGGAAGCACGAGCGACGTCCTGACGTCATGCTCATTTGTAATGAACGCATTCGTTCCACTTATACTGCTGATTCATGTATCGTACTCGCTCCTTAGGTGTTCTTGCGACAGAGTTACATGTTGTTATGAAATGCAGTACAGCTGACGCTATACCTCTGTCTTGCACTCTACGAAAGTCTCTGTCCAACACAAACCCGCGTGCTAAGCAGTTCTCTCTCTCCGGTTGTGTGTAACCAGACCATTGCCCCTGGGTGACGACACATTCCGATATATGTGCAATCCTCTTAGCTCTTGCCTAACCTATTGCCTCTGGATCTCGGCATAGGCAACAAAACTCTGACAATATTCCACGTTTCCAACTCTTTACTATTCCGCGACACTACACATCCCCGTCCTTTAAGAAAATTTGTTCCGAATTTTACAATTCTGGACTTACTGGTTGTGCACGCCATACTTCCTTATATTCTACGGGTATCTTACAACAACTCCTTCAACACTGTCAAACTTACCTTATCCACTAATAATCTATTTACATTTAATACTGGTTCCAATCTTATCATTGGTTATCTATTTATATTACGTTACACTACTCCTGATCCATCCAACAGGTATATGATGTATGGTTGTTATTTCAGAACGAGACATATTTTTCCGTATACAAAAGTATGTTGCACAAATAAACTCTAGGACTAAAATTATGCTAGTTTTTGACACACCAAATATAATTGTGTTTTGCTTACGGTTCTCCCGATATTGTTGCACATGCTGCAGTAGTTGATTTACTGAGATCCGCTCTTTTTCTGAGATAATCAGCCTATCTAAAGACTGTAGCAAATTGAGATCCAAGGACTCGTTAATAAACGTTAGGTTCTGGTGAAGCAATATGTGTGGCTGTTCCTCTGGACAATACAAGGTAGGCTGTGTCACGTTAATCATTGTTGTACCTGTGAAAGTAGCTCGAAGGTGAAAAAGCTTCCCCACTATTTCACATGCAATGCCCTGCAACTCAAGCTTTGATATATCAGTCAATCAACCATTTCTGTAACAAGTGGCTACTACGGTCTCTAGTTCGTACACAGAGTAAATCCAATGTTCGCCTACTTTTTGAAATTTCAGTCTCGGAAGTAACACCTTTTCTTTCGCATTCTAAGGTTCCTCTATTCCCCAAGAACAACTGCAACTTACATGAATGATTGTGGGTTGCCACCTCTTTTGCTAGACAAATAAGAACACTAACCCTGAAACAGTCTGTCAAATCTTCCGTAGACATTACCACTTGAGCACTCCTCCGTCTTGACACTAACAACACTTCCCGAGTTTCCACTTGCACCCACTTCCCAAGTGCACCCCATCTAATTGGAAATGGGTGTACTGTATAACAAGGGTATCGCGAATTGATACCCATCACTGGTATTTGCACTTCTACGTGTATACTCGCCTGATCCGTAATTACTCTCACTTTAGACATTCATTAGAATAACGGTAAATTCCGCTTCGCCGGAGGCACGACATGAAGCACTCCTTCCGAGAATTCTTTCTGCGGTTTCAGGAACGCTTTCAGCATCTGGTCTGGACCTAACGAAGTGACACTCAATTGCCCATGGACTGCGTGATGCATAGCTTCATATAACACTTCCAATTCATAATTTTATTAACTAAAACATTTCTGTGAGCATTCTGCAGTCTCATCTGTATTGCACGTGCACATCTACAAGATGTAGCGCCTCTAACACACTATTTCAGAGATATCACTGCAGGCTAGGGCGCAGTGTAGGCGCCCCAGTGGTCCCGGTCGCCTACGGTGGACTGGATGGCCGAGCGGTTACCTCTCCAGTTGTCAGGACGCCAGGAAATGCCTATGGGCGCTTCAGAAACTCCAAATAAACATTCTTAATTCATAACACCTTTATTCCAGCCGAGTACAATGTGGCTTGGTGATATCAACTAACTTCATCCACAGTTCCAAACACTGTTTTCGGCAATTTTTCCCCTGCAACCAACCACCCTCGTTCCCTGCGAACGAGTGTTTGCGGGACTACTTCCGTTACTTGTTGCAGCTGCCTTCTCAGCTTTTCGTATGAGAGCTTCAATTCGTGATACTCGTTCCGTATGTCCTGCAACAACCCCTCCTTCTCTGTGGCCGCCTGTATGGCCGTAAACCTATCCTGCAGTGTCCTTACATCATTCCTCACTCCCCATAAATTATACGTGAACACAACTGTCCACCTGCGGCTTGACAATATCACATCTAATTGTCTTGCCAACACAATTCCTTTATCTAGTGGTTGCACCTGCACCACCTCTCCTCTGCAACAGTGTAGCAGTACCACACTGACGAAAAGTTTCCTGGGCCAACTCCTGGCATGGCAGCTGAAGGAAAAGGAAGCCATGTCAATCGCTCCCTTCCTTATACGTCTAAAACACACAAATGACAAATAAAAACTACAGTCCTATTACCTAATAACAATAAATACGACATGTTCCTCCCCGACCTAGACCTAAGTGAGTAAGGAACGTTCCTCTGCTGTTCTTTTAGCTTCAGTGTCCTCACACCCTTTGTTACTGCTGGAGCAATCTGCGATAACGCATCCACTGCGCCCTTAAACGGCTTAATCCTACCCACACGAACCACTGACGACTTGTTTGGTAACTGCAACTTTACGTTCACTGGAGACACTATTTCATTTACCTGATACGGTCCAGAATATTTCGCCAAAAACTTCTTCGTTTTACCCTTCGGAACATAATGATTAGCCAACAATACCCATTGGCCAATTCTGTCTTGCGGCAGTTTACCTGTTCTTTGCGCAATACTCTCTTGTTTCTCCAAAGCTTTAGTATTAGCACGCCGTACCCTTTGCCAAATCTCTCTCAATTTCTTGGCGAAATTCTTCACTGACGCATCCTGTGAACCTACCTGAGGTTTGAGCACAGTGAATGGTGATGGCATATTCCGACCATAAATTACCTCAAACGGAGAGAGCCCCGTTGCTGTATGAACTTTCGCGTTATATGCGCTTGTCAACAGATTTAAACACACGTCCCATTCCGTGTGTTCTGAATTTACGTAATGACTAATCATCTTAACTAACGCCCTATGCACCCGTTCTGTTCGTCTATTCGACTGAGGATGAAATGGGCTTGTCCGCAATTTCTTAACTTTCAATAAACGGCATAATTGCTGCATCAGCTCCGACATATATTTACTATCCTGACCTGTAATTATAGTAACAGGCACACCATACTTCAGCAACCAGTTATTTACTATGGCTTGCACAACCGTTCTTGCCTTCTGATCTGGAATAGCTACCATTACCAGGTATCGGGAAAAATTATCCAATATTGTAATACGTATAGATTACCCTCTTGGGTCTTGTTAAATGCTCCGATTACGTCTAATCCAATGAATGCGAACGGACGATCCGCTTCAGGCAGTCTCTGTAACTGAATTTTCTGATGACTTAAATCTGCTCTCTGCGCACACGGTATACAATTTTGCACATACTGCACTACATCATTGCGACGTGTCTTCCACCAAAACTTTTCAGCTACCCGTCTATCAGTCGTTTTTTTTTTTACCACCATGACCCGACAATACATGGTCGTGCGCTTGTTTCAACACTTCTTCCGTCAGCGACTCCGGTACTAGGACGCGAAGTTGGCACTTCGTCTTCCTGCAAAGCAACCCATCCTGCATTTCAAACTGCGGTTGCGTTCGGATCAATTGACACCATCTGTCAGTGGCTTGCGCCTTTATTCACTCCTTCTCACTTAGGCCCATAACTTGTACAGCTGCTATTTTTCTACTAAGCGCATCTGCATTCGTATGTTTAACCCCTGGTTTGTGAATTACCCCGTAGTCAAATTCATTTAGTTTCAGTGCCCATCTCGTTAAACGACTCGAAGGATCTTTCAACCCCAACAACCGCTTCAACGCTGCGTGATCTGTAGTCACCTTTAACTTACGCCCATATAAATAACAGCGAAAATACGAGATACCGTAATTCACTGCTAACATTTCTACCTCTGTAGTTGAATAATTCTTGTCTGCCTTATTCAGTTGCCTGGAAGCATAAGCCACTGAATGTTCCTGTCCATTAACCCTCTGAGAAAGAATACAACCTACAGCAATATTACTAGCAACACAAGACAGTATGAACTCTTGTTCGAAATCAGGAAGTATTAACACTGGGTCTAATGTTAGTATCTATTTGAGCTTCTCGAATGCCTCCTGGCACTGTGCTGTCCATTCAAACTTAACACCTTTCTTTAACAATCTCGTTAATGGATGTGCAATTTCCGAGAACCCCTTTACATATCGTCTGTAGTAATTACATAAACGGACATATTGCTGAACTTGTTTAGTGGACTGTGGTACTGGAAAACCACGCACAGCCGACGTTAGACGAGGATCCGTTCTTACCCCATCCTGACTGATAATATGCCCAAGATAAGTCACTTGCGTCGGAGCAAACTGACATTTCTCAGCATTAAGCGTAAGATTTGCCGCTGTTAATCTGCTAAATATCTCGTTCAGCTGTTCCGCATGCTCTCCTATATTACGCGAAAGAGTAACAATATCATCGAGGTATACCATAGCAATCTTCGGTTTCAGTCCGCGAAGCACCACCATCTAACACACGCTGGAAAGTAGCAGGAGCATTATTCAACCCAAATGGCTTTCTGCTTTACTGAAAGTGCCCAAGACTTGTTGTAAGGGCCGTCTTCGGTCTATCCTCGCTACTTTCGTCTATCTGTTCTACCCACTCTTTAGATCTAGTGTCGAAAAATACTTACACCGACATAGGTTATCCGATGTTTCCGTGATGTTCGGTATTGGATACGCATCTGTTACAGTTCGTGCGTTCACAAAACGATAGTCACACCAAAACCTATACTTTTTAGTACCATCCAATGACTTCTTAGGAACTACCACTACGTTGGCAGACCACAGGCTTTCACTGTTCTCTATAATACGGTCCCTTAGCTGTTGATTAATAAATTCTTCCACTAGTGGTTGTAGGTGTTTCGCTATTCTGTGTGGTTTTCTATAGACCAGCGGACTATCACCAGTCGGTATACGGTGCTGTGTAATAGGAGTTGCTGGTAATGGACCCTCTGAATTAAACAAATCTAAATACTCTAATAACAAAGCCTCCATAGCTTTCCGATCACCATTCTCCAAATGACGAATCTTATCACGTAGTACAGATGCCTTGACGGATTGCTTGACGTTATAATCACCTTGAGATTCACCTATATCGTCATCGTCGAGTATTTCCAAACTTGCTACCACTAAACCCTTTGGGAGATCCACTTCATCTGCCCCAAAATTATCTACACTGACCGGAATCATCAGTTCCCCATTTATATCCGTTACGCGCGCAACGCTCCTCCTAATAAAACAATGCATCTCATCCAATGCTTCATTGCTCTGCAGTGGCTACACTACACATAGTCTCTGCTGTGGTACATCGGTACCTACTGAGAACCAAACTAACTTCTCTGTACCCGAAGGAACTTTGACATGCGTAATCATCTTTAATGCCCTTGTGCGCGGTTCAGTTGCTAACATCTTAGCAACGGATGCACCTCGCTATGTAGAAACATTTATAGCTATTGTACCCATTGAAAAGAAGTTTCCACCAAATTCAACAGTACGCCGTAAAAGATTAATTTTGGCATGGAGTTTATCGAGGAAGTCCAGTCCGAGAATCACCGACTACCTTTGTCCCTCAGTTGGCCACACTCCCATTTGCTCTCCGAACTCTACAGTTGTGTTGTACCCAATGATTGCTACTCATTATTCCCTACTCCACGTAATCTATACCTAGGAGTACCTAGTCTTCTCCTACCCACGAGGTCTAGACTAGCAACCGATACATGTACCGCTGTATCAATCAAAAACTTACATCTGTTATTCCTTACAACACCCATCAAGCAACAGTCCGTCTCTGTACTAGTTTTCACCGTACTTCTGCTTAACGGGCGTGTCTTCCGACGGACAAAACACTCCCGTTCCCGTTTAACGCTTTTTCCTGTTTATTCCCGTTACCATTCTGCTTTCCACGACACTCATTCACCTTGTGACCGTAGCGTTTACAAGCACAGCACTGCGGCTGTCTGCACTGAGCCTTCGCGTAATCTTTCCTCCCACAACGGTAACAATTCCTCTCCGACGCAAAGATGCGTTTATCATTGCGAACCGTTGTTGCAATGTCTATCGCCTGCAGATGCGTTGCAATACGCAGTGCTGCGGCGAAATCACCAGGATTCTCCATCCTAATCCTACGAGAAAATTCTGCAGGAATTCCCCTGAGGAATACATCGAGGGCTCTGTTGTCTGCCTCTCGTAGTAACACACGATCCGCATCAGGATTACCCGATAATTCATAGGTCTGCGAATTAATTTTCCGTATCCTATCTGAAAAAGACTCCACTGTCTCATTGACATTCTGTGTCAAATTAGCTAACTATTCTGCATACGATATCTTTGTCGTAACCCATCTGCCAATTTTTCAAACGTGCTCGCCTTACTAAGCCTCTCACGGTACATCACGAACGTCTTGGCTTCCCCTGCAAGTCGCAAATTTACCATACCTAACGTAGATACGTCCGACCAATCGCTCATTGCTGCTGTTGCCAAAACATCGTTAATGAACGCTGTAACATCCTCTATTGTTTTACCCGAGATAGGTTTGATCAGGTTAGCTACTGAAGGATATATTGCAAGGTTGGACATTGCTACTGACTTGCACTCACTTGAACCCGTTTGCGACTCTTGCGCCGAACGCAAGGTCTCCATTTGCGTCATTAATTCTACATGACATAACTTACGCTGTGCATTCTCTTCTAACAATTTTGAGACTTGTCCGTCAGAGCAGCTGTACTCCCTTCAGTACTAAAGGATCTTGTTTCCGGCATGATTTGTGCAAATTACCAACAACTTACTCTATACTGAATTTACTCCTCAGAACAATAACTACACTAGCTACTCAACTCCTTTGTCACAGTTGAACACTACACACAAGAACACAAACAAGAGCCACAATGCACAACTAAACAGAATTAATCCTTCCGCCTTGTTAGTGCACAGCGACACTCTCTACAATTCTGCGCCACGTGACCTAACCGTCTACAAATTGAACATTGTACTGGTACAAACTTCGTGCATGGCTCCCCATGCCTCATTAAATTACACACAGTACATCTGACTGCTACCAAGTACGTTTCCGAACTGTTTCCCTTGCACTAAGATAAATCTGCTCTTTCCGCAGGGTTCACAAAGTGCACTCCCAACAAAGAACGTGCATCCATAGTTATTAACAAAAATCTCCTCGTGCACTTACCACTACACCAAATCTGTAGGCGGTGGGCGCGAGGACTTCTGACACCAAATCTGTAGGCGATGGCGCGAACACTTCTGACACCAAATCTGTAGGCGGCCCAATGGTCCTGGTCGCCTACGGTGGACTGGATGGCTGAGCGGTGACCTCTCTAGTTATCAGGATGCTAGGAAATGACTGTGGGTGCTTCAGAAACGCCAAATAAACATTATTAATTCATAACACCTGTATTCCTGCCGAGTACAATGTGGCTTGGTGATATCAACGACCTTTCCCTCGTAGCGATGACAGCAGATCCGGGCCGCACCCGTCTTGCTAGCGCAGCGCCGCGTGCTGTGACGTAGCGGTGGAATGCCCTTACCTCGGCCGCGCGTCGTTGGCGGCGGCCGGCTGGGCGGCCGACTCGGCTGCGGACAGCAGGCTGCTGCGCGTGGGGGCTCCGGGTTGGAGTCCCGACGCTGTCGGCACGAGAGACGTACTCGTAGTGCGGAGTGCAATCCCACACCGTCTCCCTCTGGTGGCCCGTCGGCGGTACATGGGCGGAACGGGCTGCAGTCCCCCAGCGTCCTTGGCTCACCCGGTTGTGACGGCGGATGCACAGGGCCCAGGCCCCGCACGATCTCGACGACGGCGCACTGATGTGTTCAGCATTGACGGCGAGCGGGTTTGCCGCGATGGCTGCTTAATCCTGGGTTGATGATTGACAGCGGCAGCAGAGAGGACCAGCGCTGGTACTATCCCCTCACGTCTGCTGCTGGATGGGTCGCCCTTACTGCAACATCTGCTTAGTAAAGATTAACATGTCGATCACCGAGCTGAGCGCTACACAGCGACCCAGTACACATCTAACTGCAAGTCTAACTGCGAGTGCCTTGTTGCAATCAAAGGTGGCGTATTTAAAGGAAGCACGAGCGACGTCCTGACGTCATCCTCGTTTGTAATGAACGCATTCATTCCACTTATACTGCTGATTCATCTGTCGTACTCGCCCCTTAGGTGTTCTTGCTACAGAGTTACGTGTTTTTACGGCAGACTTACGCGAAGTTGTGAAATGCAGTACAGCTGACGCTATACCTCTGTCTTGCACTCTACGAAAGTCTCTGTCTAACACAAACCCGTGTGCTAAGCAATTCTCTCTCTCTCCTGTTGTGTGTAACTAGGCCATTGCCCCTGCGTGACGACACATTCCGATATATGTGCAATCCACTTAGCTGTTGCCTAACCTACTGCCTCTGGATCTCGGCATAGGCAACGAAACTTTCACAATATTCCACGTTTCCAACTCTCTACTGTTCCGCGACACTGCAACCGGAATGTTGAAGCCTGTCTATTAATACCACAGGTACCGCTAGTCCCTTATTGGCAGCACACAAGGCTGTGGTAAGCAGATCACACAGTTCTCTCTGCAGTCGCACGTCTACAAGACATAGTGCCTCTGACACATAATTTCAGACAATTCACTGCTGGCAAGGGCACAGGAATGCAGAAGCCTACCTATTAATAGCGCAGGTGCTGCTAGTCCCTTGTTAACAGCGCATAAGTGTGTGGTAAGTAGGTCGCACACTTCCAATGGATTACAGCTATAGATAAGTACACTATCGTGCTTAAACTTACATTTTAAGGACACAGGTGTAAAAAAAAAGTATACACAGATTGTTATGAAAAAATTATTTATTTTCATTAATCGAACTTAAAACTAATTTTACATTTTGATAAGAAGATACTGCAAACATCGTTTTTGATACATGTTCTTCAATCGATGGAGAGAAGGACACCCACAGAATTCCAGGTATTGAATAGCAGCAAACTTACAGATTCGATGCATCTATGAGATCTCCTCTTTCCCCTTCACGTAGACGATTGTATCCGTGTGACTGAATAATTTAAGTGCAGTCACCACATCTGTAGAGGGTATTCAAGGATCATCCCAATGAATTCCATGGTACAAATGTGTTTATCATTTTGCACTCATCCATGTCTTAGCACACCTCACATACTTGAAAGACATTGGTGATGCAATGTTTGCTGAGAATGTCTCTATTATTCCAGCATCTTGTGCGTACGCTACAAACACAACATCTGTAAATACGAACTGTCTACGCTCATCATAATAGAAAGCCTAAGTGTCCACAATGATGTTCACACCTTGAGACATTATTGAGAAATGCTTTAGGTATGGTGCTGCATCTGTCCATTTATACAGCTCACTGCACAACACCAATGAGCGGGCAGTAGTTGATCACATGGCCATGTAGAACTAGAGCATACGTAGCCGTGTGCTGTAGGATATATGTCGAAGATACAGATTCAGTTCGGACATGTATAGGTCCAGACTTAATTATCTCCTTCTGTTTCGAGCAGTCTATTATAATGATCGGTGAAAGCTCCTTGAACTTACATAGACTGAGTAGACATCCTCCTCCATCTCCTTCGGCAATTTGACAGTGAGAGCACAAAACTTTGCATACATGTTGTCATGAGCTATACCGTATGCATTCTGATTCAGCTGCCGATGTAAACTGTCACATCGGTAGAATTCTGAAATGAGGTGGACTTTGGCATTAGTTAACTTGCAGTTGTCGAACACGGTGAAATCATTTGCTGTATTACCTCTTCTATCAGTCTGAAACGCAAGTATGACGAATATAGGTGTCTCCAGCTGTAAAGATGTTTTAATAGCCCACATTTGCCTGCTCGCAGTTGGTAACACTGGGTAGCCGAAAACCTCCCATGAGCGAAATGTCAGTGACCGAAATGTACAGGAATTCAGGACGTTTAAAAGCTACAAATGCTCTTCGTCGGATACACTGATGTGAGGCATTTTCCATATTACCTTCCTGATTTTGATCATTTTCTTCTCTTGAGCTCCTTAAATGTATGAGTTATTTTCCGTTGCACTCCGCACCAGAATAAGTTCCTGTTTAGCGTTCATAATCGCTTGTACTCTGCAACTGTTCTATCATCTGCATTGTCTATGAACCATCCCGGATCTTCTAAACTATGTAAATGTGGGGGTGATGCAGAGCTGTATGTTTTAAGGGCTGATGTTATGGCGACATTGCGTGTACGGTCTATCTCAGATGGATTGAGTTCATAGCGTATCTCTTGGAAGAGGAAAGCTAAGGCCTTACGTGAAGCTTGCATCCCACTGTATTGCTGCCATCGGTTTTCTTGAATGACTCCTCTAGATATGTGAAACTCTTGCATGGAAGCATGAGTGCGTCTTGCTGCTGGATGATAATCCTGCCACCGGATTAGCCTAGCGGTCTAAGGCGGTGCAGTCGTGGACTGTGCGGCTGGTCCCGGCGGAGGTTCGACTCCTCCGTTGGGCCTGGGTGTGTGTCTTTGCCCTTAGGATACTTCAGGTTAAATAGTGTGTACAATTAGGGATTGATGACCTTAGCATTTAAGTCCCATAAGATTTCATACACATTTGAACAATCCTGATTTCATCATTCTTGTTAAATGTGGTTGAAGCGTAAAGTTTATGAGAGAAGTATTCCTGACGTATAATTCTCTCATCATACTCTACTGGGCTGGTTATACTGAGTGAGGAAGTCATTGCGCTGTTTCAGACCAACTGAATTAAGAAACTTGTAGTTCGCACATGTTATCACTTTGCTGTTCGGTAGCGAAGTGGAGTCGTGTGGATTGCTTGCACTTGTATTGTAAAGTACGCTCATCCTGCCATAGATGTAATAATACAATTATTTCCTTACCACGAAAGTCAAGTTGATTATTCTGGTCCACAATTTGCAGCTCCATATAGTCCAATGTTTGAGTTGTCATTGGAAGGTATATTGCATTGTCAGGGATCTCAACAATCTTATACCCCATTGCAACTGAGGGGTAGAATCTGTAAATAGTGTGAATCAGACTATCGTTGAGATAGAAGTTCATTGCAATGTTACACTCGACTTGCATCATGCTAATGGGAAGTATGTCCACAGCCTGATCTGACTTGTAAAATTTACTTGGATCGTTCTTCAACACCTGCCCTTTTGTGAAACCCATCAGGTACCCTATTGAACCTTTCTGGTTAAAGTCAAACGTTGCATTTACAGTCCTTATTTCAGATTTAAGTGTATTGATATTTGCACTTAGTACAATACCTTTTCCAGATTGTTTTAAGACTTCGTTTAAATCATCTATATCGTAAGCACCAGGTTCTATTTCCAGAATATCTTTCTCACCATTAATATCCACATGCAGTCAGCTGTTAGCCTCAGTGATATTTGGGATGCTGGAGGATGTCTCCAGTCCAATCAATGCAATAGACCTTTCAATAACGCTCAAATCAATTGGTGGAAAGTAATTAGCATGCAATATAGATCATCGTTTCTTTAACGTCAAAGTGTATGACATTGCATCTGAACCTCAACTGATGAAGGAATGTTTAAAGCTCCTCCTTATACAGCATTCTTCTTCTTCTCCATCTGTGTGAACGTCAAGAGAAATATGATGTACAGACGTCCACAGAGGTGTAAATTAAAGCCCTCGTAGCGCCGTTAATCGTAGAACACACGTCTTCTGTGAGGGAAGTGTCGTTCTAATTCCTCTGGTGGCTGCAGGTCACCGAATGAGTCGAAATAGTAGACGGCGTCCGCATTTTTCATGACATATGATACCCAGTAAGTGCCGGGGCCTCCAGCAATATCTAAGTTCACAATGCCGCAGTCACCATTTTTCCGCATAATCTTCTGTAATGTATCCCACGTAAACACACCACGGAATCTTGTTATGTTGAATCTGTTTCTAAAAAACTTACGAAGGTCAGTATTTGTGGAGTGGTCGATCTGGGAGGACCGCTAATGGGCTTCTTTTTATTTATGAATAGACCAAGTCTTTTCCTGTACGGTTTCAAGTATAGTCCTTTTCCGATCACTGCGGCTTCCATCGTGCAGTTATGTCTTCTTGCATCTTCTAACTGTGCTTGGGAGTTTTGCGCGTTCTTGACGATTTGAGGAATAGCTGCTGCACCACCAGCGAGGGAACCTACCGCCGAGAGCGTGGAGAGAGCCCTGATGAGAAATGGAATAAAACCGCCAGATGTCTTAGGTATTGGTAGAACTCGAGGTGCTTTAACCGATCCTCCTCCTCCTCCTCTTCTTCTTCTTCTTCTTTTTCCCATATGTTTCTGCTTGAGTCCGTTTTTAGCTACATACATCGTTGTCAAGATGCAGTTCGTCAAACAGCCCTGCTTCCCACCCTTGTCCATCTTCTTGTTTAGTGCACAAGGTGCAACATTCACAAATCGCTTCAAATACGTCACTCCTAAACCCAACTTCATTTTTCCTCGCATGGTTTTATCAACTGCAAATGCTGTGATGCGTTGACCCTATACTAATATCCTTTCTTCTCCTTATCGTCTTAGCCTTTTCAACTAAAATCGTATCTGCAAAGTGACGGCTTGATACATCTTTGTTTGCAGCGTGTGCAATGTCATGTTCCACACATGCTTCGTCGAGCAGATTAACCACTTTATCACCTCGTGCCAAGCGTTCCTGAAGTTTTCCCCAGGTCCACAGCAGCTATACCCAGGGATCTGTACTTCCACTGGCAGTTTCTCTGGAATACCACAACCTCCTCTAATGCGTCTCCTAGAACACATGTGATGCTACTGCGGTGGTTGCGGACTATGCGCCCCTGTTATATAGCAAATCGTCGGCCTCAGTCCAGCTGGTTTGTTTAGCAGGAAAAGCAAGCCATTTGACTAGTGCTTTATTTCCACGCCGTCTTATGACTCTCTCCACGAGAAAAACATCCGGTTCTGAGATTTTCTGTCATTCCTCGGTGTAGAAGCAGCCTGCAATTTCTTCACCTTTACTGTCCTTCAATATACAAGTTCTAGGATTCGTTCTTTACACCTATGAAATGGTAAATATCTCAGTTGACCAGTTCGGTAGGTATGATTTCTCAAATGCCGTCTTGTGTTTTGAGATACACACCAAATCATCTATATTAAGTTTCTGTCCGCGTTGAATCAGAATTTTAATGCGATAGTACACCGTATCCATGAGTCTATTATCCCGAACATCTATTGGTCTCATGTTTGTTGTGGCATGGTTGGTTCGATTGTACTGAGAATATTTCTGGGAGGACATCTTTCAAATGGTTCAAATGGATCTGAGCACTATGGGACTGAACTGCTGAGGTCATAAGTCCCTAGAACTTAGAACTACTTAAACCTAACTAACCTAAGGACATCACACACAACCATGCCCGAGGCAGGATTCGAACCTGCGACCGTAGCAGTCTCGCGGCTCCGGACTGAGCGCCTAGAACCGCTACATCACCACGGCCGGCGGACATTTTTCCATTTGTATGAGCCGTGCAGGTTAAACGCATCTAGATTCGACCTTTTATAGTTCTTTGCAAACGCTCCACGAGACTTACCTTCAGGTGAGTGAATGTTGAGTACCGATGTATTCCGTACCGCTACATCACGGTCTTGAAATATCTATTCTAGAACTCCCCACCTTGTTCGGTTTGGAGGTTGTCTGGGCATCGATTCGTCCCCGTCTGTAATTGGGAGTATGTATCAATAACCATTAAAACATATTTTAATCCATTATATTCATGTAGACATTCCGTCATATCTACAAGATCAGCTTGCCACTGGTCATCCAAAACTTTAATCATTACGTGCTTGTGAGGGTATGTTTTGCGTGCTGGTTTATGCATTTCTCGAACTACTGTCTCAATACTTATTCGATGATACCTCTCTCCCTAAGCTCCGAGATCATCGGAACAACATCATTCGAATGAGCTGTATTACCTGCAGCAGCTGATGCCATTAGCAGCCTTAGTCGATCTATTAGTATGTTGGAGTCATCATAATACACATACTGTGGGATTCGATTGGTCACTGCATTATGCTCAATGTCAGTACCGTCACAGCTGCTGCTGCTGCTGCTGCTGTTGTTTTCGACTTCAAGCATTAGTTTTATAATGGTTTTATATTTCTTGTTGTCAGGCTTTTCGCGATCTTATGTACACCAGTCATGTGGAGTATTTCAGGGTACGTTTCCCTACCATTAACTGAATAATTTGTAGGTTTTTTGGTAGGTCTTAGGAAAATAAGTCATTAAGCTGAGTGTTCTCTCAAACCGCCGATCACGAATCTGTATTGTGTCATCATTTACAGTCACAGGATGCGTACCGAACATGTACGGTCTTCCGCTGCTATCTGACCAGGGGCGTGACGGATAATGAATTCGTCAATGGCAACACCATCGTTTTCGTGTGTTTTTGTTTTTGTTGAGAGCTCTCGGGGAGATTCAGTAACCGGCTTAAAGGTCTCTCTTAATGTTTGCTGTCGATCCATAAGCCATAACCTGAGCAACTGTAATTTCTCACAAACTGCTTACTGCGATTGAATCACTTTTTGCTTCGTCGGCACCTCGGCGTATACTAACCAGACATCTCCACAGCTTAAGGCTTTATATGTGCAGTTATTTTCTTCTTCCTCTTACTATGTATGTACCTGCTCCCCCTTATCAACAACAAGGAACTCTACATCTGTTTTCCCCTCAATAGCCTCGAACTTTTCTGTTAACTTACTTACTTTCTTACAGACTTAATTAACTAACTAATTTAACGCGTTCACCATTCTCAGAAGAGTCTGGTATTACGCCTCTGGCTCCAAACGCATGCCTCCAACTTTATGCACAATAGCCTGAATTTTCGCATCCATGTACAGGCGAATGTTCTGTCTGTGTATACCCATTCTCTCGGGTTTAGAGCTAGATATAATCGCGAATTTGTA
This sequence comes from Schistocerca gregaria, assembly GCF_023897955.1. NCBI lineage: Eukaryota > Metazoa > Arthropoda > Insecta > Orthoptera > Acrididae > Schistocerca > Schistocerca gregaria. The sequence continues at coordinate 577,284,233 of NC_064922.1, forward strand.
TACTGATGTACTAACCTCTCTAACCTGCTATATATACAAAAACTCTTGAAAGTTTCACCTGTACCTACCCTCTCTCAGTTTTATCAATAACGAGAAACCAATTCTGTGAATTATTCCAGCAACCAGCATATATCTTTACAAAATCATTGAACGACATGTCAGTTCCGACATGTGCCTGGGAAATATGTTTTAAATTCAGATTGTCTTGTTTGATGACTATAATGAGGTTTGCATTATCCCTAACAAATTGTTTCTGAATTCTGGAATGTGTTTGGCCTATATAAAATACATCAGCACCCATATGACGACCGAAACAGAAATATATTCGAATTTGGTCTTGGACAGCAACATTGTCAAATATGAAGACAGTGTTTCGCTTTGCTTTTTTGGGTGGAGGGATATCACCACTTTTACTGAATGTCGTGTGTGTTCCACCATCTACACCGCACAATATATCCTGCAATAGCTGATACTTAGGTTGAAACAGTATTTTTTAGAATACACTAACAATCTCAAATCGGACTCCATCTACATGTGTTAGCTGCGTTCTGAGGACATTAGTTTTCCCAAAATTGGATGGACCTACAATAATTGCTCGTATACTATCAGGAAGGAGAATTCTGTTCTTATTCATCTTCAGGTCCTCTTTTGCATCTTCACAGGACCAGTCACCGACAACAAAGTCCTTGTGATGAAGGTGTTCCACCCAACCTGCCATGATACTAACTACACCAGGTACTGACAAGTAGTTGTCATATATAGAAAGATACACTTGAGGGGATAGTAATAGTATGTGTAGTCACTATAGCTCCATCGCCTAACTGCCATCGCCTAACTGACTGAGCTATATATATATATATATATATATATATATATATATATATATATATATATAATGAATAGTAACTTGATCAATCATTATGTGAATAATTATATAGAACTGAAAAAATATATAATATATATTAATAATAGTAATACTTTGACTATAATGAGAGTGGTATGAAATAAAACACAAACATTACAACCTTTATGTATCTTCTTCTTCGCACCTGTACAGTATTCGGCAAATAAAGCTTTTTGATTGCCGATAAATTCGGCGCGTATCTCCCTCAAGCCAATAGATGTCTCATAGTACTCGGGTTTTCACACACACATTTAATCAGTTTCTGTTTCGGCTCAGTGTTCATGTGCAAACAAAGGTGCTGCTTCAAATCATCAACATGTACACTATGCACACGTAGGGAGTTTACAACATTATAGTATGCAGAGTATATGCTTGGCTACCAATGGTTCATTCTCTCCAATGCAAGACGTAGTGCAGAGTCCAGATCATATAACTTCATAACTAAGGCATGTCTTAGATAAACACAGTTGTCACCTGATTTAGACGTAATGCACTTTCATAGTACACTGCTGTAATAGAAAGTGTCACACTAGTAAGGAAACTACATACCTTGTGACTGTACGAGCCGAGAGTATTGTTAGCTGATTCGGAAGATATGTACAAGACAATTCATTCTATTCCGTAGAAGGACTTCCATTATTGTAACGGGTAGCCCATAACCTATAGCAAACTTCTTCTTTTGTCTTTGAAATAATTAAATAACGAGAACTTTGTAACAAATGTTCTTCAGGATCTGGTTCACTTAACTCGGTGTCAACACCAAAGACGGTGAGAAGAGTGAGGACGGCTAGAAGGGAACGTTGGAACAATAACGCCATTTCATTCGATAAGAGCATTTACCGCCAAGGGGAACGGTCCAGGGTGGGCTCCCGGTCCAGCGCATAGTTTTAATCGGCAAGGAATGTTCAAAACAACTCACACGCCGCTACAAACTGAAAGAGTCATTTTCCAAGTTACTACACGTGGTGGCAATCGTAAGCAGCGCGTAAATTACGCCAGTCAGCATTTTCTTCTTCTACCGCAGCAGCAGACTAAAATGGTGACTGTGAAAGATCGTATTTTCGCTTCAGCTTGCTGAATGGACTCATTACATCTTCAGACGAACATACACCATAGCATGTCAACTCTTTACCAGCAGTACGTATTCGACCGCTTCTTCAATAAGCATCAGAACACTGCAATCCAGTAGGTAAGGCTTCCAAGCAGTTTCCGGACTCCTATTTTGTTGGCTTAAGTCAATTGGTAGGATGTCTTCCTGTATGCTGGCTTACTATCTCGAGATCATGTTTAAGTTTCATAAACGATGTAGCACGTACTAAGTTGGTAAATGCAATGCCCATGGCAGAAATAATGAATACGCACAGCGGCAGACGTGATATTTCCACATCCACAGATCCAACATTTCTTAATAGTTGTTTGTGATATCTTACAATCGAGAATTGAGTTAGTATTTCGTGTTGAAATTCATGAAAATTTTCGAGCTTCCTGCCATGAGCACAGATATTTCTTTTTAGGTGAAGTTAGCTATCGCTTTGCTCTTTTTACATTTAAACACAAACAAACTACAGTTCTCTGTAGCGTGATGGTAAGAGAACAATTAGCGCTGTGCCGCCCATCCTCGTCCCGTTCACTGAGCCCATTCTTTAACCGTCAAAAGCTGGTCTTGTTTCTACGAAGAAACTTCATTTCTTAAATATTGTTCCTGAGACACAGTGATACGGTACTTTCAGCTTCACCTTCACAATACTTCTACTTTTTTGACTAGAAAAGTGAGCATTTGAAACACAAGGAGATCTCATTGATATCAAAGGTATTTTTCCTCCAGTGAAAAACGCTACTTACTGGCTTACGTATGGTAACTGATTCTACAAATATTGATTTGATCGATTTGATTTGATTTTGGGCGGGAAGCTAAAACAGTTTTGGCTTATCCCGCCAGTTTGTTGTGCGTTGTCGCTCCCTGTATATCTCGTAAAGACAACCAATCCCCTTAAATAGTGCAAGGAGTCCCTTCGCCAGTTCCTTGTTACACACAGTTTCTTCAGGTCCAGTTGTCACGAAAATTCTGAGTCTCTGGTTTTCCAATGGCGTGCATTCGAAGATTAGATGTGATGCAGTTTCTTAACTCTCATCACGGATCCTACAGTTAGGGTCTTCTGCCGCTATACACATTGTATGTGGGTGTTTCATAAAATTCACGTGCCCGGTTGTCAGTCTGACCATGAGTTTAATCTCTTTCCTGTTCAAGTCCAGGATTACAGAGCTTCTTTTAAAACACATCTTTGGCACAATTATCTTACCATCTTTTTGTTTATAGACCTTGGTCCAGTATTCTACGTGCTGTCTTCTAAGCCAGTTCCGTACTTCTAGTTTGATCATAGCCTTGCTGTTTGTCCGGCAATTTTTCGGTCCCGTCAACGGAACCTTTGCCCCCATCCTGGACAATCTGTCGGCATGTTCACAGCCACCGATCTGTGAGTGGCAAGGCACCCACGTTTGGTTTACCCTATTGCTTCCCCCTAGTTCCACCAGAATCCTGTGACATTCTGCAACAATGTTAGATCTTGTAGCAGTAGCTGCTAATGATTTTAGGGTTGCCTGGCGGTCTGAATAGATGTAGTAACGTTCCTACAGAATCTACGTCTACTCTATTCCACACACGCCCTAAGTGCAGTAATTTTAGCTTGGGATACCGAGGCCAGTTTTCCTAGAGAGATGATGCCCTACAGTCGTAGCTGACCCCATACACCCCGGCCCCTGCACCTTGGTCTGATTTCGACCCATCAGTGGACCAGAAAATGACCCCTCGTACGGTGTCAAACTGTTTATTCCTACTGTTCCATGCTTCCAATTATTATATTGTAAGGCTTCTTGAAGCAGTTGCGAGTTTTTATACAGGGTGGTCCATTGATCGTGACCGGGCGAAACATCAAGCGAAATTAGCATCAAACCAAAAAACTACAAAGAACGAAACTTGGCTAGCTTGAAGCGGGAAACCAGATGGCGCTAAGGTTGGCCCGCTAGATGCCTCTGTCATAGGTCAAACGGATATCAACTGCGTTTTTTAAAATAGAAATCCCCATTTTATTACATATTCGTGTAGTACGTAAAGAAATATGAATGTTTTAGTAGGACCACTTTTTTCGCTTTATGGTAGATAGCGCTGTAATAGTAACAAATATATGGATCACAATTTTAGACGAACAGTTGGTAACAGGTAGGTTTTTTAAATTAAAATACAGACCGTAGGTACGTTTGAACATTTTATTTCGGTTGTTCCAATGTGATAAATGTATCTTTGTGAACCTGTCACTTCTGAGAACCCATGCTGATACAGACTGATTACCTGTAAGTAGCATATTAATGCAAGAAATGCTCAAAATGATTTCCGTCAACCTCAGTGCACTTGGCAATACGTGTAACGACATTCCTGTCAACAGCGAGTAGTTCGCCTTCCGTAATGTTGGCACATGCATTGACAATTTGCTGACGCATTTTGTCAAGCGTTGTCGGTGGATCACGATTGCAAATACCGCGCCCGGGTTCCCGGGTTCCATTCCCGGCGGGGTCAGGGATTTTCTCTGCCTCGTGATGGCTGGGTGTTGTGTGTTGTCTTTAAGTTAGAGTTAAGTAATTCTAAGTTCTAGGAGACTGATGAGCATAGATATTAAGTCCCATAATGCTTAGAGCCACTTGAACCATTTGATTGCAAATATCCTTCAACTTTACCCACAGAAAGAAATCCGGGGACGTAAAATCCGGTGAACGTGAGAGCCATGGTATGGTCCTTCAACCACCAATCCACCTGTCAAGAAATACCGCTTCAACCGCACGCGAACTATATGTCGGACATTCATAGTGTTGGAAGTACATCGCCATCTGTCATGCAGTGAAACATCTTGTAGTAACATCGGTAGAACATCACGTAGGAAATCATCATACGATGCACCATTTACACTGCCATCGATAAAATGGGGACCAATTATACTTACTCCCATAATGCCGCTCCATACATCAAGCCGACAAGGTCGCTGATGTTCCACTTGTCGCAGCCATCGTGGATTTTCCGTTGCCCAATAGTGTATATTATGCTGGTTTACGTTACCGCTGTTGGTGAATGACGCTTCGTCACTAAATAGAACGCGTCCGAAAAATCTGTCATCGTCCCGTAATTTCTCTCGTGCCCAGTGGCAGAACTGTACACGACGTTCAAAGTCGTCGCCATTCAATTCCTGGTGCATAGAAATATGGTACAGGTGCAATCGATGTTGATGTAGCTTTCTGAACACCGGCGTTTTTGAGATTCCCGATTCTCGCGCTATTTGTCTGATACTGATGTGCGGATTAACCGCAACAGCAGGTAAAACACCTACTTGGGCATCATCATTTGTTGCAGGTCGGGGCTGACGTTTCACATGTGGCTGAACACCTCCTGTTTCCTTAAATAACGTAACAATCTGGCGAACGGTCCGGACACTTGGTTGATGTCGTCCAGGACATCGTGCAGCGTACATAGCACACTCCCGTTGGGCATTTTGATCACAATAGCCGTACATCAACACGATAACGATCTTTCCCGCAATTGGTAAACGGCCCATTTCAACACGAGTAATGTATCACGAAGAAAATACCGTCCACACTGGCAGAATGTTACGTGATACCACGTACTTATACGTTTGTTACTATTGCAGCGCCATCTGTCACAAAGCGAAAAAAGTGGTCGACCGAAAACATATTTCTTTACGCACTACACGAATACGTAATAAAAAAGGGGGTTCCTATTTTTTAAAAAAAGTTGATATCAGTTTGACCTATGGCAGTGCCATATAGCGAGTCAACCATATCGCCATCTGGTTTCCCCCTTCAAGCTAGACGAGTTTCGTTCTTTGTAGTTTTTTCGTTTGATCCTTATTCCGTGATATATTTGGCCCGGCCACTATCAATGGACCACCCTGTATAGTCGTCCATCATTTCTCCAGTCACTCCTATATTTACCTCAGTCACTACTGTAGTGTGTGATTCTGGATATCCCGATGATATCCAGTTTTTACCAGTTTTGAGTCTATGCACCAGCTGCTGCCTTCATCTTGACCACAAGGTGTAGTGGAGGCATGTCCAGCATGTCTTCCATCCACACAGTTAATATGCTGCTATTTCCGCCTGTTATGGCTAAGCAGACCCTTCTCTGCACCTTAGCCAGCTCCTTAGCTGAAACCTGTTGTTCTAACTTCTTCCACCACCATGTTGTATATCCTGTGCGTACCTCTGGGACTTAGACCACAGTTTTTGCCACAAATCCTTCTGGTACTCACTAGAGCACCTGTCGCCTTGGAGCAGATGCTCTTAATGTTAGAGGTCCTTGTTAGTTTCTCATCCAAGGTTACCCCCAGATATTTCACTTTCCCCTGCGTAGGTAGAATTTCATCGAAAAGCTTTATTTTCCAACTTGAATGTTGGATATGCTTCTTCGTGAATGGTACCACAACAGTCTTCTTAGGATTAACCCTTAGATCCTGTTTAATGCACCAGTCTTGCACAATGTCCAGCGCACCTTCTGCCATATTCCGAGCTATGTCAATAAATTTGCCAAGTATTGCTATGACAAGGTCATCTGTGTACCCTTGGTAAAAGCATTGTTTGGAATTTAGTTCCTCAATGAGTTCGTTAACCACTAGATTCCACAATAAAGGCGACAAACCTCCCCCTTGTGAAAAACCTCTAGTTGTGTTAATTACCTTCTTTTCATTCATCATGGTGGCCACTACCTTCCTTCCACTAAGCATGGCTCTAGTCCAACTACATATAGTGGTCCCTAGGTCATGCACCTCTGCTTCCCTAACCATGGAATTGAATGTTGTGTTACTAAAATCCTCCTCGATGTCCAGGAAACAGAAGAGGACTATTTCATGAAAGTGAAGTGCTTTCTCCGCCCTCCCAACTAGTTGATGGGAAGCTGACATGATTTATCTGCTTGATATACGTGTTGGTTTGAATGTAGAGGAGCCCTAGTTATGTTCCTTTCTACAAAATGTACATTAACCAGTTTTTCCAATGTTTTAAGAATGAAGGAGGCCTTGATGTGATCAATTCTCCCTGGTTTTAAAATAACGACAACCTTCACCGCCCTCCAGGCATTAGGTATGATTCGTGCTACTAGGCTAATCCTGAATAACCTGCGTAGGAGTCTTATAAGATTCTCTCCTGGCTATTGCAGAAGAGCTGGAAAGATTACATCTGGCCCAGATGAGTTGAACAGTTGGAATTTTCGCATTGCCTACTGGATTTCACTGAAGCCGACACACTCCTTGGACTATTCCCAGTTCCCTCTTCGAGTGCCTGAAAACGATCGTCTCTCAGGGCCCGAATTATGGCCTGTGTTAGCCGCCAGAGCATATTGAGGAAAGTAAGTTTTGAAATATTAATAAAATTGAAAAGTCTTCATTTTAGTTAATAGTACAAAGCAAAATTATATTCAAGATTATGGCGATAAAAGTTCAAAAATGATTTTGTTTAGGCAGTGATATCAAGTCTATGACTCAGGCGAATAATAAATTCCTACAAAACTGAAGACTGTGTCAGTCATTTACCCTGTTCTTTTCATGAAATATTCCATTGCTTTCCCCTTTTCTTAACTTTTTCGTCCAACGCTGTAGTAAATGAATTAAATTAACAATCATTTGAGGTCGTTAACAAACAATAACTGGCAGAAAATGCAGGACGGAAGGTGGGAAATGCTGGCGAGCAGAGAAGGGATTAAATAATGTAGTTAATATCCATGAGGAGTATGCTAGACGGTGTGCACGGTAAGGAATCGAAGGCAGTGATATAAACTGGGTGGTAAGGATACACAATATAAAATTACATGGTAGAAAATAGTTCAGATACTTATTTTGGAGCTGGCGTGCAAAGAGCAGAAGTCCATTCCCAAGGTTCAGCCTGTCAACATTTGTGGACTTCGTGGTGCGTGGCAAGTAAGTGCGAATTCCTTGTCAGTTACCGGTCTAGTATTAGCGTGCTGCTTAGCCATCATGAGTATTCGTGTTAGATAAAAGTCAGAGGCAGAGGTACAGCCGGAGATCACTTCTAGAAATATTTCCTGGGTTTTGAAATAGTTCATCTTCAATAGTCGTTGCTTACGTGAGGAGATAAATTGGGTAAAGTATCTCTTTAATTTACAGTTCATGGATAGAAAAATTATGTCATGAGCAGAGAGAAGGTAGGTGGCATAAGGAGGTGGTTTAGGAATATTGATATTATACGGTTTAAGCGAAAGGAGGCACACATGCATTAGGAGCTAATTTGTTATTTCTTATTGAAGACTACACGTCAAAAGGATATGGATAGTGCAGATTCATGTAACACGACGTCTGCATGGACAGAATATCTGCCCAAGAACTCCAGTGTCAAACGGAGAAAGCTAGGTGAGAGACCATAATTTACGCCATAAGTTGCGGCAGGGTGTAGCCTGGTAATAGGGGTGGATGCTCAGCTTCGATGGACGTCATTTATCACATTTTGGTATTGACGACGACATGAGGTTTAATGTTTGCACAATGAAGCATATGCGGAAGACACTGAACCAAAGGACAAAAAAGGTGCAGTAGGGCATATAACGTGACATTGGCACCGGCTGATGCAGCCTGTCGGCGTGATGGAGCGTAACTGTTCACATGCTGGGAGTTGTCGACATAGCGTGGAGCACTGATAGCTCTGCGCCAATATGTGGTCCTACACTCTCTTCATATTAGACTTCCCGTAGTTAGGGTAAGTCTAGGAGAGTTGTACCATTTTTCTTTTTCAGCATAAAATGTTTGTGTTTTTCTACTTTTTTTGACTTTTGTAGCATTTTCGTGTAGGGTGTCACACAAACGTAAGTATAATATATTGTTGAGGCACTGAAAATATAAATAAGTGGTCCTTTCACTCAAGGGTAATGGTTGAGGTGGGGGAGTGTACAGGGAGAGACAGGCCCTCATAAGAATGGTTACACATGAAGAAAAGATTATATTACGTTTTTAAAATGTATTATAAAGAGAGCGGAATTACAATATTAAATATTTTAATCCAACACAATTTTATCAGTGTATTAAAGTACTGATTGAACGTTAGCTATTACAATGAGCTGTTGGTTTAGGTTTTGTATTATCCTGGCTGTGTCACCATAGAAATTGCAATTATTACAGAATGTTGAACGACATTCGTGTGACCATCGTGAACAGGAAACACACTTATTCCAATCGTCTTTCGTATTAGTTTTACAATGGATTTCACCGTACCCAAGACGTTCATTTGCATCCCATTCATCAAAGTTCCTTTCCTAATCTTCTACAACGTTCAGTGTTACCGATCGAGTTGGCGCAATGGTTAGCACATTGGACTCTCATTCGGGAGGACGATGGTTCAAACCCGCTTTCGACCATCCTGATTTAGGTTTTCCGTGGTTTCCCTAAATGCCTTCAGGCAAATTCCGGAACGGATCCTTTGAAAGGGCACGGCTGACTTCCTTCTCCATCCTTTCCTAATCCGATGGGACAGAGGGGACGTGGCTGTTTGGTACCCTCCGCCACATCAACCAACCAACCAATCTTCAGTGTTGTAGCTCTCTGCATATGATGAAAACATTGAGCTGTTTGCATTATTTTTCGTTTTTGGTTCCTTCAATCGGTTTTCTTCATCACTAGTATTTCGCCTTGGTTTCCTTTTTTTATCTTTTTTCCTCTTTCCCTTCTTTTGTTATCCCTCTTTTCCTTTAAGGTTCCAATATTTTGAGCAGAGTTTATCATTGTGGATGTAGTTGCTGCCTTCCTCTCAAAGTTCATGGTTTCATCACTGAGAGGAACTTGTGTCTGCGCTGCCTTAGGAGTAGTCACTTTTGAATTGGTCACCTTGGAAATTTTAGGTCCAGTGGTAGAGGATTCCGAAGATGTGTCAACGAAGGTAATTGACTTGTGCTGATGGCTCTTCTCGTGTGATGTACTTGGTATCAGTGGGTGTTTTGATGAGCTGTGAAGTGGTTGTTTCGGCTGTGTGTGAGATTCTGCTCTTCCATTTGCATGCACAGATATAGCTTTCGATATGTAAGCGTAATCTGGGACTACAACCATCGTCAGTGAGATTATTCCACATGCCTAGAAGCAAATTTAATTGTTATTTCATCTCTCCGAAATAACTGTTATCCATCTATCCAATCGTCTAGGATAGATCGACCATTCCGACTTCTATCTACAATTAGCGAACTCTGTGGCCATTTTAGGTTCATTTCATACCTACACATATATCAATCTCGCAGAAAAAGAAACTGAATCAATATTGTGCAAACTAAGTCTTAATACTAAAATTCTGCAACCACACGATAACATTTTTCTGCTTATCACATCTGAGAATGAGATTTTTTTCCATAACTAACACTACTACAATAAAAAAGAACTATTTACTGTTCCTCCAACTGAAAAGTAGTTGTAGATTTTCTGAAGCACACATATAACTTCTGCTTAGGTTGTCGACGGTCATTTACTGGAGTCAACTAACTTCTGGGTTCCTGTACACCTCGAGATTCTCTCACTCTAGAAGATCAAACTTAACCGATTTCTATTTCTGCACGCCGAGCTGCTGCTAGGACAGTATGAGAGCCGAAACGCTGCCACTAATTCTTTTGGGAGAGTAGGGACTGTTGATGACAGGTGCGCTGCGGCCAGGTATGTGGACTGCTAGAAGAGGCTTCAGAAGTTTCTAAAACATGCACTGTTATTAAAAATTTTCTGCTGATTGAGTATGTTACTTCACTCTTGTGACAGTAATGTCGAGATAGTTGATGACTCCTTTATTTTCTTGCTCAACTGTACACCTGATAGTTTGGTGAATAGCGCTTATTCTGTCCGATATGTGATTAACATCACTTTGATCTCCTTTAACTAGAAAAACAGCATTTTCCTCATAACGGGAAGAGTAAAGAATTTTGCGGGATACTGCAGTATTCATAGTGAAAATTTGGTTTTCTAAATGATTTAGGAAAATCTCAGTCACAATGTCGGCTAGGAAATTTCCCATGGCTAGTCCCTCAGACTTATGGTATATCTTACGGTTACACGTGAAATAGTTATAGGATAACGTCAATTCTAAAAGCTCCATAACTTCAACTATATCCGCTAAGGACATTTTATTTTGTTTTATAAGGTTGTTTTTAATTATTATTAATGTCTGGTGGTCAGGCACGTTAGCGTACAAATTTACAAAATCTAGGAATGTAAAGGTGGAATCAGATGGTATGACTGTATCCTTAACTGCGTAGTATGCTGCTCGTCAAATGTCTATAGCGTTTTCAATCTTAGTGCTAGCGTTGCATTTATCGGGGCATTAGGACTCTGCCTCGTGTCGGATATAACGCCCATAGATTTCTCCTTTTTATGAAGCTTAGCATGTGCACGTGTATCTTGCATTTTAGGGGTCATGACTATATAACGCTTTCTTTTCCTCTCAGAAGCTATAAAATCGGAGTTACGAATTTTGCGCTTGATGTTGTCCATGGAACTTTTTTGTAGGATCTCTAGTCACTTTGTTATCCTATTTTCAAAGTTAAACTTTTCAGTTTTGTGGACTTAATCTTCGTCATTCGTAAGGACCTCGATGGAGTCGTTGAGTGGGTCTGTTGAGCGAACGTCCGTTGCGGTGAGGTGGACGACTGGAAGAGGGTTTCAAAGTTGCGAAAAAATCAACTGAAAATAAAGTCGTTCCGCTTATTTAATGTGTGGCCAGACACATTCAGATGGTGTGTAAAAATCTCAGTTTCTTCCATCATTATCGCTTATGTTCTTTGTGGAATGCTTTCAAGAGCGTATCAGTAGTTCCAACAGCATGTGCCAATGTTAAGGATTCTCACCAAACGCTGTTTCATTACTATGAATTGAACAGTAATAATTATAATTTCACACTTCAAAGTTTCACAATTTTTTAATATCTTTAGTTTTCGCTACTTAATTTCCAGTATCAATATCTACTATTTTAACCACCTTTTACAGTTTTACACGTCCATTCCAGTTTCTTAACACAAGCACCTTACATTATTCAGTTTTTGGAACTTTAGTTTAAGATCCTCTCTTATTCACACCATAGAATTCCTGCCACTATCCATCACTCTCACCCCCACTCCCTTGCCTTCTTTGCGCACTTTCAATCCCCTCTAGGTTCATTTAATTATTTCACATTTTATACTACTTACATTTTACATACGCATTGTTATACACTATTAGCCTTCTAACGATAATTATTACATAATTATACATTGTAAAACATAAACATCACCTCTCTTATTAAACTCATGACATACCAACCACTCCCTCCCTGTTTCTCTCCCCCTTCCCCAATCATCCTCAGTCCATTCCCCTCCCTCCTCCTGCTACTGCCTCCAACATTTACCTATACAAAGTACTGACCGCTGTTGCAAAATACAGTACTCTGTAGGTTGTTCTGAGAAGACAAAGCGGGTTCCCGACGTAATTTCTTAGGCAAATTCTACATTTATCTATAATTCTTACCTTTTCCACTTTTTTAAAACATTCGATGGTGTATAGTTAGTTTGTTTTATATCTGAAGATAATCCAGTGTGATCGAAACATGTAATCGAATTAAAAAAGGCGTGCAGCCGAGATGGAACAATAAATGAGAACTTTCTTAAATATCTACTCGTATACCGTACAGTTGCTGAATTCTTTCAGGGTGTATTGACTTAGAGTAATTTATAATGTCTGCACAGGTCGATTTTCTCTACACGCCAAAACACTATTTACGTGTCTGTACTGTGACCTTAATGTGGAGATAGTTGATGGCTCCTTTATTTTTGTGCTCAATTGTAAACATAATTGTTAGGTGGGTAGGACCCATTCTCTCCACTACATCATTAACATCGCTTTGATCTCTTTTAAGTAAGAAAATAGCCTCGTCCATAAAACGGTAACCGAGCGAGGTGGCGCTGTTATTAGCACAGCGGACGCGCATTCGAGACGACAGCGGTTTAAACCCGTGTCCGGCCACCCTGCTTTAGGTTTTCCGTAATTTCCCTAAATCGCTTCAGGCAAATGCCGGGATGGTTCTTTCAAAAGAGCACGGTCGACTTCTTTCCCCATCCTTCCCTAGTCCGACGGGACCGATGGTCCCATCCCCCAAATCAACCAACCGACGTAGCGATAAAAGTCCAGAAAATAGCGGGCTGTTGTAGGGCTGTCTGTGAAAAATTGGTTTTATAAATGATGAAGGAAAATCTCAATCATAATTTCGGCTAGGGAATTTTTCATGGCTAGTCCTTCAGGTTGGTGGTATATCTTACTGTTACACGAGAAATAGCTATAACGTCAGTTGTAGAAGCTCCATTAATTCAGCTACTCCTATGTTATTGCGTTTCATAAAGCTGTTGTATATTATCACTAATGTCTCGCGGACAGGTACGCAAGTATACAAGTATACAACTTCTGGGGATGAAAAGATGGAATTAGCTGGTATGACTGTATCCTTAAATCTGCCCACAACTCGTGCGTATTCTTTAAACTACACTGTTCGTATAATGTGTGTAGCATTTACAATCTTTGTGGTAGCGTTTCATTTATCGGGGCATGAGGACTCTGTTACGTGTTGGATATAACCCTCATGGATTTGTCATTTTTGTGAAGTTTAACCTGTGGACATGCGTCTGGCGTTTGTGGGCTCATAACTATATATCGCATTCTTTTCCTGTCAGAAACCAGATAATCGGAGTTTTTGCACTTTGCGCTTTAGTTGTGCATAGAACTGTTTTGTAGGGTCTTCACTGTTTTGTAGTATCTTCACATACTGTTCTGTAGTCGCTGCGCCATCATGGAATATCGCACCGATTATTCCGTGACAAGAGTTTGAATACCACACAATCACCCGTTGAGACTTCTCGATCGCGAAATGTGGTTTCTCAGTCCTCCAAATGCGCCAATTTCGCTTAATGACGAACCCATCCAAATGAAAGTGGGCTTAGTCACTAAACCAAGCGTGTCCATACTAATTGGCACTTTGCCCCTCGACCAACCGTGAAGTTTGAACATCCTAACGCGAACAGTTCAGAAGTTGTGACAATTTTATTTCATTTGTTTCAAAATTTGTGTCACCCTTCACAAAATTAAAATATAATAGTTTAAAATCTGTGGCAGCACGCTAACAGGTGAGCTGAAACACAAGAAAGTCGTATGCTCGCCCATCCGATATAAAGGACATTTGTCGGAAGTTACTGATAGACAACTGCGCAACACCAATTTCCTCATAAGATTTAAAACATTTTCGCTACTGAATAAGGCACCGTGTGAATACAATGGCTCGAAATCCACAGCAGCAGATCCATGTAAATTAAAACGTGGAAACTATCCAAAAGTTTACGTAGGTCAAACAGGCAAGCGTTTGAAATAGCTTCAAAGAGAACGCTTCAATTCACAGTAATAAAACAACGTTTGGTGAGCATCTTCTAACAACGAAGCATGCTGTTGGAACTATTGATACGCTTTTCGAAGTGCTACACAATGAACATAAGGGAAACCTTCTTGCAATGTATGAGGGAATTGAGATTTTTACACACCGTCTGCAAGAGTCGGGATACACGTTAAATCAGCAGATAGATTTTATTAACAGTGCATTTTTTTATATAAAATTTGAAAGATTCTTCCAGTCGTCCACTTCACCGAAGGTCACGTGCTCTCTACTTGCCCACTCACCGAAAAGAGACAGCGGCAGCTCATCGGCTCACACGCATTCCTAACATTTCGGCGTGCAGTCTGGCTTCCGTAAATAATTGCAAAACTGTGCGCCGTACAACATCAACAAGCAGAAGCAAATCCGTAGCAGTCCCACACCGTCTAAGTAACTTTAGTTGCTGCACATAGTTTCACTTTCATAATTTAATGTTTTGAATTTTTTTACTTCTTTGTATTTACAATGTCCCATTTCTTATGTCATATCATTTAATGGCGCTTCATGCAGTTCTAGATCCTCAACATACCTTTAATTCCATTTCCGTAACATTATGATCTTAATTTCTTTCACTATTTGTAGATCCATTGTTTTAGGTCTACACTTTAAATATTTTAACGAAAAAGTAGAGTGCGAATTTATGCCATTCTTCCAGAGTTTCGCAATTTCAATATCTACAGGTTTTTCTACTTTATTTTCAGTTTTAAAAACTATTAGTTTTATCACCATTTTACAGTTTTACGCATTCATTCTGGTATCTTAATAGAACGTTTTTCATTATTAAAGTTATGGAACTTTAAAGAAAGACCTTCTCTTATTCACCGCGCAGCGTTCCTGCCACTATCCATCAATCTCAAATTTCACCCTCACTCCCTTGCCTCGTTTGCGCGCTTTCAGTAGCCCCTCTTTTCATTTTATAATTTCGCTATTTTGTAACTTTTATATTTCACCTACACATTGTTCTACACTATTAGTATTTCAACGGGAATGTGTGGTGTCACCGCCAGACACCACACTTGCTAGGTTGTAGCCTTTAAATCGGCCGCGGTCCGGTAGTATACGTCGGACTCGCGTGTCGCCACTATCAGTGATTGCAGACCGAGAGCCGCCACACGGCAGGTCTAGAGAGACTTCCTAGCACTCGCCCCAGTTGTACAGCTGACTTTGCTAGCGATGGTTCACTGACTTCTACGCTCTCATTTTCCGAGACGATAGTTAGCATAGCCTTCAGCTACGTTATTTGCTACGACCCAGCAAGGCGCCACATTCAGTTACCATTGATACTGTGAATCATGTATTGTCACGAGCGACGTTCGTCATTAATGGATTAAAGTTAAGTGTTCCACCAGCTACGCCCCTTTTTTCTCAATTGTAATTCGCTTGTCATGTTCCAGACTTCACGCCAGCCTGCGTTAGCTAAAACGCGTGCCTTTCGGCCTCCTCTAGGAACACGGTGTTGGCTCTCCTGCCAACCGCAACAGAATGTTTACATAATTTTATTCCTCTCTACCTGCCTCCTATCTACAGCATCTACCCATATAAAATATCGGCTGCATGTGCAAAATAGTGTTCTGATATGTTATTCGGAATAGATAAGACTGGTTGCTGATGCAATTACTTACGTAAATTCTACATTTATGTACAATTCTTTTCTTTTCTACTAATAAAAAATATTAAGGGCCCATATTGAGTTATATTTTGTTTTATATCTGGAGATGATCCAGAGTGATTGAAACATATAACCGAATTAAAAATGGTGAGCAAATGAGACGGAGAAATAAATGAGAATAATAGGAAATATTTACTCGTATACACTTGCTGAATTCACTCAAGGCGATTATGTCGGCTATAGTGGAAATGACAGCGAAACTGACCATGCAACATGTCGACTGTGAGCTTCAATAAGACCTGGGAAGCTGTAATATGACCCCAGCGAAAAGCATGGTGACGGATGCTGAATAAGCGATTCGGGCTCATTCTATCATTGGCTCTCATGAGACACTAAATGTAACAGATAACAGGAAATTTTTAATGATGATCTCTACATTGGCGAATGATTCCACAACAGTCTCCCAATCGGGTATATGGAACGGGACTGCCTAACGGGGGACAGCCGCGGTATATATAGTGGATAACCAACAAAATGATAAGATTCTAGTGTGGGCAGCCCGAAATGTGGCAGTAAAACTGGAAAATGTGAAATGAAGAGGCAAACGGTCCATCTAGACACAGTGTGGGACAGAGAAGTACAGTGGAAAAAGATTTCCAATAAGAGCAATATAGGATAATATCGAGAGCGTCAAGACATAATATGAGGTGACATAGTAGCTTACAACACAGTCAGGTGCCAGAGACATATCCAGAGCGCTGAACTCGGATGCTGACCGCTTGAACCATTTACCTGCTGATGCTGCACACTCAGCAACATGAAGGCCACTTCCACGCTTCAACGTACCGCCGACCAGCAACAACAGCGGCGCCTAGGATATTCATCGACTTTCGGGAAGCTTCTGTGCCACAAAAAGGTTTCAACATTATGAAGGAATAAGGCAGCTATACTCCTACAACCCCTTTCAGCGGCGAACAGTTGCAGTCGAAACCTGGCGCATCAGATTATGTCATGAGTGGCATTGCTGGGCTATGGACGGCGCCTGCCATGTATTACTGCCACAGGACCGACAACTTTCTGATGACGGAGCCTTGGAGTCGTTGAGGTAGTAATGTCGCTGCGACTGCCGCTTCTGGGCTGCAAACCAGGGATGTAGGTAATGATTACCCAGCCTGATTACCCAATCCGCTGGCAGTTACCCCTCAGCTTGCCAATGTACTTACTACCATCTCAGGGCCAACGAGTGAATAGACGACTACTCAGCTCTGCCAGCTGGCCGCTGCAGCTCTTCAGCCATTGGTCCAAAATTCGACCCTGGAAAATTCCGTCGCCTGCCACTGGGATGGCGCGACCTGCTGCAAAGTTAGAAGACGCCGCTACATTGCCCCATGCCGCGGGGGCCGTGTCTGCTGTTCGCTCAGCTCCTACCATGCCAGCCCAAGATACTCAGTGCTCCGCCTTCCCGGCAGCGCGTGCGCACGGCACGCCGCGTCGCCGCGCCTGCCGCTGTAGGAGGGAACACTTGGAGGTGACGGAAGTCATGCGGCACCCCCCAGTATCGTGTCGGAGCTACCTTCGGCTGACACAGAGCAGCAACTCGACGTTGATGGTCACATCAAGTCGTTGGAAGTACTCTGCGGAAATATTGAGCCATGCTGTCTCTAAAACGGTCCATGTTCGCGAAAGTTTTTGCACCAACTGACCTCTCGATAATCTTCCCTTAAGAGTTGGATGGGTTTCTTCTTGGGAGATCTGCATGGCCATTCACTCGAATTGTCACGAATGTTCTTCAAACTAATCGCAAACAATATTTTGATGGTGACATGACATCGTTGTTTGGGAATATGAAGTCCATAATGGCGGCAAATGGTGTCCATGTAGCCGAACATAACTATTTCCAGTCAAAGATCCAGTTGGACCAGAGGACCCAGTCCATTCCGTTACAGAGCCACCACCAGTTTGCTAAGTTCCTTGTTGACAACTTGGTTCCATGGCTTCGTAGGGTTTGCGCCCCACTTGGACCCTACCATCAGGTCTTACGGACCGAAATCAGGACTCATCTGACCCGGGTACAGTTCTCCAGAGGGTTCATTCGATATGGTCTCGAGCCCAAGAGAGACGCTGCAGGCGATGTCATGCTGTTAGCAAAGGCACTCGCATCGGTTGTCTGCTGCTATAGCCCATTATTTCACACAACGTTATGTTTCTGTTAACACTGACGCAAACGCCGCTTCTCTAGGTCGTTAAGTGTCAGCCATTGGCGCCTGCGTTGTCCGTGGTAAGAAGTAATGCCTGAGATTTGGTACTCCTACACACTCATGACAATGTGGACCTCGGAATATTGAATCCTCTTTTCCGAACTCAGTGTCCCTTGCGTCTAGCTCCAACTACCATTCCGCGTCCAGAACCTGTTAATTATCATCTTGCTGCCATAATCATGTCGGACACCTTTTTATATGAACCACTTGAGTACAAATGACAGCTACGGTACCTTAGAGCCCTTTTATGCCCCTTCTCATCTATGTATGTGAGTATCGCTATAGGATTAATTTTGTAACCTCAGTGTGTTACGAGAGAGTGTTGAACTGTGTCGGAGAAGAGCCCACTTCCGAATGACAGTCACTGTTGAATGAATTAATAACGGAAAGTTTATGTTCACCATTCATTTCTCTACAGTGGTCTACAACGATACATCCATCCTCAAGCCCTCAAAGGAAATCACAACATTCCAGGTGGCAGTCGAGCACATCATGACAGCGTCCAAGACGGCTTCTATCAGTCAATAGCAAGCGTTCTACTACCTGACCGATAGAAGAAGCATGTTCGTTAGGAGTAAGAACGTACTGAGAAGAGCGATTTACCGTGCACATTAAAGTCATAGGGTTGTTGTCGTCATAATCGGCAATAGTCCAATATTGACAACAATAGTTCAGGTGTATGTAATAATGGCAGAGGGAATGGTAGGACAGGGTTGAGCAGTGACTTAACAAAAGGCTTCAACATTATGTTTAATTATCATATAAAATATCAGTTTATAAAATTTTACAAGGAAACGTCTAGATTAATGTACACTACTGGCCATTAAAATTGCTACACCACGAAGACGACGTACTACAGACGCGAAACATAACCGACAGGAAGAAAGAAGATGCTGTGATATGAAAATCATTAGCTTTTCAGAGCATTCACACAAGGTTGGCGCCGGTGGTGGCACCTACAGCGTGCTGACATGAGGAAAGTTTCCAACCTATATCCCATACACAAATAGCAGTTGACCGGCGTTGCCTGGTGAAACGTTGTTGTGATGCTTCGTGTAAGGTGAGAGATGCGTACCGTCACGTTTCCGACTTTGATAAAGGTCGGATTGTAGCCAATCGCGATTCCGTTTTTCGTATCGCGACATTGCTGCTAGCGTTGGTCGAGACCCAATGACTCTTAGCAAAATATGGAAGCGGTGGGTTCAGGAGGGTAATACAGAACGCCGTGCTGGATCCCAAACGGCCGCGTATCACTAGCAGTCGAGATGACAGGCATCTTATCCGCATGGCTGTAACTGATCGTGCAGCCACGTCACGATCCCTGAGTCACAGATGGGGACGTTTGAAAGACAACAACCATCTGCACGAACAGTTCGACGACGTCTGCAGCAGCATGGACTATCAGCTCGGAGACCATGGCTGCGGTTACCCTTGACGCTGCATCACAAATAGGACTGCCTGCCATGGTGTACCCAACGACGAACCAGGGTGCACGAATGGCAAAACGTAATTTTTTCGGATGAAT
This sequence comes from Schistocerca gregaria, assembly GCF_023897955.1. NCBI lineage: Eukaryota > Metazoa > Arthropoda > Insecta > Orthoptera > Acrididae > Schistocerca > Schistocerca gregaria. Next base: position 577,304,005 of record NC_064922.1, read on the forward strand.
CCAGGTTCTGTTTACACTATCATGATGGTCGCATCCACGTTTGGCGACATCGCGGTGAACTCACACTGGAAGCGTGTATCCGACATCGCCATACTGGCGTACCACCATGCGTGGTGGTATGGGGTGCCATTGGTCACACATCTCGGTCACCTCTTGTTCTCATTGACGGTACTTTGAACAGTGGACGTTACATTTCAGATGTGTTACGACCCGAGGGTCTACCCTTCATTCGATCCCTGCGAAACCTTACATTTTGGCAGGATAATGCACAACCGCATGTTGCAGGTCCTGTACGGGCCTTTCTGGATGCAGAATATGTTCAACTGCTGCCCTGGCCAGCAAATTCTCCAGATCTCTCACCAATTGAAAACGTCTGGTCAATGGTGGCCGAGCAACTGGCTCGTCACAATACGCCAGTCACTACTCTTGATGAACTGTGATATCGTGTTGAAGCTGCATCGGCAGCTGTACCTGTACACGCCATCCAAGCTCTGTTTGACTCAATGCCCAGACGTATCGAGGCTGTTATTACGGCCAGAGGTGGTTGTTCTGGGTACTGATTTCTCAGAATCTATGCATCGAAATTCCCTGAAAATATAATTACATGTCGGTTCTAGTATAAAATATTTATCCAATGTACATCCATTCATCGTCTGCATTTCTTCTTGGTGTAACAGTTTTAATAGCCAGTAGTGTAGCAAACTGACTCAAAGCAATTGCTTATATCCGCCACACACTTCTACGCTCCCTAGAATTACGATACAGTCCGAGCTACCGGCCGGAGCCTGGAGGGAGCTGCGTGCAAAACCAATGCAAACACAGCACATAGACCTTCCCCAGTACAAACGCCCCAGTTAGCGCACGGCAGAGACTGCTTTACAGAAAGCACGCCAGACGTGCCGTACATGCTTCCGTTAAACAATACGCTGAGCTTCTCAGCCGTCCGGTAGCGAACTGCAGCCCTTGTTTGCCTGCTCCACAAACCTCCGCCTTCAGGTGGTCAACGTCATTCTCCGTTGTACTCAGCGTTCTGTTCTTGTCGGTCCTCCACAGCGTGTTCCGTGATACTCAACGTTGACATACGACGTTACCGTATTGTGCAAATGTCACAGAGAATGTATATTATAATGCTGAACGGGTAATTCTGTATCTAAGAGGATATGACAATATAATCATGAGGGATTGGGATGCGGCAGGAGGGGACGGAAGTTGAAGTGAGGGAGGAGAAAGACTAATTGAGTCCTTTCCTAAATTTCAGTAGTAATAGTAAACACATTGTCAAAAAAAGCCACACGAGTAGGATGAACACTTGTAAAGGCCAGAAGTTACTAGAAGATACCAGCTGGATTACATCATCTTGAAACAGTGATATCGAAATCTGATACTGGATTTTAGGCTCTATCCAGGATCAGAGAGTAAGATCTCAATTTAGTAGTGATGAAGAGTAAAATAAAGTTAACACAGTTGTCCACTTCAATCAGCACTGAAGGAAGTGGAATACTGAGTTACTGTGAAATGATGAGATGTGTTTAAAATTAACAGATGCTGTAAACACTTCCATGAAGATTAATAAATTAAGCACTTCAGATGAAGAGGAATATTTGTCTCTAAAGAGGATAGTCAGAAAAGTAGGAAAGACAAAATCGGGTGCAAAGAAGGTAACTATGAAGAATTCTTGCATAAGAGATGAAATACTTCAATGTGTCGACCAATACAGTAAGTACACCAATGTTCGACGAAAAACCGGAATACAACAATGTAAATAACTTAGAGATGAAATAAATAGTAAGTGCAGGGAATCCAAGGTGACGGAGAAACGTAAGAAGTCGCAAATGAAGTTAATGTCGCAAGGACTGACTCAGCGCATAGAAAATTCAAAACAGTGTTCGGCGAAACCAAAAGGAAGGGTGGCAACATTAAGAGTGCAATGCGAATTACTCTTTTATGCATAGAGGAGAGAGCGGATAGGTGGAAAGAGTGTATCGCAGTCCTCTACGGCAGCAAAGGACTTGCCTGATGACGTGATAAAAGAAAAAGTGACAGTTACTTTGGAACATATAAAATTTTAATATTAGAGTCAAAGTTTAACACAGCCAAGGACGACTTAAAATAAAATAATGAATCCTTCCACAAATTTTAGAATTACTAGGGGCAGCGGCAACAAATCTGATATTCAAGTTGGTATCTGGAGTAGAATCTTTATGACTGGAGACATATCGTCATACTTTAGGAAAAATATTGTCACACTATCCCGAAAAGAGCGAGGGCCGGTAAGTGTGAGACTACAATTCAGTTAGCTTAACACATCATCACCCAATTTTCTGACAAGAAAAGAAGAATTTAAAAGTGAACTGATGTTCTGTTATATAACGATCACATTGGCTTTCGGAAAGATATAGGAACCGGAGAGGCAGTTCTGACATTGCGCTTGATAATGGGGGCAGCAGTTGGGAAAATCAATGGCGGTACTTCTCGACTTATAAAAAGCGTTGGCGATGTCAAGAGTGAAAAATGTTGGAAATTCTTAGAAAAATAGATGTACTTTGTAGGGAAAGACGGCTAACATACACTACGTATAAAAACCAAGCCGTAAAACTGGGACTGGAAGGCAAAGAACGAAGTGGTCCCATTGATAAAAGTGTAAGGCATGCACTCGTTTGCCACTACTGTTCAATGTTTACACCAAAGAAGCAATGGTGGAAGTAAAAGGAAGGTTCAGAAGTGAGATTAAGAGCCAGGGTGGTAGGATTTCTGTGATAACGTTTGCTTATGACATTGTTGTCCGCACTAAAAGCGGAGAACAATTACAGGACATGTTGATTGGAATGATCAGTCTAAGAAGCACACACTGGGAGCTGAGAGTAGACTAAAGATAGACGACATGAGTGCTAAACTTGAGGTCAAAATTGGTGATCGAGAAGTAGATAAGTGAAAGATTTCAACTATAGAAGCAAACTAACATCCGAAAAAACCAAGCAGGACGTAACCAGACTAACACAGACAAAGAAAGAATTCTTGACCAAAACAAGTCTATCGATATCAAACTTCTAAGGCAGAAATTTCTTTGAATACACTTCGGATTACATGGGTGTGAATCATGTGTGGTGGGAAAACTGGAGAAGAAGCGTCTGTGAATCAGTATTGTAGAAGGACGTCGAAAATTATATGGTCTGATAAGATAAGGAAATAAGAGTTTACCTGCAGAATCGACGAGGAAGGACGTATGTAAAACACTAAGAAGAAGGAGGGACGGAATGATACGACATGTTAAGGTATGAGAGAATAGTAATTACCATGGTGTGGAGAGTAAAATTCTGGGGGAAAGAAGAAGCTGCAATACATCCAACAAATAACTCGGGTCGTACGGTAGAACTGCTACTCTGGGATGAAGAGGTTGGCGTAGCAGAAGAATCGTTGCTGTCGGCATCAGATCATTCAAATAACTGATGACTCGAGTAAAAGAGAAACAGTGATTATTTGTTGCTCCAGAATGAAGTCTAACCATCAAAACATTTTTCACAGTGCTCTATTGGTCTTTTTCCAACGGCAGGACATCATATATTACCTCATATATTACCTGCTATGTCGTATTGTACGCAGTCGAATGTTGATCTACGGTGTCGCGCATGACACATATGGACTGAATATCGGAAGTGGTGTGTTAAACGGCACTTTCAGGTCCTTTAGAGTTTTTCTTTTGATAACTCGTAAGTTGATCTTCGTTAAAATTTCGCAAAGACGTTCTGTAACGAGTACCTAAACGCAATGTAAGTTCTTTGATTTGTGTCTGTTAGAGAAATTTCGATGGAATTGAATTCCATGTGATAACCTCCACACGCTCTCAGCGAATCAGATAGTTAGGCTGTTAGTTATTCCATGCCCGCTTGTAGTATGAAACGCGCTTGAAATTATTTGTTATGTGAGCGTCTATTTGCGTCCTACGAGCACTACGACCTATCGAAACCTAGATTTAAACTGAAAATCCGAGAGCCGTTTGTATCTGTTTAATGGATTCTATTATGCAGAATGGTTTAATATTCGCAGAATATGATTGAAAAAGTACTAGCAGTCGATGTCCCAAATTATATCGATATCAACAAATAAAATACTCTCTGGAAAAAAAAACAGCTCACCGGTGTATTACTATCCTGAAACCTATTTACATCGAAAGCGGCTCTGTGATTTATTTCCACAAAGTAACAGAAAAAACAATTTGAAAGGGTGAACTTTTCAG